>NC_071402.1:122066807-122398474 GCF_017976375.1 Cuculus canorus
AGAACCGTATAGCAGTACAAAATCCCTTGAGCATAACAACTTTGAAGTGATTAGAGGCTTTCACCTCTCAAAACACTTAAGCAAGTTTAATGTTATCTACTATTCACAAATTCTGTTGTCTCTCCTCATTTAATTATGATTCCTTCCCTCTTCCCTTCCTTCCTCCCTGAGTGGGGGAAAGGTGAGACAGTGACTGCCTACTGTTTAGCTGCCAGTTAAAAGCTAATCCATGACAGGAGTGCAGTCTATTTATAGAAAGTATACATCTGGAGCATAATGCACTGAATAGAAGAATAAATTATTGTGCTGATAATGTGCACAGCGGCAGATATATACAGAGCTTTTCTTCTGTATTCTTTGTGCCTTTTTTTTTTTAAAGTGAATTTATTTCTTGTGATAGCTGATATAACAAAGGCATTAGAAATAAGAATCCTTTGGCTACCTGTGAACAGGGGAAAGGAGGAACTGATATCATGGTCAAGCTTCCTCTGTTAATACTACTGAATCCTTTTTTAATGGTACCATGTGACAGATGAGACCTTGTGAGTTTTATATGCTCATTTTACAATTCCAGCATTTCAGGGTGTCCACAGAGAATGACCCTCACACCTCCTCTGCTAGTCCCCATGGCTTTTCAGGAGGAACATTTTACAGCATTCATCGTCTTGGAAGGTTTAAAGGAAGCCAAATCTAACACTAAGCTCCTCTCATTTTCTTTCAAAAACTCTAATAAAAGATAGAGGCAGAGGAGTGAAGTCACTACATGCTATCTCTAAAATAACTTGAAAGTACCCCACCCTGAAATGCTGCTGAAAAAGACCATATCTCAATATATTTCAGTCCCTTATAAAAATAAATAGAAGAAATCGAATTGAGGTCTTGAGGGAATGTATGTTGTGAACATTTCTGCTTCTCTGCCATACCGGTTTAATCTCTAGTGTGGTAGCTTGGTCAACTGCAGGAACAGGTTTATTTCTGAAACACTGCTATGAAAATGGTTCAGTTTGGCTTAAATGAAAAAAAAAAACAACTTTTGGATTTAAAGGAAAACATTCAGCATTTTTCTTATACCATTCTCTCCTCTCACATGGCCTACATCTTTGCATATTATTTGGTTACAAAATAAGATCCGTATTTTTCCCTCCTTCTGTTCAGCCAGGTTAATTCTTATGTTTGTCTTTTTGCTGTGTTTGCTTTAATCACTGTGGTGATGTGAATTATTCTTAACAACGTGATATCATTCATTATGCCTATTGTGATTAATTACTATAAAACATAGTAGGTCAGCATTTTACAGTGCAATCAATTTTGCAGTGATTGTGTTGCTGTATTACTAATACGTCAGTGATCTAAAGGGTGGTGGAGGAGCTATTTTACAAATGTAATTGCTAGTGAAGTATGAAAATTAGCTGTGTAGTCATCTGATAACACCTGGATCTGGATGTTCTTTTTCCAGTATACACTTCCTTACCTTCAAAGAGATTGCTGTCTGGTTTGCCAGATGCATTAATTGCTGATAGTTTAGAGTACTATTTTAATTAATGGGATATCATTACATAGAGTGTTTGATGGAAAACACAAAGCTAAAGTGAAAAGAAGAAATTATTGCAGGCTGGAAATTTGGCAATTATGTTTCCTGATGGAGGTTTAGACTTATCAGGGAAGAAAATCTTCATGGCACAGCCATTAGAATTACAGGGTTTCTGGATCCCATAAGTAATTTTTCTATTATTATTATAAGCTGCCTCAAGGTTCATTTTGTAGGTGATATTCCTGTTCCATATTGTCATGAGGTGTCTGTGAGGTATCTGCAAGGTATCTTCACTGGGGTCACAGAAGTGCTGTGGTTCAGGTACATCTTACAATGAGCAAGAGGATTGTATCTTAAAGCTGGCATACTGAGAGAAGGACGAGACTCAAAAAAAAAAAGATATTTTTTCTTGTTTTAAGGAGCAATACACTGGCTGGTGAAACAGTGTAGTAGTACAATGTAAGGAAACTGACTGATCTTGACCCTGCGAATGTAGCAAAGTACAGGACCTTTTTTCTGTGTCTTAATTAGTCTAAATATAATATTAATCCAATGTATTCTTAAGTTTTGTTACTGATATTCATGATAGAGGAAATCAAAAGGCTACTTCTTACTGACAAGGTCATCTGGAATGTTTATATTCCAATGGGGGAAAAATGTGCTTCTTGCACGAGCATTCTCAGACAACCATGAAAGATTAGTAAAGATAGCATTAAGATAACAGTTTAACAAAGAAGAGCTTCTAAAGCCAGAGAAAAAGTTAAGAGTAGCCTGAGCAAAACACAATTTCAAGCTTATTGGAAACAAAGTCTTTTGAGATATAGTTTGAAAGGAAGACAAAAGAGCTGTGTCTACTGTGCTTTTTTCAGGGGTCTTATTCATTTACTCTGGGCCAATATTAACGGTTAATTGACCAATTGCGTTCTATGTGTGAGAGATGGGGATGTGAAAAATTGAAGGTTTTAATGACTGGAAAATACTTTTTGATTTATGTAGTGGGTTTTACTTCTATAAAATTCATTGGCTTCTGTAGTTTACATGGGTACTGGATTGTTTCTCTCTATTGTTTTTGTAACAAATCTGACTTTGAAACTGCCATAGAGATGAAGATAAAATTTCGTTCAGGCTTCCAGGCCTGATACTATCCACTTAATCTGTTAGAAGGACTGGAACTTCTACATAAAAACTAAGTAGCTCAGATTGCAGATGGTAAAAAAATCAATAGTTACAGAGTGTTTTATCACAAAATGGAAAACTCATTTAATTGCCATCCTTTTACTTTGTTTTCCTTAATATTTTCTAAAATCTCTAAGTTGTACTAGGCTTTTTTTTTCCTTGAAGAGAAATTTGTCAACTTTTGATGTTAACATTAGAAAAGCACAGACAATTGCATGTCAAACTCAGACCTCTGTCGTTGTATGGATAAACTGCGTCATTCAGACTGAAATATTCATCTGCCTTGTGTAATGAATGATAAAATCCTGGGGACTTCTGAAGTGTAAGACATGGTATAAGACATGAAGAATTGTCTGCTCATTTCCTCCTAAAACGCTTTTATTTCTCTTTCAGTATGTTGTTAGTTTCCTTATGAGGTATCTGCTTTAGGGGTTGAATGATGAAATCTCAGGTGCATAGCATTGAATCTTGTCAGTAAAAGTTCATTACATTGATCAGTTGTCAAGAAAATTAGGATATATAAATGTGGATGAGTCAAATTAAGCACCTAAAACATCTGTCCAAGTAAGGTATGTACAATGAAACCAGTATGAATTTTCTGGTCATCAGCAAATATCAGGGAATCTGTAGCAATGTTACACTGATTTGAAAGTAAGATTTTTAGGCTTAATGAATTTACGGTGGAGGGAATAGATGTTGTGATTGATCTACTCCTTCGCTTCCTGGAGCTTCTTTTATCTGGTAGACAAGATGTTGTGTCAAAGTTTCCAAGACTTAGTAAAACCCTGTTATAAGAAATATATCACACTGTAGTTATTCCTTTATTAAAAAGAGAGTTGTCACTTACGAGAAAGAAGAACCTGTGGGCAAACACTTGTAAAACTCCTGGCAGATTTTGTTGATTTTTCTTTTGAAATTGCAGGAAGCCTTTGTTCGACAGCCAGGTTAATATTTCACATATTTTTTTAATTTTACTATGACTTCCTATCATACCAGAAGCCAGACCGAAAATGTGGTCACTTCAGCAAAATCGCAAGAGTTGAAAAGATCCTATATGAATTTTAATAGCTTTTCTTTTTGGATGGTATTAAATGACAAGTAGTGATATGAAGGTAAAAGAATGTCTGACAGTGGTTTGTCAGTTTCAGGGTTGATTTTGGTTATGTGAGAGAAACAAAGTCTGCTTCAGTCACCTTTTTTTCTTTTCTCCTACCTCAGAAACTCTACCTTACATCATCACAATGATCTTTCAACTCAGTTTGAAGTGGACAGAGGCAAAAGACAAATGAGATAGAGTGTTTTTTTCTTTTTCTTTTTTTGGGGCTGTTTTTTTGAAAGTGACCAGAGAATAGTAGTGGTGAGATCACAGCTTTCCCCATGGTGGTTCACACATGTATTTCATTTAAAGGCCAGTTACTAACTGAACAGAGATGGAATATTCCTACAGTAGGAATTGAATTCCGTCAAAGAATTGTAAAGCTTACTCTGGAGAGAAATGTGGAGATGCTGATAGTGCCATGTGGCTGCGACACCAGCCCACTGGTCAGTACTAGCTCTTCCTTTCCAAGTCTACTTATGACTTTACAGTGAGTGGGAAAAATAAGATGGGTGGAATTGGCAGAGGTAGGAAGTCTGTCTCCAGTGATATACAGCACGCCTGGGTCTGTTGCTAACAAACCAGACCTTTGATCCCCAGAATAAGGCTGCTTTGCTATTCATTCATATTAGAGCACTGGATGAGTAGATTTGAATATGGCTCAAATGCTTCTGATCTTATTTTGATAGCAATGGATTAAATAGCATTAAAGCAATGGTTTAACCATAACTGTTTTTAGACCCAACCGTTTTTAGAGTCTATATACTGCAGTGTTTTTGTCAGTTATTCTTACAGAGTCCTGACATGGCAATGTACAATTTCATAAGTGTATGTAGTTTCAGGATATCACAATATTCTGTGTAGTTTATTCAACTCTTTATGTGATACGTGGGAATAAGACAAAACCAACAGGATAAGTATCTTATTTTTCATTTTACAAGCTTACTCACCTGACCGTTACTTTTTCAACTTGTATTTTTCTGTGAAAAGAGTTAAACAGATTTTGGGAAAGTATTGAATGCTTGATTTAGACTTACAGCGTGACAGAGACGAACATGTTTTCAGTAAGCAGGAAGCAACATACTGAACATAGGACTGGTGAATACCCTCCCATAAAAAGATGTATTCACAGCAATCTTCCCAGCTCTATGTGAGTGTATGTATTTCTGTTTCCTTTTTTTCCTTTCCTGCTAGTAGAATTTTATATTCAGAAAATAATCTTATTATTTCTAAAGAACATGAAACTCTAGCCTCTTATTTTGTGAATTATGTTGAAAGGATCACACCCTTTTTTGGGGCAAATAATGTAATTCATTGTATGTCAGATTTCAAGACACTGCAAATAATCTGTTCGGATCTATACTATACGGGGATTTGGCTATTAAAACAACAGTTATGTACATTTTTGGACAGGACCTAATGTGTCTGTCAGTTGTGAAAGAATACAATGTCTTTTAAATCTTTGCTATTTTATTGGTAAAGCGTTTGCATAAAACTAATGAAAGGGCTCAACAGATTTTGTATCTTGAATCACCTTCTACAGTAGAAGTTATATCCTTATTATTATTATTTCAGCCTTAATTTAAAAGGTTTTCTTTACATTTTTTTCCCCTAATAAACAGCACTTATTATTCTTATACTCTCAGAGTAAAATACAATCAAAAATACCCTAAGCCCCTTCAGTCTTCAGATTATATTTCTTTCTTTCTTTCTTTCTTTAAATCCTCTAGAGGATAGGGGAATGAAAAATAGAAGCTTTCGTTGCAAGGATTGTGAAGTTATCTGGCATTTTAACAAAGCTATTACTTGTGCTTTGGAAACGCTTTTCTTTAATCAGATATTTAATGCTGTAGCAATCAGAAAAGGATAATGGTGATTTTTTAGCAGCTTGGAAAATAGAAACAATGGATATTGTAGTGTGTAGCAGTGGTCCTTAACTGTCAGTCTAACACAGCTAAACATCTATTAAAAGCAAAAGAAGATGTATTTTTCTCCGTTTTGAACAGTTTTAATAATCATCTATTTCTTTTTCATGTAATGAACAACAAGAATTGAACTATTATCGTACTGATGAATATCTCATCTTGCTCAGGTGGCTGAAATCTTTGCTAATTCATGGGGTAAGAACTAGAAGTGTCTTGAAGATCATAAAATCCTTTTTGTCACTGGAATCACATTCCCTTTTTCTTTTAATAACTGCATATCGAATGTCCTCTCAAAGTGATTAGTTATTTAAATTACATGTTGCAATCTGGTCCTGGCATTTTGTCAAGGCAAATTTGGTTAAAGTGATTTTAGCCTTTTCTGATTCATGTAACATTTTTGCCATTTATAATTTAGAAATAACAAAGCGTATCACAGATTTTTTTTTTTTGCCTTTAGCAAGCATACTAAAGAACATCTCCACTGAAATCATAGACTTTTGCTTGAAGTTCTAGCTTTCTATGGCTCTGTGAATGACCACAGAAACAGAATGTCTGTGGCCATGGGGAACATAATCAATACAGGTCTATAAGTATTTAATTACTACACAGAAAAGGACAAATTCAAAACGTGATGTTGAAAAAGAAGCATCACGGAATATCTTAAAGCCAAATCAGGAGAGGAATTTCTTCTGAGATTAGAAAATTATCTTTTAAATGCTTTTTCTAAATAAATCATGACCTTTGGGGATTGAGAGTTTTAACTATTAGGAAGTAATGGAGAATTAGACTGTGTTTAATGGATTTTTGTTTCCAAATTTCCTTCAGCTTTTTAATTGACTCATTTGAAAATGCTGTAAGTAAAAATGTTAGATTCCCAATACTCTTACCTGTTCAGAATTTTTCGATAAACTTTTCATTTACATAGTAAAAGCAATGAATAAACCCTCAAATCCCCAACCAAAGCCCTCCAAATCTTTTTTGAAATGGAAGTGAATGGTGGAATATGTTGCTCATAGACACGGACTCCCAGTTCATGCTACTGGGTTCAAGAAATCTTCCAACAGCAAAATTTGTAGCTTCTGCAAAAATTGTGTGTTACGTGGTGCTAGTACATAAAAGTGTCTAACTAATGCTCGGTGGTAGAAGAGAGTTCAATTCAATCTTTGCTGTACCTTTTAAAGATCTCATTATGACCTACATGTATTATGTCTATGTTTCTACTGTGTGGACAAGGATATATGGTTGAGAACTTCAGACAGGTAACTGAGGTGTTTTGAAAGTTCTTGGACTTTCTTTTTATCTTAATTAACACCAGCCATAGTAAATAAGGTGCTTGGTAAATGGAAGACAAATATTATTCCTACTGCGATTCACTCATATGAGAAAAATTGAGAGAAAGTAAGGAAGAGCTTCCTCTGCAAGGCTTTCAACTGCCAAGTTATTGTGGGATACTGCTCAGTCAGAGGATTGTTCCAATAACACTAAGTGGACTCTATTGGAGTAAAAGCTGTCAGGCTTACAGAATTGTCATGTACTGAATTAATGAGTTTTCCTGACTTAGAGGGAAGGCTTAGTTCGATATTTAAGAAAATCCATATTGTAAAGGAAGGTAAGGTTGGCTGATGATTAACTCTTTCAGTTTTGCATAAAAGATTTTTCAAATACCTTTGGCCCGTAAAAGTCATATGAGAGTGGATTCAATAGAGGATTCTAGAGAAATGTTCATCAAATCAATACTAATACTATATATAAAGTAAGCAACTGGTAGTGATTTACAAGTCACACATAAAAGAAAGCATTGAGGTAGTAGGAATCTTTCCATTTAATGCTGTTTGTATGAACTTTTCAGTAAGAGAAGTAATAACTGAATCCTAGACTCTTGCCTGCAGGAACAAGAAAGCTGAAGCTTTTCTGTCTCAAAGTGAACAGTTCCCTTTCTGTAGAGACTGTGCTGGACTGGGTCCCTGTGTTAAAAATAAGTGGGGGGAAAAATCCTTTATTGATCTCTGCAGTGGATTAGTAACTGTTACACATGAGAATAAATACTCATTCTGCAGGTACACATTGATGGGTGCGTATACTGTCTATACTGAGCTTATAAGATGTGCCTCCCTCAGTAAAAGGAAGCCTATGCAAGCAGAGTATGATGCCGAATCTCTGTAACTCTCTTTCCTGAACTATTAGAGTTGCATAGTGTCTTGAAGAAGTTTATACAGTGCTACTCTAAGTGTTGTTACCCTAGAAGTCCATAGAAGGCAAGGCATTTAGACTATAATGTTTTTAAAGGAATGTCAAGTAAAGAAATGCTTCAGGCTGGGTAGGCTAAAGAAGAGATTGCTGCTCTTTGCTTCTCTGTGTTCCTCTTTGGCCACTTTATATAACGTAAGGTCTTATTGAAAGTCAGGCTACTAAACACTATGTGAGAATATACAGCACAGCTGTCTGGAGCACTAATAAAAAGGACATAACCCCTAGCTTTGTGCTTAGCTGGATATATTCTACAAGAAAGACTTAAAAAAAATAATCTTGCATTACTGTGCACATCAGTTCTGTCCTTCTTTCATGCTGTTTTTGATGGGTTGTAATTGTGTTCTTGGCATTCAAGTGAAGCACATTAATTTTGCTTTTAAGTATTTTGAAATTCAAAAGAAAAATGTGCAAATGGTTCAGAAGGATGTATGTTATTCAAAAGAGGTGCTATTTGTGATTTTTCTTCCTAACTGAAAGAATAGAAGCTTCATTGTATTTTCACAACTACTGCATTCATCATGATAAATCAGGAGCCTACTTCTCCCCCAAACTTTGAAAAGTAATTTTTACAGACACCGATGAGATTCTAATGTTTCTAATCTGTATTGAAGGGAGAGGAAGATCCTCTTGCTGTTCTTACTATTTAATTGTACACATACCTCCATGATAACATAGGCTGTTCACTTATGGATTTACTTAAAATGAAACCAGCACAGTGATATTAGCTGATTTGAAGTCAGCAATGTAGAAAGCAGATTAACTCTACTCTTACAATCCCTTTATGAAAAAATCTGCTAATGTATCCTTGGGGAGTCAGGAGTACAGTCCATGATCAGATACATCTTACAGAAGTTAGGTTTGTGAAATGACACTGCCTTCATTGTAGTCAGAGGAAGCATATTTTCTTGTCAAGACTTACGACCTAAACTATTCAGAGGCTGAGAAAATCCTCTTCTTCAAAATTTAATATAAAATTTTCTTTGATTTACATGTCAGCAGAATATGCTGTGTATGACCATGCAGAAATATTAAGTATACTACATATGAGCTATCCTCTGAATGTCACCTGACTGAATTTACAGAATTACTCTTTCATTCTCTCACATCTCCTGCCTGAATAAGCCAAACCCATGCAGGATGCTCCATTGATGTTATAATCGGTAAGATCCATATGCATGGCACTTGAAATACCTGTTACTTGTCTTGATTTGGATAATTTTTGTCTGTCTATGACTTCTTAAGAAGTTATTAGAAACTCTAGTAGCTGCTCTGCTTCCTGTAGTTTTGTCTGGAGATACTCTGTACAAACCCTAAGTAGGTTAGGCAATGGGACTAAGAAAGAGCTTATGGCCACTAAATGGAAATTGCTTTGGATTCCAATGGGAAATTCTAGGCATTGTTTAAGATCTTGTCAATGAGCTGGAGGAAACTTCTGTTGGGGAATCTTGCAATTCGATACACACAGATTTGCTGTAGAGAAAGTTCTGGGAGATGCAGAGAAGGAACTTGCATAAGTGGGAGGCGAGTGCCTTACAGTTACTGTACAGAAAAATCCTTGTGTCAACTTGCTATCTGGTGGGAACTTCTGTTCCTAAAGCTTTGAGAAGATTGGAACAATTAATGTCTGTGAACCTCAAGTGAATATTACTCATTAAGCTATGCCTTATTTGTATTTCTCATGTTGTGTTTATGACTTAGGTTGACTCTCCGGCTAGCTGAAGGAAGGTGCCACAAGGAGCAGGTGTCGGAAGGGGAAGGTGACCACCTAGCAGAGGAAAGAAATGAGACTCAGGAGCTGTCTGCAATGTGTCTGCTAAAAAGGGAGGGAAGCAGTGGACCTTTCTGCTTGGCAGGTATATTTGGTGTGTCAAATCCTCCAGGCTGCACAGCCTTGAATGACTCGTTTTAGCCCTGTGCTCACAGTTCGAGTTGCTTTTACTTAAGAGAAAGGTATGTGTGGTGTATTTGTGGTCTTGGAGATAGGTGTACATTTCCAATAAAGTCTGCAAGCTGTGTATGGGAAATACTGAAAAACTGCTAATGCTCCTAAAGATTTTTAGTCTTAATGCTCTTTCAATCTGCTTCTACTTGCAGATGAGGTTCTGTGAATGCTGGTTTTGGCCATAGAAGAAGCCTAAAAGATTTCTGACCTCAGTTATTCTTTCCCATCCTTACAGTGAAGTTATAAAAAAATAACTGGAGCGGGGACATGGTAAACTGAACTGACTCAAACTCAGGAAGTATTTACAAGTGTTACTTTCATGCATATTATTCCAATGACTACATTGTTTCTGTGTTATTTAGGGAATGGACAGGGAGCAGCAATACAAGGTTGACACCTCCTACTCTAGCTTTCAAATGAAAACTTTCATGGACCCACAGCTTAATTTTATTTTCTTTATTTACACAAGTAATCTCTACATTTCATCCTGCAATTGCTAATTAATAGTGTGTCACTATTTTCAGCCTTTTATGCTAGTGGCAAGTGCATCCCTTTAAGCTTACTTTTGTATTTTCACCTTTTTCAAAAAAGACTTTGAAAAAATATATTCAGTGGCTTGCATATTTTCTTTGCTTCTTGGTTCCTGTATGTTGTCGCTATCCACATGTGTATTTTCAAGTAGATCATTCTGAAAACTTAGATCCTGCAGTTGTTCCATAGCAAAGACTGACATTTAATCATTTATGTTTAGTGCAAGAGCACTATGATATTTTGATATGGGATCTGTGATGGTATTTTGACTTGGTAGAGTGGCAAGAATAAAACAAAACTGGTGAGGTAACTCATAAAACTCCAAGTGTATGTAACAGCCACAGAAGGCTTTTTGCAATGTGCATTTAGGTTCAGAGTCTTGCAGGTGGTGTTTTACTGGTCTCCAAACATGGAAGAAAAGGACAACGGCTTCAGCTTTGTGGTGTGTTGTACTTTAATGCACATAACAATGCCAAGGCAATAAAGCTAATCCTTTAGCATGTTCATGATAATTTTCACAGATATTTTTCTAATACAACTATAAAAACAGTAGATTAACACTTAGCATGAATGGAAGTTGCAAAGTTATATTTGATATATGGATGTGTCAATTGACTTCTGCATATGGTGGTTGGTTTATTGTTGTTTGTGGAAGATGAGGGACGTTTTTACACACCTGAACACTTTAAGAAATGTTATTGTAGTTGCCTTTCTATGTAAGCACTGTAAAACTGTAGGATAATATCATAGTAATCATTTTAGTGAAGGCAAAGAAACCTTGAACAAGAAAATGATAGGAAGTGGGAAGGTGGGAGAGGATAAGAAAAAGCCATTAACTGGGCTATATTTTTACAGAAAAGCAAACACAGCTTATCAAAACCAAAGCTGTGAGTGGAAGTACAAGCAGGGTGTTCACACTTGATTTCAGTGAAAGAGAATAGTGTAAAGCATTTGGTTTGGTCCCTTCTCACTGTCTCTCTTTCTCACTTGCTTTTGCCCTGCTCATTCTCACTTATTCCTGTTTTCGCTAGTCTGCCTCAGGAAGAGATTTCCCTTGGCTTTTTCCTTTAATAAAACAGAAATCTATGTTTCTGTGTTTACATAAATTTATTGCGAGCCTCCATGCTTGTCTTACTATGCCTATAGTTCAAAATGAATTACAGTACAATATTAGCAGATTGATAATATTGTAGAGGTATTATTATTATTATTATTATTATTATCATCTACTTTGTATTATCTGGTAAACAAACTTCATGTATTCAATGCATAGTCATGGAAGAAAGGGAGGATTCATCCTTTGCTGTGACACAGAGGGAAGACCAAAAGAGAAAGATGAAAATGGAAAAACTGCTTTGGCCTCGTAGAACCATGGAATAGTTTCAGTTGGAAAAGACCTTTTAGGTAATTGAATCCAACCATCGTTCCAGCCTTGCTACGTCCACCAGTAGTCCATGTCCCCAACTACGATATCTACTTGTTTTTTAAACACTTCTAGGGGTGGTGACTCAACCACCTTCCTGGGCAGCCTATTCCAAAGCTTGACAACCCTTTCAGTAAAGAAATTCCTCATATCCAACCTAAATCTCCCCTGGTGTAGCTTGAGGCCTTTTCCCCTTGTCCTGTCACTAGCTACCAAGAAGAAGAGCCCAACTCCCCATGGCTACAAACTCCTTTTAGGTAGTTGTAGAGAGTGATAAAGTCTCAGTCTCCTTTTCTCCAATCTAAACAACCCCAGTTCCCTCAGCCACTCCTTATAAGGCTTGTGATCTAAACCCTTCACCAGCTTTGTTGACCTTCTTTGGACACAATCTAGCATCTTGATGTCCTCCTTGTAGTGAACTGAACACAGTATTTGAGGTGCAGCCTCACCAGCACTGAGTACAGGGGAAGGATCTCTTCCGTAGTCCTGCAGGCCACACTATTCCTAATGCAGGCCAGGATGCCGTTGGCCTTCTTCGCCACGTGGGCACGCTTCTGGCTCAAACTGAAATTTTATTTCACTGGTAATTTCCTTGAAAACCCTAGAAAAGACATTGTTGCTGCAGCTATGACATTCTGCAGTATGGCAGGACATAATATTGACTCCCCTTCACTGATGCCCCTACAAAGTATGTCCCTCGCATATGGGTTCTGCTTTGTGGGCATTGTGATCTACTGGTCAAGACTGCTGTCTGTCTGTTGAAATTCTTGGAATGTTGCATAAAGTCTCTGTATGTAATGACACCTTCCCTGGGAGAGAATCTGGTCTAGAAACAGCAAGAATTTTGATGCAGGAAGGGGTGTATAGGGATGATTATGTAAATATATCATGCTCATAGAGAGAAGCTTGAAAAGATGGTCTGGAAGTGTCTTAAGTTTAACAGTCTGAAAGTAGATTACTTCCCCTTAAGCCCCTAAACATCCCGTGAGTCTGTTTGCTAAACAAGACTAGTGAATTTAGGTGACTATATTTTTTATTCTTGAGCAGATGGATTTATAACACAAAATTACAGAGGAATACATATTCTAGCTTAATAATACAGGGCTATCTAAATAGCTTGCACGGCTTTTACAAAGTTCTACTTCTCAGTACCAGTAAGGTACAGTCAGACGTATTCACGAGCACAGCATAGGTGAAACAGACTCTATGTCCTCTCCTAAAATGACTGTAAATCTACATATTGCTAAAACAGGTCTGTTTTGCTTCTAAGAAGGAAAGAGTCTTTACATTGTGAGATTTGATGCATCTAAGTAAGTAAGCCATGACTTCTAATTTTGACACCTACATAACCCCTGCAGAGAAGGAGGTGCTCTCATTTGTCCCCTGCCGATGCTTATGTTCCTCTGTTAACTGAGAGATGAGAGGTGGGAGAGGGAATAATCTTCCTTTATATTTAGTTCAAAGACATGACTATTCTTCCTTCTCCCTCACCATTTATCCTGATGAACAACTTATTCAAGCAAACTAATTTCCAGTTCTGGAAAAAAATATTTGAGAAAGTATGTAGCGGTTTAAAAACAAAGGGAAAAGCTGTTGTGGAGAGCAGGCAAAATGCCATGTATGTTTGTTGGAAGGAGTAAAGCTTAAGAAGAGAACAGTATTGAACTGAATAAAACAGCCTTGAAAGCCATTCCACTACTGATGTATAAACTGAAAGACGGAGTAAGAGCCAGTTTTATTATCTCAAAAACATGAGCCTTGCATTCAAGTTCTCTGTTTTAATTGCCACCTGTACTGTCAGCCAGCTTAGTGTTCCTCCACAGAAAAGTGTTTGCATTTACCTTCTTGGTTGCATCTGGACCTGAGAGTGCTTATAGACATACAGCCCAACCTCTGCCCACTCTCTCGATAGCAAGCTCCTCGTCAATGCTTGGAATGTGCTCCCAGAGAGGTCTCCAGAAGAACTTTGCACTTGAAAAAGTGCTTAATTTTTAATTATATCCCTCAACTCCCCCCACTTAGCTGATGGAAAAAATGGCCTCTTTGCTGATCTTTGAATCAAGACGGACTTCTTAGCTGCATTTTTGCTGGTATGATGGAAAGAAAAATCTATCTGATTCTAGAAATGGAAATCCAAGCCCTGTATGATTTCTTAAAAATTTAAATATTTGAGTTATATTAAAAAAACCCCAAACTTGAATTGCTTTATTCATTGACATATGTGTGTGCTTAAGCGAAGCGCACACTCTAGTTATCTCACACCCCCCGATGTTTCTCTTGATCTTTGTGAAAGGCAAGAAAGAACTATGTCAGAAAATCATAATTGTCTTCTCTCCCTCATTCATGTTAATATGAATCAGCAATGATTTCGGTGCAACTTTCTGACATATCCAAAGCACAACCAAACCCATTATAAAGCCATATGACAATTGCAAAATAATCACCATATACTAAAATTCCACCAGACTACTGATGTCAATGAAACCCATTGTTGGATTAAAATTTCAATAAGTGTAATATTAGCTTTGGAGTATCAGAGGCGATGCTTCTCAGAAAGTGTAAGCTAGTGTCCACTGTGATGAGTGGTAGTGTTCATATTTTAAATAGCTTTTTGCTGTTTGAGAAAAATACATTCCCCTCCACCCCAAGACTGTTACACACCTTAAAATCTGTACTTATTTTTTGTGAGATCACTATTGTTCATGGCTACTACTTAAAACTCTGTAAATATAGTTGAGGAAGGAAGAGCTTAGTTTTACTAATCTCTATCTTCCTATGGAATTTTTTAGAAAGTGTGGAAATTTGGGACCATTTTAAAATCTATTTAAAATGCTATGTTTAGTAAGGTGCTACATCTACTATGTTATGAAAATGTCTCTAATTATTTTTTGCATAAAAGATAAAGGTATTACCTTGATGGTGTTTTTTCACAGTCATCTTATTAACCAGCATGACATGTTTGGGAAGCTTCTATTTTGTAACCACCAATGTGTATTTGTTGAGAACAGTCATGTCAAACCAAACTAATTTCTATCAGTGACGAGGTAACAGGCCTTTGGATAGGAAAAAATAAACAGATGTATATCTTCAGTAAAGCTTTGTTATTGATTTGCACAGTATTCCCACAAGTAAACTAGATTAATACATTTAAATGTAAATAGTGAAAAAAAATATGAAATTCAGTAGTATAGGTACAAAATAGATGAGTAAACAAAGTAGGATGTTTCAGGGATTTATCCTGGCCAACATACAATTAATTGTTTTCATCAATTACTAAGATAATAAAATTGAAGATACTCCCTTAGTTTTACACTCTTGCGTAACCACAGGAACAACTGTACAGGTAACAGCCCAGTAAAAAATCTAGGAGGCAGTGTGAATCAAAAGCTGGACAGGAGCTAACAGTGTAACACAGTTATCAGAAAGGCAGTGGCAAATGAAATAAAAAAGTTTGAAATTGTGAAATAATTCTAAACATCAGTAACATTCCTACTTGGAATTTGCTGGCAAGTTTTGATTAAGAAGAGAACCAACTCAGCCAAGAAGACCTGAAGTCATAGGAAAACAGGGAAAATTATCACAACATAGAAAAGATGACCAGTAAGGAAAAACAGGTATGAAATTGTTTTAATTAACTGAAAAGGAGATCTAGAAAGAGACATAAGTCTTGAAACGTGTTAAGGCAGCTTGTAAATGGAGAGAACAATTTATGTTCATAATGGACAAGAAGTAATGATCTTAGGCTGCAGCAGAGTGTTAAGCATCAAGAAAATCCTTCTAACTTTAAACACAGAAAAACCTGAATGAATTTTCTGGAAAGCAGTGAATTATCAGCATAGGGAGTTCTAAAGAAGAAACCCGAAAAATATCTCACAGGAAAGCATAGGATCACAGAAGAACCAGATGTCCTCTTTTTTCTGGTGGCTGTGATATGCAAATGTGTGAACATTGGTTATGCTCAGCTCAGGAAGAGTAACTGGGGAAACATTTATTCCAGTTTGTAATGCTTATAACAGAACAATGCCATGGAAAACTCTTGTCCTTACTTGACAGAAACTGTTCTGCTGTTAGAGACGTTGTACGCAAATGTCTTTAATGAAGGTATTGTTCCCAGCTATTGTTGCTTCTGACATTCTGTTTAACATGTCTTTGTCAGGCAGATTGTGGTGGTGATCACTTGCCAGAGTTAGAATATCTCAGGGGTATGCTATTCTTCAAGGCAGCAAGCTGTTAGGCTGGCTTCGCTGATTGTTAAACTGCACTTTATAGTGAGTAATAATAACATAATTTTTTTTTGCTAGTCTTAAATAGTATGAATATTTTTGAGACGTCTTTTATCACCACTCTGAATGCAAACAGACACCCTTACACCTCGTTGGAAGTGAAGTCAAAGAGAAATGTGTAATCTCTGAGTGAAAGAGAGTGTAAAAACTTTTTGTCATTGTTTGATGGTCTTTTTGGTAATTTCCTATGTGTCTGAAATGTTCTGAAGTTCAGTTGTCTGAACAAAGTGACCTGTTCTACTAGGTATGGAGGCTTTTAAACAAATAAAAGTTTCTGTATGCAGGAAGGACCGTCTGTCAGCTTGGCTTATTCTACCATTGAAACTGGGTTGCTGACTTGATATCCTGGACAGAAAATCAGATGTAAAGCAATTTCCTCATATCACTATAGGTCATGTCTGCAGATGCGGTGGGATACCAAAGTCCAAAGGTAATAAAGTGAAAAGTTCCTTCATTTGCTGGAATTACTGCTGTATAGGATGCCACTGAAAAATGGCACACAGTCTTACAGTAGGGCTTCAGTTTTAGACTTGTGAACCTTTTGTTGATCATCTGTGCCACCAAAATAGCAGGTGACCAGATGATTTTGATAGCTGCCTGAACACTAGGACCTACTGAGACTTTTCCTTGGGTTGTTTTTGGAGAACGTACAGCATTTCTTAATTTATTTGTTCAAAGCTGCTCTGGATCACTTGGTTTGTTTCAGATAATCTTCACCCTAGGCGAACTAACAAAGATTTATAAAAGCTGAAACTCCCCAACAGTGTGTGAAAAAGTCTCATAATATGCTGTATATTCATTTCATTGGATCTGTGTTGCCACTCTGTAACTCAGATCCTTGCTTAATTTTGTTTTCACCTTCAATTTTATTGCAAATATTATGCCTGAACATACCTCCCACACCTCTGCAGCAATCTGTTTGATCTATTTGAATGGTTATCTTTTTCAAATATTATCTCAACTCATCAACATGCTTAGAGTGCATGTCTTTTCATAGACAACACTGTGCCATCTGGGTTTTTGTTTGGGTAATAAGTGCCCCTTTCTTTTATTAATCGCACTTCCAAATTTGCTTTTTGATGGCTGACCACTATTCTTTCATCTTTACCTAATTTTAGATTTCTCTATGTAGTGACCCGTTCACTTTTAAAAAAAGCATAACTGAAATAATTTATAAAATATGAGGACAATTCCTTATATTGACTGTTTCCTTGACTAAGAATTTGATTTGAACTGTGTCAGATTGACTCTCTAAATTGATTTATTGATCAAAAAATAAGAAAATAACTAATTTAATCACTGCCTTGGGTGATAGATCTTTCATTTTAAAAGCAGTCTTATAAAATATCAGCATACTTCACGTACAGACTGTTGCTAGTATTAATTTGGAATTGTTTAGAGAAGCAATAGAAACACAAACCAGAGACATCCAAGGTCAGGTATAAACACCCCAAAGCTGTGAGGATATTTAAAATGGTCCATTGTACTGAAAAGTGAATGTTTCAGCATAGATAAGACAGCATTTTCATTTACAGCCATAATATAAAGAAATAATTTTAAAAAGCCCCAAAAGTATGCTGGAAAACAACAGCGTTCCTATCCCTATGACTATAAAAAGCTTTACTTATTAATGCTGACTCACCTTGACCCTCTGTGTTTATCTGTCAGGCAAGGGCCGTGATACACCAGTCCTTCTGGCTGGAGGATCCACTTTAGCCTAATTTCAAGAGCACTTTCTTCTCATATCTTAGCAGAGAGAGATACAGAAGGCAAGTATTTTTCTCTGGCTCCCTGGGTTAGGCCTCTCAGGGGTTAATTTAAGTGTCTATCATCTCAGATGAGAATGTATTTTAATAGTCGAAGAAACTTACAGTATGCTTAAACAATTATACAACCTGTAGAAGATAGTTTGGAAAAATCTTTATTTACAATCTCTCCTGTTCTTAACAGTTTTCTTTAGCTAAGTGGAAAATTGTTTGGAAACTCAATTTTTTGTGTTGTACGATGACAATAGTAATAGATTAAACACCAGCATCATTTATTAATGTTTTCTTACAACTGAATGAACACATAAAAAATCAGCTCGTTTTGTAGGAGGGGAATTGTTCTTTTCCAGGCTGAATTCAGAATAAAACAAACCTTTGCCCAGCCATAACTTTGTCTGATTGCACGTGGGTGACTGAGAGTTCTTACTTTTGGATACACACCACAAGGCTGTCGGCTGCAGAATGCCCTTGTGCACTTATTTATGTGTGTATATATGCACGCATAGTTTGTTCTTCCCTGCCAGTCCCAGTTGGCAGCCCTCATCCCACCTTGCAGAGCTGAGGTAGCAGCTTAAATTATTCTTTGCTGACTCTAGTGTTAGTGATAACATCTCATCAGCGGGTGGAGAAGAGGTTACCTGTTATGGCAAACAGCAGCGTCGGAGTGCTAAAGACCAGTAAAGTTACTGCCAGTCATAGATATGTACTTAGTGAATATAAATCAAACTCTTTTTCCCTGCTGTGGAGTGGTTTTAATGAAGCAAAAGCATTGCAAACGTCTCCCTTTGCCTTGTCATGGAATATATTTATCTTCTCCCTCATTTAAAACGAACAAAACATCTTCATTTCGAGTTAATCTCCAGCTTTCTTCCTTTGGGAATTTATTGTATGTTAAAGATGTTGATTATCTATTTTGAGGTACAACAAACAAAAACGCCTTCTTTCTCTTATGCAGAAAAGCACCGAAATAAGTAATTCTCATTTCACTAATGCTCCACAGCCTTTTTTTTTTTTTTTTTTTTTAATCAAGGATAAGTGAGTGGAGGGGTTTTTTGTTACTGTTGTCCTGTTAGAAAGGAAGTAATGAAAACATAGAAGGGAAAGCAGTTGTCATTATGATTTGTGTTACAAAATTTGATGGTTATAAAATTTATTGAAGAATTCTCTTTCTCAATTTACTGCCTTGGGCACTCTGTCAGAAAATCAGCTTCTGTAGAAGAAATTGAAGGGTGCATTTTATTTTCTGTAGCTCCTAGAAAGTGAGCTTAAAAATGTGGCTATTTAACTGGCTATTTGTGTAAATAACTTCTCAGAAGGAGAGAAGTGAACTTTGGAGAAATATTTTGATATTTTTGTTTGTCTTTGATAATGAAAGCTGGAATCCTTTTCTAAATGGACTTTTACATAGTATAGTCTTCTAATTCTCCCTGTGACTTTTATTTTTTTTAAAAAAAATATGTTACAGGGTCTGTGAATTCATATTAGACAAAAATAGCGTTAAAAACTGAGCAAACCCACAGCCTCCTGTACATCAGGAAAGAGTTTAATCCCTCAGATGAGTACAACTTTACAGTCTTTCCACTTACAAAGGCATATTTAGAGCTTAATGAACATGGCGTGCTAGTTTATATTATGGGATAAGTTTCCAAATAATAACAGAAAATTAGGTTGCTGTTCCCATATGACACTAACAAGCTGCATTGTAGAGAAGGCTCTAGATTTAAGTGGTCATCTAAAATTGAATTTAGATCTGAAAACCTGTGCTCTGGTCCTTATCATCAATTTATCCTGCGCTCTCCATTTTAATTGTTCTGTGATGATCTTTGAAAATACATCTGTAATGAGAATGTCAAATGAACAGAAGTACATGACGTACCAATCCATTGAGGGCACTGAGGACATTGACCTTCTTTATGTAATCCCATGTTCCATTTCAATCAAATATGCTGTCACACCACCCATTAGTTTACAACAGCTTCATGAAAAGTCAGTGCTGACACCCATGACAGACAGACCATCCTGCTGAGTCCACTTACAATGAAACAGGACTTGGGAGTGGGTGAAATCATGAAGTGATAATAAGCATATAATTTCATTTGTTCATAATATATTGATTAGGGAAAAGTGCATCTGTGGCAAGTCAATATGCCTGAATACTGTTGTTCCAGCTGGACAAATGCACTGGGGGTCCACTCATTACTGTAATTACTAAAGCAATGTGTTTTAAAAGAAGACCACAGCTACCACATGAATTTGTATTGGATTTAGCAAATCAGCACCAGTTTGTTACTTCGCAGCATTAGTTTTCCTACGTAAAGCAACCCAAAAAAGTACCATCAGAAAGACTGTCCTAGGTGGTTTGTTCTGTAGAAGCATTTAACTAATAACATAACCTAAAAAAGCTTTAGACATTTGGTTCCTGAAGCAGAAAGAAACACACACAGAGACACAACTACATTTGCCAGGACAGGTATATTCAAGTAGTATGGAATCCTGGTATTAAGGCAAATTAAAATAACCCTATTTTATGTTTTGAAATGTTTCAAGTTTGAATTAGAAGACTTCTCTTGCACCCAGCGTAAACAGAATTGTTGACAGTGCAAGTAACCCTCTTAGAAAAGCTACAGGTGAAGTGGTGGTGGAAACCGAGTATGTTGTGAGGCAGAAAGTTGTTCAGGCTTATGGCATCCTTCTGAACTTTGATCGAGCTACAGATACTTTTGTTGTGAAATAAAAGCCAATGGCTTCAAAATGAATGCAGCTGAGAAAACTAGTTTTGCTGTAGGCTTGCCCTTATGCATTTGGGGCAGTATCAAGAAGAATAATTTCTAACACAAAGCTTTTTTTCAGAGTAAAGTAAGCATGCCACCATACTTTTAAAAATGTCTCACCTCTGTTCATGCTTGGATTCCTATAACCTGCCAAACTCAGCGGTGACATGTTGTATAGTTTGTATTTGGGAAAAAGAGGTAATAGAATATTTCATAATGAAGAAGACAGTTTCCTGGTATAGTGAGCACAATTTTTTCTTCAACTGCAATTTTTTTTTGGTTAATGTTAATTCACAAGCATAAAGAGACATTTCAGCCAGGTTTTTTTTCCCACAGCTAAGAAGGTATTTTTATACATGTTTGAAATAATGAAGTGAATTTTCTCTTCAGGAAATGTTCAGTTATAGGTGGGAAATATAGAGGTGTGTTAAACTCAGAGAAATTTTTATGATAAAGTAGTTTCATACTTTAAACATAGAGATTACAATAAAATAAAGGCACCTATTTAAAATAGCTGCCCTTATGTAGAGACTGGACATTTTTAGTTGAGAATAAGTAGGGCAAAGGTGAAGCTAAAAAACTGTCTTATGTGTCAGTCCCCTTTCTCAAGGAAAGAACATAATTAAGATTTTCATTATTTTTCCCTCTTACTGTATAGAGGTTTATATGTGCATGTATGCCAAAAGAAGGCTGTTTGCATTCTGAAATACACACCTGACTGCTCTGGCCAGCTTCCTATCCACCTTCTCCAGCTCCATCACTTCTCCTTCAGTGTCTCCCTTTCCAGCTGTACCTCTGTGCCCCCCATATTTCTCAGTGCTGGCTAACACATGAAGTCTCCCTTTTTGCTTGTATAGGTGACTTCGGATCAGCTGAGACAAAGAAAGAACTGCTGATAGAGCAAAGAAAAGACAAAAGGCTATCTATGAGAGCAAGTCAGGGACTGGAATAAGTTAAACACAGGAATAAGAAAGGTGTCCTTGGTGTTTTCCACCTGAAATTCAATGTCCAAGCTTAGGCTTGCTTAGTAACTCCAGGGAGTGCCGTGTAAGCTCCTGCACTTAACATAGATTAAAGCTGCTTGACGATATGGGTCATGAGAGATCTCTCAGCAGCTTTGAATGCTTCTGAGAGTGGAGATGGTGAAATGCCAGGCACAGAATGCCTTTGGATTCTCATCACACCCTCCGAAGAGGAGAGCTTGAGCACTTCTATCTGCATCCTTACTCATGCTGATCTTACATAGTGTAACTACATGAATGCCCTTCAGGATGCTCTGAGCTGTCAGTCATACAGAGGAGTATGACCTGTTTCCTCAATGCACAAACGTCTGATACGCTGCACCCAACTGTCCGGGTGCCAGATACAGGTAATTTTACAATAGCAATGCCATGTGAGTTAAAAATCTTCCTTTCTTTTTAGCCAGCAGTGACCACTGGAGACATAGAGACAACTCTTCATGTTTTCACACCATCTGAAAAGACATCAGGAAGGTGACTCTGCTATTTCTTCCCGCTCTTATTCATGTTAATGCAATCTGTGCTGTTACTGCATTTACATTCTGTCAGGGCTAGAATTCCAAACTGAAAGCTGGAATTTTCGAGGAGTCAGATATATCTGCATAGAAAATCAGTTCCTTGCCCAAATGTCTTACTCTTCCTTAGCAAAGTAAGTGTAATACTGAAAGTAAATAGGTAACAGGTAAAATACTGTGGTCTGCAATAAGTAAAATTCTGGTTGTAAAAACTTTATGGTATGAAACTGAGTCATTATGGGGTTTGAGCACAACTGCATATGCTTCATTTTTTTTCTAATGTGAGAAAATATTAACACATATCCCCACACACTCCAGTTACAGCCTTTGATGAAGCGTGCTTACAGCAAACAAGCTTGCAGCATTTGGAAGCCACTTTTGTTCAGCTCTATGCTGTCTTAGTTTTAAAGGTGTCACAGTGTTAAGTGGACTGAATATATGTTTATTCTGTATTTTTTACAATGGTGTCTGCCTCTCAAGATTTATCTGTCATTTGTAATATTACGTGTTAAATTTTTCTTTGGCTCTTGGTGATGAGGAAGATTTTATGAAGAAAATTATTCTTCTGCTTGTGGTTATATAATCCAACTTTGGTTTCTTTTGTCCTGTCTTGTTCTATAGTCAGCATCCTCGCTCCTGCTGGTACAAGCTGTTGTCCCAGCCTGCTCCAGACATTTACTTGGTGCCTCTTGCTGTTTATTCAAGTCCTCCTTTGCTATAATCTCCCTGTGAGTGAGTGCCTACAACTGCTATTAACTTTCCTGCCCTGACAATCTTTCATTTTCTTTCCTTTTATTCCCAAATTTCCATCCTCTTGCTGCAGCAAAATAGAATGTGTTCCTGATGTTACTAATTTCTGTGAGGAGATTTTATAATTTTTATGTGTTTTATTTTATCAGTAAACCCCAACATAGTTGATGCTGTCAGGTGAGGTGACTGAGCTGGCCTAGCACACAGCAGCCATTTGTTTTTCTCTCCTGCATTCCTGTTTTTGCCTCCTGCCATTTTAATCATTCCTATGTTATTTTTTTTGAATCAGCTAATGCTCATTCTTTTCACCTCATGTGAAAAGTCCTTTGCACTTGACATGTTTGATTTGCTCTGCTATTTATTTGACTCTTCAAGCTTCACATCTCCATCTCCATCTCCATCTCCATCTCCATCTCCATCTCCATCTCCATCTCCATATCCATATCCACTGGTTTTATGTGGACTCCTCTTCTTCCCTAACAGCTTTTGCAAATGTGGCCAATTTTGGCCATGTCTTTGGGAGGTGAAGATATCCAGCAGAATTAGGTCTCTACCTTTTCTGTGAAAATAAGCAGCACTGAAAAAGAAGTGTAAGTGTAAAACCACTGTAAGTGGTTTTGTGTATGTTATCATTGGACACTAGAGATGCCATAGTGTAGAGAATTCTTTAGAATCGCCCTGAGGAGATACTTTCAATTGATTGTCACACACCCCCATGTTAAATAAAGGTTAGTCAGTTCACACTTGGTTTGTTTGCAATTTTTATTACTCTAACAGAACACATAATTTGAAATGATTTCACTAACGTATGCCTTTCCTGGTTGCCAGCATGTAAATATGGAACTTATATATAGGTATTGTGCATATATGATTATACATACAGTTTTAAAAACTTGATTTGTTTACTATGGTAAAGTATGTAGGATGTAATCTTTTTGCCATGGAGACTTGTTTACTTGACAGACTTGCACTGATGTCTTTTCTGCATGAACCTGAGAGCTGCCTTTGAGACCCTTTTTGCTTTCTCCTTTCTGGGCTTCAGAAGACAATTTCCCGCTTTCATATAAATAAATCATGCCCATACTTAAGTATTCTGTATTTTTTATTTTTTTTGCCTGCATTTATCATTAGCTTATTTGTTCTTTCAAAAGATTCTGGTTGAACAGAATCTCTCCTCTGTGTTTGTATCTTTCTTGCCAGATGTTATTCTACTAAGACTGTATATGGAAATGCATGAAGCCAAAAATTCTGCAGCAGAAAGGATTGCTGGAATCCTTTAATGTCACTTCAAGGGTAAAATAATGTCACTTCAAGGGTAATGTCTTTCAAGGGCAAAATAAGTTCATAGTGCAGTCTTTAATTGTAGCTATACCATGTCTCATCCCTGGGATTTCCTGGACATGGAGGATAAATGTTGGAAGAGGCAACAGCATTTACTTGGACAGCTCTGCTTCTGATTTCCAAAGCTCTTCCAAAGAGATCTGTAACTCTGAGGGTTTCTGATATGGCAATTCTTAGTTTTACTTTAACCCATCCAGATGCAATTTCCTTTATCATCCATTACTTTCAGTAATGATTTTCTACCGAGAAACCCTAACGCCTGGGATGGGACCACTTTAATTGAGTACAATTGATTGAAATAAAACATGAGTCATCAGTGTAAGGCTGTGCAATGAAAGGGCTGTACAATCCGGGTGTCTTGGAAATGAGACGATAATGGCTGGCAGAAGGTATAATACCTACAAGGGGCAAACTTTATATATGCTATTACACCTTGCTGTTTTTAAATGGTCTGCCTTGTTCATCTTCCTTCTCCTTATCTGTGTAAACACAAAATGAAGATACCTTTTCCACAAGGTTTCCCAGAGACATTTCAGGCAAGAGTGAACAGTTCAAAATAGCACCTGTGGTAACACATTTAATTGTCACTCCCTGCCTCTACCCATCCACATCTCAAACCATCGCCCAGCCACTGTGCTTGCTCTATTAAGTGCTTTGGTGAAAGATAATCCTTCTTTGCCTCAGGTAAGATTGTTTTAGGTGAGATGAAATAGTGGGCACTAGCAATTAGGTATTTCCTGAATTTCTGAATTTCATAAAGATTCTTTCCAACACATGTTAGGATGCTTTCTGAAACCAGAAAATTGATTAAATATGTTCTTCAACATTATCATGCTGGAGATAAAGATAAAAACGTCATTGAGTGTCACTTGCCTTACCCAGCTTTGCTATCATAGGTCAGTACAAATACAGGAGCTACTGTCCCCCATCCTGGACTTGAAACCTGAACATACCTATAGGTAGGTTGTCTTTCTTTGGGAAAGGAAAAAAAAAAGAGTGGAAATTAAAAAAAGGAAATTGGTAGCATCTGATAGTGTGACTTCAGAACCTCCAAGAAGTATGTTCAAAGACTCTTCATTGCATAATACTAATTTTTTGTCACTGTTGACTGCTATGTTTCTTAAAATTGCCTTTTAATAAGTCTACAGGGGTATAAAATCATGTACGTGATTGCATTTCTTATGCAATCTGACGGAGCATGGAGGAAGACATCCAGGTCTATGTTATCTAAGAAAGGAGGAGGAAGGTCTGGTCAGAAGAAAAGAACTAAGAACCCAACAAAAGAACTAACATTTTTTCCTTACAAAATTTGCCGTGAGCAACTTTTAAAGATTTATATAAAATCTAGCTGCAATTTTATAATCCTTTTTTATCCAGATGAGCTGAATCATCACTGCCATAGTACTACAGGAAGAAAAGACTTAATAGCATAGCAAGACTCACAGTTATGATGGCCTCTGAAAACAGTGTACTGTAGCCAGTCAAATTAAAATTCCAAAGCTAAGCTGCCTGTGATGCATACACCTACAATGACTTGGTGAGTAGCATTAACATGCAATACAAGTTTGCCTACTGTATTAGAAGTTCTTTTAACCTGTAAATTTCAGAAAATGTAAAATGAACACAAAGAGAAATGTAAGGTAAACACGTAACTTTACTGTTGAGGAAATCATTCTAAGAATGGTGCAAGTAAGAATAATTTAAAACTACTGTATAGTGCAAAGATTCTTTATCGATAAGAATGAAAGTTTTGGAACATTTCTATCACAGTTTCTAACAAGAGACTAGAAAGAAAATAAATGTAGTGAATCTCTGGAGCAGGAATCTTGCCTTTTAGTAACTCTACTTTTATGGTTGATCTGAAGGGACTGTGATTGTTTCAAGGATGTCCTATAACACCTAGCTTGGTCTCAAACACCTAACAAGAAACAAACCACTTTCTGTTAACAGAGGGCAAAATAGAGGGAATCTATCTGTTTCATAGTGTGCCCTCTGTAGTTAGCATGTGAAAGTTTTCCTGGGCTTCTACAAGTGAAAAATAGCATTTTCTGACAATGATCCACTCTAGTATTCTCTGGTTTTCCAGAAAGACTTAAACTTTGCTTCACGACAAGCTACTGCAATAACAAATACATTGATATTCCATTCAGTGTTCCATATTCCTCCACCAAGTATTATTGTAGAGACCTAACAGCTATGTTGACCCCAATATATCCTTTTTCCCCCAATCAACAGCTAATAGCAGTTAAGTTCTCACTGTTATGACAGACGGCTTCCAGCACTAATGCATTGTCACCCCTAGCAATCCATTTGGACATGAAGTTTCTCCACTGCAAAACTGCTAAAAAGGGCAATTACACTGGGCCAGGCCAGCAGGCTGGAAGGTCACCTGCATGAGACTGACCACAGGTATGTGGTCTATTAAGACCTAAGAATACCTGTTTAGCATTCTTGTACTACAAGAATAAACTAGTTTGTGTTGCAGATCACAGACTGAAGAGTGCTTTCAAGTGCTAAGCAATAATGATATGAGGACTAAATCATAGAATCATAGAATTTTTTGTGTTGGAAGGGACCTTAAAGATCATCTAGTTCCACTCCCCCTGCCATGGGCAGGGACACGTCCAACCTGGCATTAAACACCACCAGGGATGGGGCATCCAGGACTGCCCTGGGCAACCTGAAGGAGGTAAATTGAATGTCACAGATATCCTGAACAAATTTCTGGTTTTGATGGAATATTTTTTGTCCTATGCTGTAATACGCAAGGTCCCTGTTTAGGCATGGACAAAAGTTATACTTGGAGTGCTGTAACAGCGCTAGCCCAGCTGCAGATACAACTTGGTTTGCTCTATTGAAGAATTCCAGAGGGGTGAGGAGAACTCTAAGGTACAGAAAATTCTTCCCTGCACTCCCATTGAGTGTGCTAGGTGTGCTGTGAAGTATTCACACGATGTTGCTAGGTGTTACCTAGAACAGATATTTTGGTTTTGGTGAATTATTTTTCAACATTTCTCCCCTATCTGCCCCCAAAATAGAAAGAGCTCAATCCCAACATGTTTTGTGAAATAATCATGATCAGATCAATGTGACATTATTTCTCAGGAACTGATATGTACAAACAAACATTGGCATTAGTTTAACTGACCTGTTTGAAAGCTGGCTAACATCTGTTACTGTTTGGCAGAGGGGCACAGAATGTACGGATTTTTAAAACCTTGTAAAAAGCTTTCATATTTATGTAATGACTGATATTTCACTGCAATTACTAACCTGATAAAATTCTTCACCGGAGGTAGGAGGATGAGAGAAGTTAAGAGACAGGCACATCTGCTTGTCTTTTGGAGAGCCAACGAACTTCTAAGGGAGATTCAGACTTTGAACTCCTTTCAAGTTTATTTTTGGCCTGAAACCCAGAGAGGATAGTAATGGGCTGAAAAGAAGCACACTGTATTGCAATAAAGTGTATCCCAGAGGAGCCTTTGTGATAGGTCTCTAACCAATTTCACTAGTAACGTGTTTTCCTTGGAAATAAGAATGAGAGAGAACTGGGAGCTGGCTGTCTTCCTAGCAAGTCAATATTGCTATATCTACGACACTTCTAAGCTTCTAATATTTATTGAAGGAGATTTTAAAATATCTCTTCTGACAAATGATTCCATTTGAGTAGTAATAATTAGAATGGAGAAAGACTTTTCAAAACTCTGCTTAGGAGTACCAAGAGCAAGAAGAACATTAAGAAAAATGCAGTTTATTGAATGACAGAAAAGTGATATTTTGGAATGATTGAAGATAACAGTTGTCATGTCAAATGTTGAAGTGACTTATTCAAGAAATTTTTTATTTCTTTACACTTGAGGTATGTTAGTCTTTAAAATGGACATTAAAATTTTCACTGGCTAGATGTTATCCTCAGTAAGTTTTGCAATTTCAATATCTCTATGGGGATGTCTGTGGTTAGTCTCTTCTCCCACATAAAAATTGATACGACAAGAGGAAATGGCCTGAAGTTGCACCAGAGGAGGTTCAGAATAGATATCAGGGAAAATTTCTTCTTTGAAAGGGTTGTCAGCACTAGAGAAGGCTGCCCAGGGAAGTGGTTGAGTCACCAGACCTGGAGGTATTTAAAAGATGGGTACTTGAGGTGCTTAGGGATATGGTTTAGTAGTGGACGAGTATGGTCTTTTCCAACCAAACGATTCTGTCAGAAAGTCTTCCAGTCTGTGAAAACCATAGAAACACGTCTTCCCAACCTTGGTCTAGAAGACCATAAAGCCTCTCTCATGAGATTATCCTAAGAGAATAAATAAATTTTAACTTGAAAAAAGGCAAGGGTTTGAAAATTTTAGCATCATTGACCCAAATTTTTAATATAATAATTCTATGACTGAAAACAGGGAAGTGTTGGAGCCTCTTACAAAATACATTGAACTGAACCCGTTTGCAATGATTTTCCCACTATTTCAGTCCTTTAGTATATTTTTTGGTAGACATGCTATTTAATCTCTCATTCTCTTCCACAGCCAAACTGTTTTGCGAAATAAAAAATAAATGTTTACTGAATATAGCCTGTTGTGTATAACGAAAGAAAAAAAATTAAATGGAATATTGTGAATTCTAAAGCAAAACCAGTTGCTGCTAAAAGTAAAAATAATCTTTTTCAAACACGCCACACATCATTTTAAGTTTAATTAGCAGCAACAACATGAATGCCATCTTGGTGCTTGTCAGAATATTGAACATTTGTTGGCAGATGTCTGGCAATATAACAGTAATTATGAATCTTTCCCTGTTGTATCATTTCCATTCAATTCCCTTTTTTTCTGATATCACACATTTTATAGACTCTTCAGGTATGCTTACGTCCACGGTCCGTGGTGTGTGCAGCATACGCCTCTAAGATGAGGCATTTTCTAGGAAGAAATCTATGCAAGTCTAAAAATAACTCTATGAACATATGTGCTAAAGTACTTTGAGGTAACCTTTGTTTTCTCTCAACTTAATGTAATAAATCAAAACTGTAGAGCCAAGCACACGCTGTTGCAGTTCCTCTCGCAGTCATACATCACTTCTTAGTGCAAGAAGGAAACTGCTGATATGTATATAATATACAATCTGTAGAAAGCTTGTATGACCAGATTTGGAAAAGGAATGTGAAGAACTTACCCTTCAAACTTAGGAAAAGCCCAAAAACATACTAAAAAAGTGAATGGCTGATAGGACAGCAACTTTCTATAGAAATTTTGTACCACAACAAGGGCTTTACACTTACAGATCACCTGCTTGATGATTACTAAATCTTCTTTATCTTGTGGTTTCTGTTAAATGAGATCAAAGCCTATTCACCAGAAGTTTGTCTCAGAGCACCTTGAATAATATATGGACCTCATTCACATTCTTGTGGGTTTTCTTCACAGCCAAATAATTAGTGGTTGGAGCTGCTTTTATCATCTGAGAACTAAAAAATATTGGTACATAGATGAAGAAACATTGCTCTGTTTAGGCATGCCATGTGTGCTCTGTTCATGCTGATTAAATTTGCTTAGGCATTTAAAATATAAAACCAAATTGCTCGTGGAAAAGAAACTAAGCTTGTGACTTAAAAAAACCCCCAGCTATTGTACTTAACAGTGAATAGCTATGGATGCCAAGGAAAAGCTGTTGCTGATTGTCCTGATGGAAGGATGGCGAAAGAGACTAGGAAGCTGATACTAGTACTAATGGTACAGAAAAGTGTCACACAGGCAAAAGGAGGGACATTGCATGAAAGTTTAATACACACACAAAACTGACAAAGGCAATATCCAAGCCTTCAAAGCTCTCCAAATCCTTTATTTTCTTTATCCAAAGTACAACACCCCACCCAGTCTTGGTGCTGATTTTTAGTAAGACCTGGTCAGCAAGAAAATCACTAAGTATAATAACAAAGGGGTTTTAGGTTTATCGCTTACTTTGAAAAGAAGAGTTATTTGAAGGGAGGTGAGAGTGGAGTACCCTGGTGCAGCCTCTTTGACATTACTGGTGCTGATCACAGATGAAGAAGACAAGCCGTCTCTATTGGAAGTGCCAAGATTGGCAGATTTTTTCATGTCCTATTAGAAGGTCACAACATGGTGGGGTGATGTATTGCATACAACTGCCATATGGCGACACTTGACAGTGCTGCTGTAATTAGAAATAACACCTGAACACCATAAGATTACTGTAGGTTTCAGGAATATGTGCTTTTCAGTCTATCTCATTTGTAATTTCCCCATCACCTTTAATCTACTGACTACTTTCATCGATAGAGGACAAGCTACACTTTTTCTACAACATATATTCTGCAGTAAATCACTAGAAATACTCAAATACAAAATATAGAAGGTGAAAAACATAACACGTCTCTTTTAACACAGACAGTAATCCCCTTACTATAAATGCTGTCAAGAATAGCAATAGACAAGGTATTCTACTTGAGTATTTAATCCCTTTCAAGATAACTTTTTTAAGTTAGACTTAAATGCAGTGTGTAAAATGTTACTGCTATAATTGTGCTTTTGTTGTCTGTGAATTATTCAGATCTGAATATCTGGCATGTGTAGCCTGCAGTTCACAGAAGAATCTTATCTAACTACTCTGACAGTCATCATTGAAGCTTTAAGAAACTATAATGTGCTCAAGTACCGTAACCCAACTGATTATTAGCTCTCTGAGCTAACACAGCTCAGAGAGAAATATTGATACCGTAAAGATCATTAAGAATAAGGTGGTTATGTGTTATGAAGAAAGAGGTGCTTGCAAACTATAATTACATCCAGTGAAGTAGATTATGGCAAAAGCCATAATACTGGAGTATGCTTTCAGTGATAGTTCTCTTAGCTTAAGATGAAACATGCTTCTTTTGAACACTTAAAATGACATGCACGTATAAAAAACAACTAACTGATCAACAAACAATCCTTTAAGAATTAGATAAAAATGCCTAGAGGCTGCACAAAATAATTAAAAGAGTTTAGTGATCCAAGACTTGAGTTGGCACAAGAAAGAACAATTGAGTGGAAACAGAAGTGAGATGATGCAGGCTAGGACTGTATCACTCAGCTCGGCAGTGTGTTTCAGCTTTCCTGTCTTGTTCGCCTTTTGCTTGCTTGTCATTGTCCTCATTACAGGAATAATCTATAACTGCCTGTGTTTTGTAGTACATGATGGAAGCATGAGAACATTTTGGTTAGTCGGCAGGAGACAAAATTTCATCCTCAGAGAGGTGGAGAGACTCCAAATGTAAAATGTAGGTTGTTTGAACTGCATTCAGTAGTCCACTAAAGATATTATCTGTACACAAACCTTGTTTCCACTGCATCCTTAGCCTATTGCAAGATATTTTCCTCTTCATTATATATACTGTATATATGCATTATGTATACTTCATTATGTATACTGTATATAGGTAGTGGATTCAACTACCTGATTTCTATTTCTCAGATGTCACCACACACAAATCTCTCCATACATGTAGGCGCAGCTTTCTTACAAGGTTCTAATTTCTCAGTACCTGAGCTTTTCAGGATAATTACACAAGGCAGCAAAAGGGGAAGAGGATATGACAAAACCGTTCCAGAGTGTTTTGTCATTCAGATACTAGCTTGGACATGTTTTCTGGGTTCTCCTCATTGTGCTATGGTGCTCCATCCACTGTGCATTTATAGTTCTTGTAGTGATTTTGTGGGGTGATTCTCTTCATAACTGGACGCAGATCTTCAGGAACAGGTTAAAGGTAAGTAAAATTATCAGAGGCGTATACAGTAATTGCTTCACACTTCAGGAAGCTTAAGAGGAGTGGCAGACACTTAAATGAGAATCTTCTAATCCAGTATTGCCTATGATAGTGAGAGATGAAAGGAAAAGGAGGTTAAAATAGAAAATTCATTTTGAAAGGCACTCAAAAATGCTTCAGTAGACAGTGTTATTACAAACCACTATTACAAGACATTTGCTAGGGATGCATGAGTGAGACAGAAGCAATCTTGGAGCTGAAGTATTCCTTTTGGTGGCATCTACTACTTGAAAAAATATTGGACAATATTTGGATGTGAAAAATTTGCAAGGAAACATGGAAATATAACAATATAATAAAACTGTAGTAAGGGAGTGGCAAGAGGGAGAGTACTAAAAAGTAACAGAGAGAATACTAAAGGGGCAACAGAGAGATTACTAAAGGCAGGAAAGGTCAAAGAGAAGACACAGTGTTCTTTTGTTGAACTTTATAAGCCTTTTGAGAGACATGACAGTAATGCATAACTTAAATGTTACTTCCTTGACTTGTTATCATCTTACAAACTATGTGGTATTAAAAAGGTGCCAACGTCTAGACGTGTTGAACCTTGTTGAATACCCCTGTTTTATTTCAAAGTTTCTTGTCACTGTGTAGCTCCACATATTGATAGCAACACTCATAACAGTACTTTCTTTCTAGGAGTGTACTTTTTTCATCTGTCTGCTTTTGCCTTTATGCATTTTGCATTATCCCACTAGTACGAAAGAAACAAGGGTTTCTTGTGAAAATGAATGTTCAATTGTATGTAAGTGAAGATCACATAGGTGTGGTTTAGAATGCAAATGACTTCAATAATGCAGTGCATGATAACCTCTAAGGACTGGTGTACTGGAGGCTGAGAGCAGGAGAGAATACTAACAGGAGCCAGAAGAAGAGCAGAGGATGGAGACTTGTGTCAGGAAGTGTAGATTCTCTTCTGAACCATGAAATGTGCACAAGTTTTCTGCAGCATCAAAGAGTCCATAAAGCGTAACCTGAGAGTAACACTGTGCAATGTGTTCACGTGAGGCTGAAAAAAAGGCTCTTCAGTGGTAGCTTTATAACTTTAATGAACTCTGTCTTCATTTGCAAAAGAAAAAAACCTTTCAGTTTGACATGACACAAATGTTATGTCCACATTTTTTGCACTGCAGCTAGTACTCATATAAGTTTCTGTACATGCTTTTCCTTTCCAACTCCATCAAAATAATAAACCTCATGAAAAAGAATGCTGTCAACTTATGAATTATGTGTTATTAAGAAAAAAATCCCAATGTCTAGATATATTGTCCCTTGTTAAATACCCTGGTTTTATCTCAAGGTTTCTTATCATTGCGTAGCTCTCCAATTTTTTTTCTCTTATCCATATATTGATAATGACTCTCATGACATTATTTTCCTTTCAGGTCTGTCCAATTTTATTGTTTGTCTGCTTTTGCCTTTTTTTTTTTTTTTTTTTGCTGTGCCACTTGCTCTGCGGCAGTTTGGGTGTTGCTAGCATTCAAAACTACCCTCAGGAAATGTGCAAATTCCCTGGAGAGCAGAAGAAAGATTTTACATCCACTCCTTCCTGTAGTTCAGTAACGTAACAAGGTCACAGCTTCAACCTTGAGTGTCACCTGGATCTCAGTGCTAGGGGCTGATGCACTTTTCAGGTGGTTCACGTAATTCTTGAGCACTTGAATGGCTTGTGCAAACTGGTAGAGAACCAGGCTGTTAGCGCTAGTGGCCAGCCAGTCGCTCAATAAAACACAGGATGCACATTGGTACCAAGGTGGGATGAGAGCAAGATGGTGTATTAAGTGCTTAGAAAAGTTTGAGGGTCAGTATGGGCTGTTAGAGGGGAGCTGGCCCATGACTCAGGGCACCTCATGCCTACCTCTGGGTTCATCGCTGATCTGCTGGGTATCCATCACTGGCAAGCTGCTTTTCCTGCCAGTGCTGCTGCTTCTTTGGTAATTTATGTACCCCCTCTAGTAAAACGGCAGCTTTTGTGGGTATGGATTGTCACAGACTATGCATACACAGTTCATTTATGCCTTGCTGGCAGGTCCTGCCCTGCTGCTGGCTGTCACAAATCCAGGAGACTTTTTAAATGTCAAAACCTTTTGTAACTCCCCAGCAGAATGTTTTGCTGTAGCCATTCCTGTTTCACAGCTTCTGCCTGCTTCTTACCATTCCCTGAATTTATCAGCTCTGCGGCCTTTGTTTTCGAACACATACAAAATTCCCTCACAATTTTTTGCTTTAGTGTTTCTCACCTGCTTTTCCTTGCTCCTCTCTTCTTGGGGAAGTGATCACCTCCCCAGAGGCTTATTACTGTGCTTGCTACCTACTCCTGTGGCTCCTCTTTGGAAGGATTATCACAATTGACTAGAAGCCTTTGAGTGAGGAATAAACTTAAATTGACAGCCAAAGACCAACCAGACTATAAAGTCCTTTACATTTGTGACAGAGGCTTGTCCACACCCCAGTGACAAAACCTGCTGTGTGGGGAAAGGAGCCATCGAGTCTGAGTCAGGATAATTTGATGGAAGTTGATCCAGCTGTTAATGGGCTTCCTTGAGGAAACTTAATTTGGGGGATGTTTGCTTCCTTCACTTGTGAAATGGAGTGTGGTGTGAAATGAAGTAGACAGAAAACAGGGAGGAAAATAAGAAGAAAGTAGGAAAGGATTTCAGCTCCAGCTGGGCAGGCTGTTTTGATTTCACTTTGAATTATCTCTCTCTCTTTTTCTTTTTTTTTCATCTTCTCCTTAGGTTGTCTCCACTTTTCAGAAGCAGATTTATTCTAATCTTGAATTATTTGTAGTTTAAGTATATTTTACTTATCGTCAACTGCAGAAGTCCATAGAAGGCAAAAATAAATAAATGTGTTTTAAGTTCACTGTGTAAATGCTGGGATGGGGACTATCTAATTTTGAGCAAGAATGAACAAGTTTTGAAATTTTGCTGAACTGGAAGTCTGAAAATAATTGTCTTTTGCATAGATGTGCAGTGTTTTGCTTTTAGGCTTTAAACACTTGATTTTAAAATGAAGGGAAAGGAACTGTTGAAACAGCAAGAAACTTGTCTTAACAGCACAGCTATATGCTTGATACAGCACTGGAGTCTCAGAATTCCTGTCTTTCTTGCTGCAAACTGTAGCTCAGAGATTTTACCTGAAGTGGAGTACCTCAGGAAATTTTAGTTTTCAGTTATAATGACATTTATTAGCTATTCAAGTGACTGCTCTCTCCATTTCATGCTTAATACTTCCTTAGAGAGCTCAGGACAAAGGTGAGAGGGGTGAAGTTTTTTATTGTTGTTTTTATGGGTCTGCCCAGGGTGGAATCTGATTCTCCCCTTAACTAATCAAATACTCTGCTGTGACAGTTCAGGCTTCTTAGGGAACTGCACCTGATGACAACAGTGTTGTATAAATAGACGAGCAGAAAAGCATCTGCAGGTTAGAAATTTTTGTTCCTATCCTTACAGCACATTGCTTCAGAAGTGAAAGGCAAGGAAAGAAAAAGGGAAAATATGAAATACACCCGAAGTATTAGAAATCTGTCTGAAAATTGTTTTTGAGAATCGTGATAATGTCTATTATGGCAGCATGTTGACTATATATGTAGAGGTTGATTGCATAGTATAAGGCCTTAATTGGCAGCAATTTGAGTGAACTGTTGTATGTAGAGCTAACAGGTACAAAAATATCCCTCCACAGACAATGGTTTAATACAACTTCTTGGGTCTCCTCAAAACGTTGCTGCTTTTAGAGTGAGCTGGTTATGACTCCTGTAAAAGCAGAAAAGTGCACGCTCCTGCTTGGACCAGAAGATAATAGAAAAATGGTATCTGTGGTGCACAGGCTGGCTTTGCTCACAGGGTGAATGCATCCTTCCTTGACCTTCAAACATTCAGCTAATTGAAAGCACTTGCAGAAAGAAAACGGTCTTTTCACAATAGATCAAGCAAGGATGGTAAGTATTTTGCAGTCATTCCGTAGTAGTTACTAATGGAAATATAACAGCTCCAAAAAGTTTTTTGAACTATTTGGATAGAAAAAGCATAACAAAGAAGGATCCATGCATTTATTGAGGTAGTATCAGTAAAGTACACATTATTAATATACCTGAGCTAAAGTGGTCCAAAGCTAGAATTTCTGTTCTACGGGAAACCTGGGGTGGTGATATTTGTGCTGTATCTGAAGTTAACAGCAGATTTCTGGAAAGTCTTTTGAAGCCTTTTCTTGTTTAGTTATTTGAAATGAAAGTATTTACTAATGTACACATGACATAGTTTCTGAAACTATAAAACTGAGTTTTCAAAGTCCTTGACACTAGGAATTAAGGTTTAGGGTTCCAGATTTCCAGTGCTCATTCAGTTCGGCATCACAAAGGTGAAAACCTGTGGTATTCTGAACAGCAGGGGCTGCCCTAAAAGCAGACTTGAAAAGACGAAAGACTAATTGTCTGGAACTGTCTATATTTTGTTAAACATCAATGGCAACTTAGATATTTTAGAAGGCATTTCAGGTTCAATAACTGAAAATTTTCCAGTTAAATCTGTTTCACGTGAAAATACCCTGTGAGCTGTACTCAGAATTATTTTGTAGCTTCTGAATTCGTCAGAACTTCACATTTTATATGTGTATAAAAGGCATTTCCAAAAAACACTTTAACATAGGTTTAATACAAGGGCACGGTGCTGGTTCAAGGTTAATATATGTCTTATAGGTATATGAAAATACTAAACTCAAATAAAAAAGAAAATAAAATACAGAAAATAGGTTATAAATAGGATTTTCCTAAAATGAAATGGAAGGTGAACACCAGAAAAATGTTTTTTTTTTCTTATGATAACTACTACTAGGCAGTAGCACAATTCAAGTGAAAAAAGAGTAATTAGTATGGATGCCCATGAAACATTCTGTCTCACATTTAGGTCGTTTACAGTGTGATGGTGATATTTATATGGCAAAGCTTGAGAACTTGTTTAACAAAACAGAATGAGGACCCAAGATCAAGAAAACTGTGAACTGGGGTGGTAGAAGCCTTTTTGAGTAGTTGCACTTTGTTGTATCCTGAACCACTAGGCAACTTAAGGCAGGTCCTGGTTTTCTGGCATCATTTTCCAGTCATTAGCTGAAAACAAGATCTTTGGAGTTTTCATCTGTTTGATTTTTGTTACTGATGCTAACCAGAGACTTAGCATCAGTAAGTTTTAGGGCTAATTCAGCCCTAAATCCTAAGTCCTTAACTTCATCTTGTGTTGCAGATAACTCTTTTATCCATCCCAGCTTCAAGATGAGGCCTCCAGATTGCTGTTGAACCTTATAGTTAGTAGGCTCTTGCAATCCTCTCCCTTGCAGTTAATCTCTGGCTTTGGTTGTTGTTTTCCAGGTTTTTATTATTAAATGTTTCCCGGTTGGCAATGAATCATCATGTGCTACTTTGTTCTGCTTTCCACTGTTCTGAGGGCTTGTTTATTTATTAATAGGAACAATAACAAACAGTAATGCAGGTTTTTTTCTTAGTCATTATTTGCAAAGCACATTATTCCAGGCTACCTTGCACCTGTGTCATAAATTAAGTCTGTAACAGACATTTAACATACATACAATGACTAATAAAATTAGTACTTGCTTGGCAAGAGTTTAAAAACAACATATTTACACTATGTGTGTATCAGCAGCTTTAACATTTGTCTGAAGTTCTGAATAGGACAACGAAATTCTTTTAACTCTCACTTAAGCCATTTATTTTACTCTGATATTACTCACACAACAGAATTTACAGAAGATAAAACATAACAAGATCAGAATCAGTACAGCTATCTCTGAAGAGAGGAAAAAAGGTCATTTCTATGTCACCACATTCTCGTTTAAATCAAACAACAGCAGGACAGTAGAAAGTGAAGATGGATTCACATCAATATTAAGAATTAAGAGTTCACAGAGGTACTCAGGCCGGCTGAAAGTCATAGCCTGGCTGGAGAACTACAAGAAAACTATATTTAAGGAAAAAAAAGTTTGTTTTCTACCACTGATGTTTATGGCTGCAAAAAAATTAAATGTTCTGCAGAACTCAGCTTAGAGCTAGCAAGAGACTCTAGAAATATTGGGAACTTGTCATAAACTCTCTAGGCTAGGTTTGGATATGGCTGGAAAGTTCAATGCTGTTATTACCTGAGAACAGGGAACCATTTAATTGTGGGAAACTCACTTCCCAAATATAGTTTGAAGAACAAATGCCATTAACAGTGGTAGGCAAAAAGCATGCTGGAGAGATGGCAGCTGGCAGATTTATTCACCAAATGGTCTCTGAAGGAACAATAGGAAGGTCCTGTATCAGATCTATTTTAGACTTATAGCAGGGGCATTGCAGAAGGTAACCTTAGACCAACTGACCACATGTAGAGAGTTTAAATTAAATGGAAAGTAAAAGTCTGAAAGGACATGCATATTTTGGTCTGAAGTTAGTTGAAACTAAGTTGCCTAAGGGTAAGAATACAGAGGAGGTTTTGCTTTTCTTCAAATAAAAAAAGTAATAAAATATCCAGACTCCATATTCCTAGAAATCGGACAACTTCTTTTTTAGGGACAGGCTGCAGCATTGACATAGTTTATTCACATAAGAAATTGTGACTATGTTAACCTATTGACCATCATCTGGCAAAATGGATACACAGTGAATTATCAAATTGTATTAACTATATTGAATTTATTCAAATTGTAAGTATGAAGGTTGGCTGTCAATAACTATAAAGGACCTCATAGATGCTGCTTTGGGGGAGAGAAGGGGACCTGTTCCCATTCCCAAAGCTGCCAGCTTTTCCCTTATGCAAGTGGGTGCCTCAGTGGGTATTACCTCATATGAAGCTTATGCTCAGAGGCAGCATTGGACACTGGACATATCCTTTCCTTTCTTTCCAGTTTCCTTAATTTTGATGACAGTGTTTCCTAAGCTATAGTTTGTTTGTGGTTTCAGATAGGGCTGGAGGTCTTCCTATTCCTGTTTGAATGATGAATGGGGGAAAAGGTGTAGGAGAAGTGAAAGCACAGGATGCAAGATGTTTTTCAAGGACTTGACTGCCTTTGCTTAGAAGGCTGACTGTAGAAGCAGTGAGGCTTGGCCAGCTGTATTTGCAGAATAAGCAGATGTACAGTGTATTGCTAGGACACATTGCCTGTTGTGCTGCCTCTGAAAATACCTGACTGAGGCAAAGCTTTTCCTCAGAGGTACTAAAATGCATGGGTATTGTCCAGATATGATTTTTATGTATGATAGGAGGTTAAGGAAAAGGGCTGCTCTGCTGATCTTGCTAACTAGGTCTTGCAGGTGTGATACAAAGCTTACACAAGTCCTTCAGAGGCTACAGTATTTTCCACCTTGCACTCATGAAAAGGATAATTAATTATCAAACTGGCTGGCGTAATTCAAACACCTGCTCTCAAAAACTTAACAAGCACTCTTACAGAAACTGCTATGCTATATTACTCAGACTACACACAACCCTCCCGTAAGTCTTTTTTAGGTAACCTATTTTTGTACAAAAGCACGGTGCTGAGGATCTTTTAGTGTTAGTGCTTGGAAACAAAGTCTGCTCTCCTGGGGCTTCGTTCCCTGCCCCAGCTGCACGCTGCTCCCCTGCCGCAGGGCAGCGGGCAGGTGGGGAGGCCACTCCTGCCCAGTGCCACCAGGCTAGGCAGACTGGTCCATGCCCAGGCAGCCAGGTGCTCCTCTCCTGACTCCCAAGCTGCTGAGGAGCACTATATAAATTTTGCATGCAAATTTTTCTCCTTCTTGTGCTACTCTCTGTTTTGTTAGGCTGAAAGCTTTCTGAACTTCATATTATCCGCATATACTGTGGTGAATACAACAGACCCTGAACTCTTTTAAGCACTCCAGTTTCTACTGTGATGCGAATAATTGCTAAAGTAGGCTCCATAGGATGCCATTTATTTTCCAATACAGTTTTCTTATTGAAGTGAAGGGCGACCAGTGCTTCAAAAGACTGTGTGCTTTGGCTCTCGTGAGGATATTACAAAATGACCCTGAGAGTGTTTACAATTTTCCTGGTTTATTTTTTTTTCTTAATAAGTACTTTTACAGACACAAGCATTTGACAACAGCTAGCTGCTGAAACTCTCTGTTCTTACCAACAGTTCAAAGAATACTTATGTTTACATATTGGTTTGCTTCAGACATAGGCAGTTTCCTGCCTTGGATGGTTTATACCTGTTATATCGCCACTGTTTATTAAGATAATTTTGTCGCAAAAGAGATTATTAAAGGATATTAAAGAAACGTACAATGTTTCATGAAAGGCTAATTGCCTGTTGTTAGAGAGGTGGTGAATAAGGAAGATGTGTTTTTCTCTGATATAGTAGAAGTGATGGTAGTTTTTAGTACACTTTATATATACATTCATCAGAGATTCTATGACACAATCTGTAGTAAAAGCTGGTAACTTTCTATAGGGAAAAATAAATGGGTGATCATACTTTTATAAATCCACAATAGTGTTTGACAAGCATGACCCAGTAACATGTTAAAATTCTATTATGAGACAGAGTAGCATTCAGAGAAGCTGTGTTGCTTTTTTTTTTCCCCTGATGTATCTTAGATTTCATTGCAAACAAAGGTACAGAAAAAGGCTTTGCCCTTTGCTTTAGGAAAACAATTTCAGACTGATGTGAGTGAGAAGTATAACTCATATAATATTTCCTAGTAAGGATGTGAGCTGTAATTCTGTCTTACTCCGATGTAGGGATGAAAAAAATATATCCAGCAACACTAGATATATGTATTAAGTTATGATATTGTGAAAGGAAACTCGGGTAGAAAATGATTGACAATCTTGGCTTTTAAGACGGCTTAATTAGTCTGTAAATTTACTGCCTATTGAGGCTTGTGGTTCCAGTTTGTCTCATGGTGTTGTTGGTTTTGTCCTCTGTCTGACTGCAGAGCCAAAAAGAAACCGGTGCATGGGATTTCTCAAGAAGAAAAAATTTTCTGTGTGGATTTGAAGTGACTACACAGTTATCTTGTGTTTTATTAGGGCAAGCAAAGGCAGAAGTAGTACTTTAATTGCACAGAGAGATCAGAGGTAGAATATAATAAAGATAAGGAGTATAAGATATATGCATAAGATATATGCATAGACATATGTATATATGTATATATGTATATATGTATATATGTATATATGTATATATTCACCCTCTTTTATATATATATGTATATAAAATTGCTCACTACATAGGAAATGTGAAATTTAAATGCAGATAAGATGGACTTCTTACACATCTGAAAATTTGTGCTGACTGTCCTAGATCCTTAGGGTCTGTGGCCTGTTAAATGTGCAAGTTTGTCAGTCTTTAATTAAAAAAAAAATACTTCCTTATCTTTGCATGTTGCTCTGAGAAATCTTCTGCCACTTTTTGATTCACTAAATACATGCCCTGTTGTTTTGGTAGGTGCAAGGATTCATCTGTGCAAACTCTAGTTTTGCCTGTTTCTGAGGATTTTCTTTGTAATGCCTGAGTGTCCTTAGTGCAGCAGTTCCTACGTCTGTGATTTATGGCAGCGTTAAGTAACTCTTTTGCACTACTCTGGCCCTTATCTTTGGAGGAAAATCAAGTGTAATAAGTCAGAGGCAAGTAAAAATAAAATGAATTGAAATAGTTCCCTGAAACTTCTAGGGACCCTTTCAGAGTATTTTGAATACTTGAAGTTGATAACATCTAGGACAAAAAAACCTGGAAAACTGAGGAAACTTTCCTCATAAGTTAGTGCAAGCATATGTCCCAATAGAGATTAATTCTGTTGACATTTTATCGTATGGTTAGGTATATACTAGTCAGTTGCTAATGTAATATATCATTTTTACAATTTGGTGTCATTGAAGATCTTTATCATTCTTTCTACATGACCTCTCGGCTTAATGTTGGGCTATTTCTTGGTTGTGTATAAGAACTTTGGATTTATCAAGGCATAAATTAACAGGTTCCTGAAGAGCTTCCACAAAAGAATGCATTCAAGTGTTAACCTTTTGTACATAAATGCAGAGACTTAAAGCATACCATGAAGATATCAAGTTAATATACTAAATCTTAAACATTAAAAGACCTTGAAGGAGAATGATACTGCTTTTCCTCTTGCACAGCTTTAATGGTTCTGAGTTCTCACTGAAATGAGAACTCTTCCAACTCTTAACTTTCATTAACTTGGTTCTTTGAGAGCTTTCTGAACTCTGGAAGACTTCTGGTATCAAGATAGACATGAAATAAAATTTTCTTTTCATCAGCCCGTTTCTCCAAATAAAAGGATCAGATGTATGGTGGTCCTTTGTGTTTTTGAAGCAGGAAATTTCTGTTCCTTGTCATTGTTGCCACTCACTGTGCATGGTAGGAGAAATACAAGGGCCCTGGAAAGAGAAAATTGTGAAGTACAGAGGAGGTCAGTGTTTGGTCTGGGAATGATGAAATAATTTTTACATTCATCTCAGAAACAGTAAGGCTGATTTATCTGTGACATCATGTAACAAACTTAGAGTTGTTTTTCTTATTAGAATTTGACTGCTTAATCTATTTGCATATACTGAGGGACACGGGCTAAGGTTTCTTGTGATAGTTTGTCTGATTTTCTGAATTAAGACTGAATACCATATAGGCTTCTGGAATTGGTGACTGCTGTGCAGCTTTCTCTTGCTGAGCTGAGGGACAGAGCCAGCAAATGAAGCACCAGCTTTTCCCTTTTTCTCATTGCTCACTCCATTGCTGCCCAAATGTGCAGCTACAGGCTTATTATTTTAATGTGAAGTTTATCTGTTAGAAGCATTTTCCCAGAAAACGGGAATGTGACTGTGCACTTTCTGTGGTAGGCCCAGCAGCACTAAATATCTACAATGTGTCCCACTGAGAGAAGTATTGGTACAAGTGCTTTAAGTAAGGGAAGAAAATACAGATACGGCTGACAACAGTCTACTTCATCCCAAAACTTCCCACAGAATTTTTTTACAAGCTACCAGGTGAGGCTGTTTACAAACTGTGTCACAAAATTGTCTCATAAAGTAAAACAGTTTGAAATCTCATAGTCTCATCTGCATAGTTAGCAGCTGAACTAATTAGAAAATCAATTCTTTGTCATTGATAACCAGCAGATGTGTCAAAGTGCCATGGAAGGTGATGGAGCAGGTAGTCTTGGGTGCAATCTCACAGCGCATAGAGGGCAACCAGGTGATCAGGCCCACTCAGCATGGGTTTGTGAAAGGCAGGTCCTGCCAAACTAACCTCATCACCTTCTAAGACAAGGTGACTCACTTGATGGATGAGGGAAAGGCTATGGATGTAGTGTACCTGGACTTTAGTAAAGCCTTTGACACAGTATCTCACAGTATTCTATTTCAGAAACTGGCTGCCACCAGCCTGGACAGGCGCACCCTCTGCTGGGTGAAAAACTGACTGGATGGCCAGACCCAAAGAGTTGTGGTAAATGGAGCTAAAACTAGTCCTGTTCAATATCTTTATCAACGACCTGGATGAGGGGATCAAATGCATCCTTAGCAAGTTTGTAGATGACATTAAGCTGGGAGGAAGTGTCAATCTCCTTGAGGGTATAGAGGCATCTGAACAGGCTGGATCTATGGGCTGAGGCCAATGGAACAACGTTTAACAAGGCCAAGTGCAGAGTCCTGCACTGGGGACAAAAAAACCTGTGCAGTGCTACAGGATTGGTGAAGAGTGGCTTGAAAGCTGCCTGTGAGAGAAAGACCTGGAAATGCTGGTCAACAGCTGACTGAACAGGAGCCAGCACTGTGCCCAGGTGGCCAAGAAGGCCAACAGCATCCTGGCTTGTATTGGAAACGGTGTAGCCAGCAGGACCAGGAAAGTGATTCTGCCCCTGTACTCAGCAATGGTGAGGCTGATCCTTGAATACTGTGTTCACTTTTGGACCTCTCACTACAAAAAAGACACTGAGGTCCTGGAGTGTGTCCAGAGAAGAGCAATGAAGGTGGTGCAGGGGCTGGAGAACAAGTCTTATGAGGACTGAGAGAACTGGGGTTGTTTAGCCTGGAGAAGAGGAAGCTGAGGGGAGATATTATTGCTCTCTACAGTTACCTAAAAGGAGGTTGTAGAGACATGAGTGTTGGTATCTTCTCCCAAGTGATAGGTGATAGGACAAGAGGGAATGGTGTAAAGCTGTGTCAGGGAAATTTTAGATTGGACATTAGGAAAAAATTCTTCACAGAAAGGGTTATCAGGCATTGGCACAGGCTGTTCAGGGAGGTGGTTTAGTGACCATCCATGAAGGTGTTTAAAAAGTGGGTAGATTAGGTGCTTGGGGACATGATTTAGTAGTGGACAGGTGCGGTTGGAGTTGATATCTAGGGTCTTTTCCAACCTAATTATTCTATGATTCTAAGTAAGGTTATTCGAAGAGCTTGTTATAACAGAAAAAAGGATGAGTATTTGCAAAAAAATATTTGTGATAAACTGTTTCTTAAATTGAATCTAGTAGTTATCATGAACACAACACAAATACATGTCTTAAAAATATGTCTGAAAGTATAAGAGTAGAAAACAGGAGAAAATTAATGGGATATTCTATTTTTGAGTGTTTATTTCCATTTTCCAATGCTTTTTTTCCCATTGTCAATGAAGGCAACTGCAGCATTGTGAGAAGGTAATAGTGCATGAGGTATTTGTTAAAGACTGGTGGTTTTCCACCTGAATCTTAACACAGTCCAAATCTTCTGTCTGGCTGCATGACTGAGCTCAGTAACCAGTTAGTTCATTAGTGGCAGTCTGAAAAGACTGTTTATGGGGAAATGACCTGGAAATGAGGAAACACATGTTCGAGTTTGATGGTGTTATAAAGGACATAGAAAAGAGAATGGGTGAGAAAAAGAGAGGGGAAATAAGTAAATAGAATGAGACAACCATTACAGTATAGAAGGAAATAATAGTAATTAAAAATGCAAGAAAAGAAGAAAATTAATTAATGATTAATGGCAGCCAGCATGGCTTCACCAGCTGCAAGTCCTGCCTGACCACATTGGTGGCTTTCTATGACAGGGTAACTGCAGCAGTGGACATGGGAAACCGACGGATGTGATCTATCTAGACTTCTGTAAAGCCTTTGACACAGTCTCACACAGCATTCTTCTCTATAAATTGAAGAGATATGGATTTGATGGGTGAATGATAAGGTGGATAAGAAATGGTCATGTTGGTCATATTGGATGGTCGTATTCAAAGAGTAGTGGTCAATGGCTCAAAGTCCAGATGGAGATCTGTGACAAGTGGTGTCCCTCAGGGATCCATACTGGGACAAGTGCTGTTCAATATCTTTATCGGTGATATTGATAGTGAGATTGAGTGTACCCTCAGCAAGTTTGCAGATGACACTAAGCTAAGTGGTGTAGTTGCCACACTGGAAGGATAGGATGTCATCCAGAGGGACCTGGACAGACCGGAGAAGTGATTCTCTGAGAACCTCATGAAATTCAACAAGGCCAGGTGTAAGGTCCTGCACCTGGGTCGGGGCAATCCTGTTTTCAGTACACAATGGGGGTGATGTGCTTGAAAGCAGCCCTGCAGAGAAGGACTTGGGGGTGCTGGTCCATGGGAAGCTTGACATGAGCCAGCAATATGTGCTTGCAGCCCAGAAGGCTGAACGTATCCTAGGCTGCAGCAAAGGAAGCAGACTTCATCTGGAATACTGTGTCCAATTCTGGAATCTTCAACATACGAAGGATATGGAACAGTTGGAACAGGTCCAGAGGAGGGCTACAAAGATGATCAGAGGTCTGGAGCACCTTCCCTGTGAGGACAGGCTGAGATAGTTGGGGTTGTTCAGCCTGGAGAAGAGAAGGCTCAGAGGAGATTTTATAGCAACCTTCCAGTATCTGAAGGGTGCCTAGAGGAAAGCTGGAGAGGGGCTATTTTGAAAGGCTTGCAAGGCTTGCGGTGATAGAACCAGGGGGAATGAGTAAAAACTGGAGAGAGCAGATTTAGACTGGACATTAGGAAGAATTTCTTCACCATGAGAGTGGTGAGACACTGGAACAAGTTGCCCAGGGACGTTGTGGCTGCCCCATCCCTGGAGGTGTTCAAGGCCAGGTTGGATGGGGCATTTGGCAGCCTGATCTAGTGGGAGGTAGCCTTGCCCATGGCAGGGAGGTTGGAGCTAGATGATCTTCAAGGTCCCTTCCAACGCTAACTATTCTACGATTCTACGATTCTATGATTCTATGATTCTATGACTCTATGAAAATGCAGCAAATTTAGGAAGTAAATTGATGCAGAATTAGTCAGGAAGAACAATCCTTAGACAAAAAAAGAATTTTACTTTTTTTTATTTTTCTAAAACTTTGCATGAAGATGAATACAGTAAATTGTCTGAGTTGGACTCCTGAATGTTCAAGTGTGTGATGCTTGCACTGATGTTCATCATAAGCACCTTTTGAGGGAAACACTTGAATATTACTGTGGTTGTTGCTTTAAATCCAGAAATCCTCCATGGCTTCACTGAGTATAGAACTAATCTGCTCACAGTAATTCTGCTTGAAAATTATTGTTCCATTCCAAAATGTATTTGTCTTGCCATTTGTTCCTATGAATTATCATTTTACCTTCAAAACTGAAATTTGTTGCGTTGTTTGCAAGGTATTTCCCAGTAAAAACTTCTTGGGTGGTTCTTTCCCTGAGGCTTTCATAATATAATGATGTCAGGGAGTTTAAAATAGACCCAAGCTACAAATCCAGATTTCTGTTTTGCTGACCTTCCTCTTTGCTTATTTAGTTTTGTCCTGGAACGAACTCTCGTCCTGTCCTAAGTTCATGGAACCCTCTCCTGGAAGGCGGTATGCTCATCTGTGTGATGCCCATCTTACAGACTCTGCAATCCAGGTAATGGCCATGTGTGTTCTTCAAAACCATAGGTAATACAAATTGCATAGTGCTTGGCAACGTTGTGTAGGATGTATTGGACTCTTGCAGAAACAAGGAACTACTTAGAACGGATATCCTTGTACAATTTCTTCTCAATTACTGCACATGCACTTTCTATTTGAGAATTAAATGTAAAACAATAAAGCTATGATTATTTATTTGAAGTGGCTATTCTTTTATCCACTGAGTCTTTTTACACTTTTATGTAAAACCAACACAAAAATACCAGAACAAAAAATTCAGTTTTAATCTTAAGACACCAGCATTTGTACTGGAAAAGGAAAAACAATGCAGAAATTTTAAATTATATAAATAATCCTTTATGTGTTGCTTATGAAATGAGAGAGTAAACACTGCTCCCAATTTATATGTGGAATGGAAATTATTAAATGATATAGGGAATGGTTAGTAACCTAATGGTAAAGGAATGGTATGTTTGTGCAGACACAGTCAATGGCTGGGATGCGAAGAGCTGCGTTAGCATCTGTATTTAGCTAATGCAATAGCCCTGGGACAGATTACCTTGTGTGGCATGAAGAAGGTAACAGGGAAGCATCAGGATTTATGATTTATGTATGGCTGAGCTGCGTGTGCCTGTGTATTCCAAGGAACAAGCATCTGCACTTTGTGATGAGGAGAGATGTACGGCTATACAGCATGCTGGAGAGCTGCTGAGGTGAGGCAGTGCTGTATCATTACTGAGCGTCTGGCTGCTCTGCCAGGATGAAGTTCTGCCCCACCTTATGAAACTCCAGACTTCTTGCAAGTGGGGCACTGCCAGGGTGTGCCTGTCGAGGATGGGGACGGAGGGTGTGTGGGCAGGCTCCTCCAGCCCTGTCCTCCTGCCCTGTGAGGCAGCGCGGTGGACGATGACAGATTACTAAAGAGGAGACAGGATTGTTTGCCAAAATACCGTAGACCTATATTTGATATTCGCTTTCCAATTCCTGGGATATGTCTTATTTAATCAACTTTTCTCTATTTAACCTTAAATTAAGCAAAAAAATTGAACAGAGGGGAAATAGAAACTCTCTATATAAACACTTATGTCGAGACACTGACAAAATTCAGGCAGCTCAAAATGAGAGCTGACACTCTGCCTTTAATTTATACCAGTGGGAAAAATGATGTGGAAAGATGTAAGTCAGGCACAGACTATCAGCTGGGATTTGTGTTCCTGCACACATCCAAATGATAACAATAAACTTAGTCTTTGAAATTTTCAGAAAAAAACCCCTTATAAGGATATTAAACATAAATCTCTGCTCTAAAAAAAAATTATTTTAGTAACAATCATCATTTTGCATTAATTATTTAATGTAACAATTTACTTCTCCATTTTAAAACGTTTATTTTGGATTTTAAACTTTTGTTTAGAAAGCTTGCTAAAGAACATGCAAATGTAATGCATGCTGTGCATCTTTAAATGCATTAATAAAAATTCCACTGCAAAGTAGTAGTTCTGGTTGCACTGTAGCCATGTAAGTTCTTAACAAATTAAATGCCTCAAACTCCTTCAAGTTTTCTTTAGGCATTAAATTACACTGTGGATTAAAAAATGTGCAAACATATAGTATTTTCTTTCTGGCTAAAGGGCAAAGCTATTTTTTATGTACCTAAGTAAAAATCATCAAATAAAAATTTAAAACTTTTTCTTTTGTCTCTGATTAAACCATCACCATTTTCTCCTTTAATATTCCTCAGTTTACTCAATGGTTTCCATCCCTCTTAATATTCTTGTCCAGATATAAAATCCCAAACACAGATGTGTAGTAAAATGTTGACTTGATCTAATTAATAACACTTCAATAATAAGACACAAGCAAAGGATACTTAGTGTTATAACAATTTACGTATTAAGTAGTGATAGCTGACTTAGTGTAGGATACAATATTCCAGCTGTTTTATTTTTTTTAAATAAAAGAATACCTTAATTTATTTGTATTCCACTGGCAAGAATACATTCATTGCAAATTGCATGCACATAAAAGGGAATCCACTTGTAAACTACATAATATCTTAACAATAAATAGTATTTGATCTAATTAATACATGATGATAGTGCATTTCTTGTTAAAACTGCAAGCCTTTTACCAAAATGAAAACAAATTCTTATTCTCCTTATAAATACTTTAAATAATTTTTAAGTACATGTTTCATACCAAGTATATAAAAATAGCATTTTTAGATAAATTAAGAGGTTTCCTTTACATGACAGATAACGTGCAACAACTAACCACTCTATACCAACTCTATTTGGTTGATTGTCTAGATGACATGCAGCTACAATTGTCCCTTCGCTTTCACAGAACTGACAAACAGACCAGCAGGACCCACGATCACCTGAAGCAAACAGTGCCATAGATATTGTTTGGGAACAACAGTCAGACACTCAGGGAAAACCTTTGCTTCAAGGAACAAAAGCCACCCATGACAGTTCTTTTGTCCTAGACTTCCAGCTGCTCTGACCCTCGGGGTCTTTGGACTATCACAGAAGTCTGCCAAACAGACCAGTAGGTTATATCTGTATACAAAATGCTTTTCAACATGCTTCTAGAATCTAGAAATCTTTTTTTCTTATAGTATGAGCTGGCAATTACTTCTCCTACTTTCCATAAATCTAAATTTTCATGTTTGTAAGTCTCCACAATTGCCAGAGAAAAGGTGAAATAAAAAGTCACTCAGTATTCTCTAAATCTAAAACTGGCAGCTGCGAAACATTCTTTGAGTACCACTTCACTGTTTCTCATTATACGTCTATGGCTTGGTAATCTTTATCTTTAACATCCCTTGTGCTTGTCACAATGTCTGTTGGGAAATCTGGGGTCTGTGCAGAAACTTCTTCGGCTTTTCCTTCCAAGTCCCATGATCCTGGCAGATTCTCAAGGCTGAGTGAGCTGATTGCTCCTTGGCTAAAGCTACCTTCCTCAGATCTGCTAGGGAGCACGAGGTGCAATGATGTCTCTGATGAAGAGCATACTGAAGAAGAAAGAGTTGCTGAAATAGACTGAAGTGGAGTCAAGGTAGTGTCTGAGTGGGGAGAGGTGCACGTTAAAAACTGCAAATTGCCTTTCTGAATTACCTGATACTGGGAGGGGGAATTGTGAAGACCTGGTGTATAATAAAATTCACTGTCCATAGAATTTTGGAGATTGGGTTCAATTCTTTGGGGACTGCTGCCAACAGAGGACAGGTCTGTATTCCAGATGTCACATATTGTGTTGCCACGGCAAAGTTGTGCTTTTGTGCAAGTAAAATTCCCAGCTTGCATGTGTGTGCAAGGTTGGTGCGTAGTCCAAGCCATTCGAGACTGAAGACTATCCAGGGTAGGACTTCGAGATATGCCATGCACAGCACAGAACCCTGAAGGCTTCTGAGGTGTAAGCAGGTTCTCCAGAAGGTGCATCATGTTCTTCATATCCTTACTTAATTGTGAGACTTCTTGAGTTAAAGTTGAAACCTGTTAGGGCAGGGCAAAATACCTCAGTATTTATTTACACAAGCATGCCTGAAATACACACATGCATACCTCTTTTCCTTCTAACAATAACAGCTTTGATCTATGGCACAGTATCTTTACTTTAAAGAAATTTACTCTACTAATATGTGTGAGAAATAGTCCATCCATCTACCTCACCACAGCTACATGTTACACTTCCATAGACATACTACAATAATTAAAGCGACTCAATAAAAATGTATGATGGAAACACCATAAGCATAATCCACCTGATTTTAAATGATACTTTGTATATAAAGAATAATCTTAGGGTCTTAGCTGATTTCCTCTGGCAATATGATATCAATATCTTCTTGATTAAACATTAAATATCTTAATTCATAAACCTTTTCCTCACAGCCAATTTTATATTGATGAATGATATAAAAATGAGGTTTTCCAAAATCTTGTTCAGGAATACACTGCTGTCTTAGTAGGAAAATAAAAGAAATCCACATATGAAGTTGTCAAATGCAAATAGTGGTTATGTGAAAATCCAGTGGATGACTACTGAAAACAAACAACAAAAGAAGAGAAAAGGAACTGGAAACTCTAAAACCCAATTGCTACCTTTAAATGTTTAAACAGTGTAAAGGCCTGTGAAGCAGTTTGCTTCCATGTAGTTAATGTTTATGTATGTCATATAATGCTGAGAGTGATAGTAATTCATAGCATAGATTGGGGTGTGTGTAAAAGGAAGAATCATATTTTCTCTAAGAAAATGCTGAAACCACTGATAGCATCCAATTACATGAACTACATGAACACTTAAACCTCCCTAAAATCACTTGTTTGAGTGGGCATCAGATTGAGAGAGTCTGAATTTGTATTTTAAAGTAAATTGATATGTGACCATCAGTGGGGACATTCATTAGGACATTATAAGGCAGTTTGAGAAATGAAAACCCTAACTCAAAATACTTTTTATGTGACCAACTCACCATTTCAAATGTGTTTGTCTTTCCTTTTAAATTCCTAAGGAAAAGTTTGTAGGAAGTTAAACCCAGTCAACTATACTATTTTTAATAAAGAGAAATGAACATATCAAAAGGTAGAAATTAACTTTGTCACAATGATAGCTAATCAACTTTAGGTCAAATCATTTTCATTACTGTTAAAATAGAGTTTCTCATTCTGATACTAGGGAAAGTACTCTGTAGAAACGAGACATGATAGCCTGTTTATCTTCAGAAAGATAAACAATCTGTTAAAAAGAAAAAAAGGCCAATATAGGTGGCCTTTCTTTACCCTAAAGTAAAGACACCACCAATCAGGTGCCCTACACAAATTAATTTTCATGTAATCAAAAATGCAGTTTTCATTATTCTGATGTAATAGTTCCAAAGAAATCTATTGAAAAGCCTGAAAAAGATGTTTCAGGCTGAGTTTGACTGTGTTATGATCTTACATGGGGCATAACTACAGACAAAAGAGCAGTAAAGAAATTCCGAGTTAGAATTCCAATTACAGCTTTCTTTAAATTCCTTTCTCTAAACTAAGAGTTACAAGCCATCATATTGTTCAGTAGTTATGTAAGAATCTGATACTCCTGTAGGGAAAATGTGTAAAGGGAGGAGTTTTTTTCAGTGGGACACTACAGTATCTTTCTCTCCACCTCTCTTTGTGCCTTGTTACTTAAGTCACAGTAGAGAGAAAATAAGCATAAGATCTTTTTCTGTCATCTGTGATTAAGCTTTGAATGCCTGGTACCTCATTTGAACTACAGTTAATGCAGGGGATTAAAATATGTTAGGAAAGTAATTTGTGAACAGGCTTCCTGTGGGATCCGAGTAGCCAGAGGAGGTTCTTAGTACTGTTGGACTGTAAGCAAACACACTGTGAGATTTCTGAGCAACTGAACCATGCAAGAACTTCTGTTCTGCATTAGGAACTGAGAGATGGCAGTGCAGAATCTCCAAAAGCTTCATTGAGAAGAAATGGGGAAAGACAACCAAACTCATGGCTATGTAGATTCAGTGGTCATCCATTCTTTTAGGAGCATCACTGGCCCCTACACCTAGCAGACAAAGAAACATTGTTTCCTGTGCTTAATTTCTCAAATTGTGTCCATTTTACAGGGCTTTGTGCAGTGGCATAGATAGGAAGATCAGTACTATCTTATGAGTATATACCTTACACAAAATATGAATGTTGTGTGCAAATATAATAGAATCCTAGCGTCATAGAATCATAGAATGGGCAGGGACACCTCAATAGATCAGGGTGCCCAAGGAATGCATAAATGTCTACAACAAAAAAAAAAATCTTGTTTCCTTTGGTCCATGTTTTTCTCTTCCCCTTCTGATTATTGAAAGGTTTTCTAGAAGTTTAATTACTCTCTAACATGTTTCTTTTGCCACTTCATTGAGACAATGCAGCAAAAATCAATACTTGTAGCAGTTCCTGATTTCTGTTAATTACAACTTGCTCTAGTGCTCAGATGCTGTTTTTGATATACAATCTATCTTCTCATAAGCTCACTGTCACACAATCATAGCAACCAATCTGATAAACCAGCCTTTGATGTATGCTTTAATAGTTTCCAGTAGTACAATAGTTTTAAGATCCAAAGATTTTATGACAAACTTCATCAGAAATTGACCACAATTTAATGAGCTCTATTTGGACCAATACTGCTTGACACATAGGCAAAACAAATATATGATTTCTGGAGCATTTAAAACCTTCTCTGGATTTTACAAACTCTTAATGTTACTGCATGAAACCTCCAGTATCTGTACTATTATTAATTACCATCCATCTCTATCTTATTATACTTATATACTTATACACTATACTATTAGTTTTACTATCAATTCTATAATGTTTTTGCTATCCATTTTGCACACTGCAGAGATCCCTGAGCAGATGCAAATAAGCAGGTGTAACAGGGGACAATTTTATCAATAATGTTAAGAGTTTCATAGTGCTCCAGAAAGTGCAAAAGAACAGAGATTAAAAGCAAGAGAAAATTTAAGTCTATGAAAAAAAAAAAAGTTGAAAACAGTACAGTTTCCTCCTGAGTGAAAGGACTTACTCTTTGCATGCTGACAAGACTATTCTCTCCTCAAGAGTTCAGTGATTATTGCTAGGCAATAATGTTAGTTGTACAAATGGCTCCTGCTGTGCTAGGCAGAAAGCTTTAAAACGATCTGTGAGATCCCAAATATACTTGAAATACTGCCTTAGCAGTTTCTAGGACTTAAACTAAGGTGTTTCCTGATATAGAAACTAGATTTTATACAGATTTAGCTTGAATTAGAAAGAAGTGCACTTCAGACTGGTAAAAAGCAGTGTGCTGGTACCTTTTTAGCAGATTCTGACATAAAGAATATCTTTCAAAACAGAGAAGAAAATAAAATCCTGTGCAGCTAATTGAGTTCAGATTAAATATATAAGATTTCATGTGATGCCTCAATTTCAACAAAATCAATCCAGAAATCTGGTAGGCTGCGAAATTGACTTTATCATGCTGGAGTAGAAGAAAATTTGCTGGTTTCTTTGCTAGCCAGCTCTTGGGTAATTCCAGGGCAACCGATCCGGACATTTCAAACTATTATTTTTAGAAGCCTATTGTGATCTGTTTTTATTTAATGTTTATTTTTAATGGCTAAGTGGAATTCATGATCAATTCTAAATATCACTAATATAAAATCCAACAAAGATAAATGTTGAGTACTACATCTGAAAAGAACATGTCAGAGGCATGAATATTAGTATAATACTCTGCCTATGAAGAGTATTATAGAAAAATGTCTGTGGATTTTTGCTGTATCACACTTCTTAGGCATTAATCATGCTCCTAGTATATATCAACATCATTTTTTTTATTGGACACAAGAAAAGGGTTCTCTTCACTACTAATTATTTAGATTGGGGTAGCTTGAAATCATGTACTTTGTCAGGAACTTAAAATATCTAATCAAAGACAGTTCAAAAGAAAATGCTACCAATGAAGAGTTTTAGAAAATGTGACGGGCAAAGAAAGACAAAAGGAATTTGGTTTAATTACGGTTGCTGGAACAATATGTTTTAATCTTATTTTAGAAGGAGAATGGCAATCAACTTTTTCTTAAGTCTCCTAGGCAAGAGAGAAAAAAACAGTGAACTTCCTTACTAAGAGGGATTCACATCTAGACATTGGGAAAATATTTCTTTTCAGTACAATAAAGTTTGGAAATGCCTGTTAGAAAGTTTGCTGGCTAATCACCATCATTTGTCACAGTAGTAATATTTTTTATTTAAATCTGATCAGCATTTCATGCCCAGTTGATTTTTACACTGCATGGCTTCCTTTTGATTCGTTTCTTTGTCTCAGGTGCCTTTCTATCAAGAAAAACTGCAAGAGAAACAGCATATAGGATCTATGCCATGTATGCACTGTGTGTCCTGCTTAGAAAAATTAACCTAAGCTGTAGAGCATCAGCCATTTTTCTTTTTTTTTTAATTTATTTTCATCTGCCAATAGCTGTTAAGCTAACATTAAAAGAAAGAAACAACTAGCTGGAAAGACTACTCTACAATCATGAAGGTCACAAAAGCAGAGAGAGAGAGACAAAACAACAACTAGGTAGGAGTTCTTTGGAAATCTGAATGTCATTGCTAGGAGGAAAACACTTTTTTACAAATCTCAGTAGCCAAGAAAGTAATAAGTAGTTTTCATCATCAATGATTATCCTTAGTTCACTTTTTGCCACATTTTTCTTGAGTGAAGGATGTTTTCTAAAGCAAAATATTTGGATAGCCTTGATGCAAAGTAATTTCTCTTGTGTGAAAGTATAGTTATGAACTCGTTACAAGGAACATGTTTTGAATGCCCTGTAAATCAGGGCAGTCCTTTATACGAGTTATCAAGCTCCAAATTTAACTTCAACAGTATAACCACTGTGTAAAATTGAAGAGCCAATTAACTTTACCAAATTTTCTTGTTGGCACTGATAATAAAATGACCATTTCCATCATGTGCGTGCATTTTTTGCACTAAGGAATATGTTTTGTTTAAAAACAAAGTATGATTTTTTCCTGTCCTGAGAGGAGAATGAAACTGATTTTTGGCAGCTGCATGTAAAATAGATTTTAAAATAATCTACTTGTAATTTCTTCAGGCGATTTATAAAATAAACATATTTATTTAGTATTTCTCTTTTTGTAGATGAAAGTGAAATTTCCCCATGAATGAATTTTCTCTGTTCTGAATAAGTGCCAAATGCTTAGACTATTTTAAGCACTTGTGTCTAAAAAACCTAAAATTAAAATAGTGGAATTTCCACTAAGTGCTTCAAAATACAGCTGAATAGAAGGCAATTTTCTAGTACAAAACCTGACCTTATTCATATTTCCTCATGTTTGTTTGTTTTTCATTTGAATGTGAGAAATATGAGTACTCTTCATTATACTGTTTTAGTACTGTAGTTGTTTGGTCTACTGATGTGGTGAAGTATGAAATCAGGCCCCAAATTCAGATGTTGAAAGAGACTGCATTGGACCTAGGTCACATACAGGGAAAATAGGGGATATCACAAAGAAATCTGAGTTTTTCTGTTTGCACTGCGCAAAATATCCTGTATATTTTAGCATGAAATACCTGTGTATTTGAAGGGAGAACATGCATATGTGCATTCTCCAAATTATGGGAGAAAAGTTATGTCTAAAATTTTCTTTGGTTTTAATTGGTCTATGTTTTATATAGTTCAGATTTGCATTTTGCACAATGATTCAAAGTTGACATACTTCCATGCTCTTTCCATACAATTACATTCAAATGATAGAGAACTGAAAAACTAGTAATTTATGGATGATGGGATAGTGATAGGCAGGTGCTTTAATCTAGATTTATGGCCATCTATATATCTCCGAAAATCTTAGTGGATTTCTGTTCTCACTTCTAGTGTCCTTATTAGTTGTGTAAGGTTGCACCAGATAAATGCTGCCTCTGAAAAAAGCGCTTAGTGTTTAGATACACTCAACAGATAAGTCTTTGCTGACAAATGCTTTGGTAAGCCCAGGCTGGGTGTACAGATGTCTGCAAAGGAAGCACGCATACTTGTAAGGCAGAAAACCTACTCCTAAATTCTTGTTACGACTAGTTTGGAGCAGGTCTTTGAATCAAGCTTTCCCCAGCTCAGAAAATTTGCCACACCATTGAGTATTCAGTCACTTAGTCTTCAAACACTTGCTTAAATAATTGCATCTTTACAAGAGCAAGAACCTGAACCTTAAGTCTCTTGCCTGCCACATACTGAGCATAATGAAAATATGGTGAAACTATACTGTAATTAAATTGAACTATAATGAAAGTCACACCTTTCTTATTCAGTGATTATTTCGACTAAGTGGAATAGGCAAGTAGGGTAGAAGTTACGTAGTCCTCTTCCACTTAACCTTGCAATACTGAACCAGAGGCAAATTCCCTTTTATCAGCTTGCATCTCATTCAGGCTCAAAATGAGAAGTGAGTTTAGGCGAGGAAATGATAAGCTGGGTAACTGACTGAACTGACAAACCATGGAGCTACAGAATAGGAATTTGCATTGTGTTCTAGTTTTTCTCACACTGTTTAGTAAATCGGCAGTGCTGACTTTGGAGAAAAACCTACTTAGAGGAAGTCTCTGCATCCATTAGTCCTAAAGTTTCCTAAAGTTAATGGGTAACAAACTCTGAGAAGTTAAATCAAGGCTCTGTCATCTGTTAGTCCCATTCTTAGGCGAATGAACTTTCCTTTAGATTATGCAGTGAACGTCGTATGCCTAAAATACTCCAAGACCTCCACTGGATTTCTAAGCTGGATATACATTGCTTTGTAGATTTATCTCTGGGGTAACTTTTTTTTGCTTTACTTTCCTTTGCTAACAGTGGATTCACATATTGTATGTCTGAATGGGAGGATGCATGTCTTTGTTACCCCAATGAAGAGCTGAAATGTTTTTAAGCTAACTAGTGAACTGTTGTAATACAATTGCCTTTCATGAAAGCAGATCTTTTTTTCATTTATTAATTGACTTCTGATCTCCACTGAAAAATTTATTAATGGTAGTGTTTGCTGCTGTTGGCTACTTCTGACCTATTTTTCTCATATTTTCCTTTTCAGGAGGAGGATGTGTGTCATAACAGAGAAGTTAGTTTCTAACTCTGCTAGTATTTTAACTACTGCCAGCACTCTGCTGCAGCATCAGTCATGATCTTCCATTAATGCTCATCGTCAACTGATGGATGCACTGAGTCTGTAAGTGTTGTTCAATATTTAATGTAACAACAAAAAATCCAAGGAACAGCTAGTGCATTCCAGCAAGGCTGCTCATAGACTCATTTGAGTATCAAGTCAGTAATGTCAGTTCAGAAACTCTAGGCTGAGTATGTTTGAATACATGTAGAATATGCAATTAAGCAGCCTTACAGACACACAGTTTTTTCAATGTAAATTTTGATCCATGGGAGAACTTGGAGGACATTCATCTGTCTCTGGAATTTGAGTCCAAAAATCTAAACCTACACCAGCTTAGAACTTCTCCTTATGTGTTTTTTTTGTTTGGTTGGTTTTTTTATGTCCCAGTCCTATATTTGTCTTATTTGTCCTATTATATTTGTATTGTACGCCCATGCATTGTCACACTGAATTGAGAATTCTCATGTATATAAATGTTACTATGTTTAAGACTCTTTCTTGGTCAGAATGCAGAATTTTGTTTTCTTTGCTAGAGCATTTCTTAGGTGGGAAACAAAATATGAACTTGGAAAATAGAGAATATTCCTTCTAATTACTGAAAGACAACAGCAATCTTCACCTTAAGCATGTCTACAGTCATGAACATCTATTCTATGTAATGTACTCTGTACAGTCTGGCATAAATTAATCTTAGAGATACTGCAAATTTGAATATAAATGTTCCCTAAGGTTCCTGTACTAAATCTAGTGTGTTTTCCAGGGAGTAGGGTTTCTATAATCATTTATGTAAACTTGTGTAACTCTATAATCTTCTTGAAGTTCTATGAGGTTCTGTAATCAGAGAAAGGTATCTTCCTCTGCTACAACTAAACAGTAAGGGCAACTATATTCAGACACTTTTTCAATATTATTGAGTTAGTTGTAGCTTTAGTTGTGCTGTTATTAATGTTGCTTTATCAATAACCGGGCTAGATGTAAATAAATACAGGTGTTGCAAAAGGTGTCTAAATCTACCAAAACCTTGTTTGGCTCCCATTTTTAGTACTTAGCACTCCATGTTGGTGCAGTCCCCTGTCAGTTATGCAGTTTGCAAACAAATTCTGTCTCACACACGAAGAGCAAAACTGCAGAAACTGATGGTACTCTTTTTAAATCTCCAGAGATTACTTACAAGACTCATACTACCTGCTGAATGGACAAAAACTATAGACAAACCCACTTCTGTCACACTAGTATGGAAAGAAGAGAGGAAGCTGCTGGTGATGACTTCATTATGTCTGACAACCTAATAATTGAATTGATTAATAAAGAATCAGTGATTCAAATCCATCTCTGTGATAGGGGAGATTGCAGAAATATTGGGAGGTAAGCACCTCTTATTTTAAGTGAAATCTCATAGGTGAAAAAATGTGAAAAAATGCACTGATCTCTGCTTCCCAATTTTAAAATAAAAGAGTGAACCATATTCAGAAAAACCAAACATTTTTATCTGGATTTTGGATTCTGTTTCTTTGTATGGAAACTTCAGTGTTTTACTGAATGCAGTCTTATTTTCTTTTTTATGTTAGTGTGAGCAAGCACATTTCATAACGGTTTTTTTGCAGATAGTGTTAGCAAGGAAAACTGAAGATTGTGTATGGAGGGACATAACCTTCACCATGGATTATTTTCCTTCTTCAGTTTGACATACTCCTCTGCTCCAAGATTTATTTATTGTTTTTCACTGGAAGAGCAATGACAAGTCCAGAACTATTGCAGTTGAAATGTTTGGTTAATCCACAAGATGCCTGCCTTAGCACATCTACTACCATGATGTATTTTCCAATTACCTTTTGCAGATAACCACATAATGCATCTTCATATTTTAAAACAAAATACTTGTCCTCTTCAAAGTCAAAAAGGGTGAATCAGTGTGACTCGTCTGTTTCAAATTTATTGCACAGGAAATAAAATTTTCTGTCATGATTTTCTGTCAGTGTTGTCACTGAGTTCTTTGACCAAGCCTTATAAAAAAGTGAAGTCAATAGGGCATGAGATTTTTGTCTGAGCTCTACGGTTTGACATGTAAATGAGGTTACGCATTCTTAGTGACTAGCTAATCATGTGTGCAGTGTTAGCTTTGGACATTTAAGTTAACTGACCAAGTTAACCTGCCCCAGGATAAAAGAGGGTCGCAAAGTGTCCCAGATTCAGCTGGAATAGAATTATTTTTCTTCCTAGTGTATGGTATAGTGCTACATTTTAGATCTAGTGTGAGAATAATGTTTATTAACAATAATAATCCCTATTAAGATAATTATTTTCTCTTCCTTTGGTGTCCTATTAAACTGTGTCAGCCCATGAATTTTACCTTTTTCTTGATTCTTCCTGAGGGGATATTGAGTGAGCAGCTATATACCTTGCAGCCAATCAATTATTCATGGCTTGAGAAAAAGAGAGTTTAATAGAACAGCAATGGAAGATTAATAAAAATAACAATAACAAAAACAACCACAACAACAACAGAATATACAAAACAAGTGCTGCACAATACAATTGCTCACCACTCAGTGGCTGATGCCCAGCCTGTCCCCAAGCAGCAATCTCTCCCACCTTGCCCAACCAACTCCCCACTTCATATACTGATTATGACATTATGTGGTAGGGAATATCTCATTGACCAGCTTGGGTCAGCTGCCTGGCTGTGCTTCCTCTCAGCTGGCACAGCATGGGAAACAGAAAAGTCTTTGAATTAGTATACACACTACTTAGCTACCTCTAAAAATACCAGTGTGATAGTATCATTCTCATACTAAATCCAAAACATAGCAGTGCGTCAACTACTAGGAAGAAAACTAATTTTGTCCCATGTGAAAACAGGAAACAAGCCCAATACTTCATATATGGAAATGAAAAAAACCCCTAGATTAAGTGTACACGACATAGAAGGAAAAATAAAACAAAACTTGACATTTCTGGTAACCAAAGAGATCAGGAGAAAGGAGGTTAAACTGCTGGGTTGGACTTATTTAAATGTTTCCTCATGTGGAATCACAATAGATTGTTTCTAGTCTCTTCATGCTGAAAGATAGAGTATGCTGGGAATAGATTTTACCCTTACAGCAGAACTGTGAAGTTAAAGTCTGAGGTTTTCATCTTGTTTGCCGAAATACTGCAGTGCCTGGATGAATGAAGCAGTTCAGAAAGAGAACATCTAATCTTTAGTGTCAGATTAACAGTTAATTGACAGATTGACATGTTTGAAGTTATTAGAAAGGAAGAATAGAAAGTACCACTGAACAATATTGGCTCTGTGTGTTCCTCAAGTCATATTGCTTGAATAAGAATGGATAAACTTCTGTTTCATTCTGAATGGGCACAGGTGAAGTGATAGGAAACATTCGATGTGAATTGGAACATGACTGGATTTGCTTTTCTTTCAAGCAAATTCTCCAAAAGCATAGCATTCACCAAAACAAGAAAAGTTGGAGAAAGGGTCTTGGGGAAATGAGAAGAAAGAGAGGAATAGAAGCATGTACAAAAGAGGATGAATCCTAATAAAATCAGGTACACTAACTATGCTAACCTCACTTTCATATTTGCTCTTTAATCTGGGAAAGAGTTAAAAGCCCCAATCTGCCCTAGATGTAGGAAGCCCATCCAGTTTTTTGAACTCATCACACCTTTATCCTATTCCCAATTTTTTTGAGCTTTCTCCAACATTCCTTCAAGCAACTTTAGCATCCTCCAACCCTCACAAAAGCTCGTTACCTCGTCATTAAGCTTGCTGATCTGCTGTTTGGTCTCTTCTGCTTTGATAACAAGCACAGCAGCACCAATTTCTGCCTCTGAAAATAATTCAAACACACGTAAATGAAAGAAGTATAATAACTTGGAAACAGCAATGGTATTCTTGCACTTTTCTGATGCTTTAAATTTAAAAATAGTGTGCACTTGGATCAAATAAAAATAAAATCTTGTGTTTAATGTTCAGCATGTAAGGTGTAAGGGAAGTGTGGTAATAATTTTCATAGTGCTCTCTTCAGTCTGAACCTGAAAGGACTGAAAATTATCACCCTGGAGCGAACCATGTGACATCTCAGCTATTTTTAAAAATCGTAGATACATTTAAGCTTCTCTTATTACTTTTCTGTTTGGCTTTAAGAAGAACAAAATTTGTCCTAAAAGCCACTGTGCAAAAGATATATAACTATATGAGAACTGTTTATTTGTAAAAGAGAGAATGCTGGAAACAGTCTGCAATAGTTGTGTTACTTCAGCATTAGTCCTCTGGTCTTCCTGTCTCTCTCTCTCTTCCCCTCCCGCTTCCCATATTAATGTTCTTTATTGCCTTGTGGTGCTATTTTATCAACCTTTTCAGACTGTAGGTCATTTAAGGCTTGCTAAAACTTAAACTAAAACTATTCCATATTTCCACTCTATTACTTTCAAAAATCTAGTTACTTCCATATTCTTCCACTTTTGTAAATATCTTCAACAAAAAGTGAAAGCCAAATATGCATATGGCTCTTTATTAACTGTTTTTTTAATTTTTTTTTTTTATTTGGTATTAGACTGTTTTTATCTTGAATTTTGCACTAGTGTTTAGTACTTTCCATGCCCAAAGATTTGGAGACATGAGGTTCCTGGCTGATCATAAAATACTGCTGGTAAAATATAATGCATGATAATAAAGTACACTTCAAAAACTGTTTTATCATGACTGTCTGTTAGCAGGAAAATAACAAATGGCCTCTGGTAGTCTGTTCTACTTTTTGACAGTATCAATTGTGGTACTGAAATAATATCAACTGTACGTATATATGTTAAATCTATTTATGCCACTTCTGAGAATCGAAGAAACAGGGGAACAAAAGGAGTTATGAAAAATCTTTTCTCTAAAGCATGATTTTCCCAGGCAAAACTCACCTCCAATTGTAGGAGATAACCTGGTTTCCTGCCTGAGCTGATCAGAGCTGAAGTCAAAGGTTTGGTTTTCCTCATTATGGTTTCTATCTTCAATCCCATCAACAATTCTATTGAGAAAAATTGGAGAGATGGAACAGTTTCATAAACAGTTTCATAAACACCACACTCATAATTACATTGTCAAAATTACTCCTAAAGGGGACATTTTTAAGCAATGGTAAATTTGCACGAAATAAAGCTTAGAGAAAGGTGAACACTACTATATTGGTATAACTTCCTGTGAGTTGCTAAAGATTAAACTTACTATTAGAGGAAGGAATGTGAGGCTAAACATAATTAACTGAAGTTCTCTAATTTTCATGATTTCTGCAGTATAATCTGGGCCCCAACACAACATTTATTGTATATAGTTTGCTTTTCATAGCTAGAGTAGTCTGTTGCCATTCTACACACAAATTAATGTGCTTGATTATGCTCTTGTGAGTTTTAACCTTAGGCAGAGTCTAAGCCTGAACATAATATATTTATGAAAGCACCTCTGTAAACTAAAGTCAAAATTGTTGTTGTCATGCAAATAGCTATTCTCAAATTCAGTTAAAACTAACTAGTTCAGGCTGCGTAATCTTATTGGCTACAGGAAGATGTGTAGACCCACCTGCAACGTCCCCATTACAATAGTATCGGTGTTGGATCTAACTACTAGAAAAGGCATTTTTTCATTTGTTACTGCTCATGCATTGAAGTGGACCTCTGATTTGCAGTGTCAAGAAATGCGAAGAAAATAAAATGAAGCATTTTATGCAATACACAAGCACTGCATACAAAGTATAGAGAACTTGTATCACATTGAGTAATTAAAACATATTATTAAAATAAATAATTATGAATACTTTTTATTCTCATTTATAATGAATTGTTCTATAAAGAGAATCGTATCAGAGTCAATGAAAGTCATGAAGAAAACTACAATTAACAGATGTGGAGCATCAATTTCTTGTTTTGTCCAGGCACAAGATTAAGAATCTGTCTTACAGTATGCAGATGAGTTAAATACTAATCTGGAAGGGCTAAAGCAGATAGTTCTCCACCTCTCAGTCAATCGTGATAACTTTGTGATGATGGAAATTAGACTTTCCATCTAATAGAGTTATTCTTAAGCAAACCTCTTGACTGGAAATGTTTGTAGAAAAGAACAGACATCATGGAGATATATGGAAAACATCTTGCTTGAAAGATCCATGTAACACAGAGCTCTGTGCATATGCCATGCATTCTTGTTCTTCTTGGCTCTTCACATGGGTTTAGGGCTCTCTGTCATGTTTGACTGTTCATTATGCCAGATGGATGTTACTGGGCTTCATTCTAGTGTTAACCAGCCTCTGGGAGGACATGAGACTCAAATGTGATTCTTGAGTTCCTCTAGGCTGTACTGTTATCTGCACCTGAAAACCTGAATAATTACTTAGCTTGAAATTTGCTATAAAACCTATTTAATGTCATCCAGCCTCACTGCTTCAAAAAGCAATTTTAAACACCAGTATCCCTTTTGTAGAGATTTCTAATTACATAAAAAGCTAACATTTTAACTGCCTTTAAAGCACACAGGGGAAAACCTACTCAGATGTGCCTTGAAATTTATAGACACTATATTCTTTAAAGTGTTTAAAGATTCAGAGTAAAAAGAAAGCATATTAGCAAAAGTAGCTAGTTGTGGAGAGCCAAAAGACAGCCTTCTATGTGGGAAATATGTAACTGGCAAGGTGCTTATTCTTATACAAGGAACTGGCTATGAGGCAGCATAATTCAGTGAGTTGCATACACAAGGGGAAAAAAAGTAATTGGCAAAACTCCCCCCTCTCTGAATTTGCCCTGAATTTTGTCCTGATGACAGATACCTCCAACCCTAGAAGTCAAAAAGTCAAAAAAAATATTAATACATGACCTCTTCTACCCCGTCAATCGGGATGGAGTGCACTCATCCATGTAGGTCTGAAGAGCTTCAAATACATAAATGCCTCCTTCAAGGACTGTCTTTATTATCACTTACACTTTCTTCCTTTTCATGCTTTTCTACTTCAGCAGCAGTACCCAAAAAGTGATTGGGAAGACTGTAACTGTATCCTAGAAGTTAGGATGCTGACTTCTACTGTTTGCACCAAGAACTATTTAAATATTTTACCTAGTCTCTGTGCTTTATTGTCTTCACTGTGGTGTACAAGGAAAGAATCTGAAGCACCAGTTAAGAGTTCTGTTTGGCCTACTCTACGGAACATCCGTGCTAGAAAAGGTTTCTTAAGCAGACAATATATATTCTTTTGAAATTTGTGGTTATACATCCTACAACTACACTGACTGGACATTCCAGCCAGAGTCTTACACTGCTGTCCAACAGCAAACAAAAGTGAGGCTCTTAATTAAGGTCTTATTTTCTCTGTAGTACCTACTAAGAAAAGTTTAAGTTCTTTTTAAAGTACTTTTAACTGGACAGTTAGAATGTTCGAATAATATAAACTCATTCTTCGAAATAATATGAAAGTGTTTTGGCTGGTAAACAAAGTCTGAAAAACACATATGCCTTGGGCCAATTTTCCAGCCTATTAAAAGATTATTCTGCAGTTATAAAATTGTTAATGGAAATAGGAAATAACGATATATGTAACAATGCTTGCTTTACATTTGCTCTTACAGCCTTGGGTGCCGGTGTCTGGCTGCTTATGTTCAGAACAATAATGAGCAAGATTACATTTCAAAAGAAAATATGAAAGGTAGCTTTTCCCTGAATTACCACTTTTTATGCAAATGATAATGACCCTTACTCATAGCTGACCTGAACCAAATTCATATGAGATCAATGAAAGAAATGAGAAAATATCCACTATGCATTTCAGTTTTGCTAGTGTAGAAGCTGGTTTTCCACACATTATCTTCCCCTGTACTATGAAAACAGAAACCAGTTTGTACCCTGCTTCTATATGAAATGTAACCGTACTGATCAAATGTATGTTGAGAGGGAAAGGTTTCTGTATAGTCTTCTATGACCTTTTTTATGATTGCTTCATCAAATGACTTGATAAAACCAAACAAATATTTGTTGAACTGTGGTTATTCTATTTTTGCAATAACAAGCTGCTGAAACAACCACTCTGCCTCTAGTGAATAAAGGAATTACTTGATTATGTAAAGTTCTTCAAATTATAGAAGCCAAAACTTGAACTAGAAGATCAACTGCTGCAGCAACTTGTATGTGAAAAAGTGATAGTGATTTCCCTAAAGAACTGATCCCAAAATTCTTGGTTAACGGTTAATTTTTATGTTACAGCAATTTAGAAATAAGATACATAAACCACTTTACAAGTAATATTAAAGCAAAAAATTAAAATATTTCAAATTATACTAATGATAACAAAATAAACTATTTTATGACCCTCTTATGTCAAAAGTCAAAGCCAAACAGATTTTCTCAACTCTGTATTTACTCTCTACTTAACTTACATGATCAAGTTTCCATTCTCTAATTTAAAACAGCCTCTAAATATTTTCTAAAACTGCTATAGTTTTTCATTACAGTTCTCTACTCCAGTAATTTTTGAATTTGTACAGCTATGCTGTATTATGATCTCTTTGCTTTCTAAATTGCTTTCACTCTGATGGACTCAGGGCTTAGTTTCACAGTGCTATTGTGGGAATACGTGTTATTATAGATGGACAAAATGATACCATAGGCCAGGCTATTCAAATAGTAATTTTTGTAAATGCTCAATACTTTCCCTTTTTAACTGCTAGAAATACATTATTTCACAATAATGTCCTAAAGTCATAATATCCTAACAATCATGTGTGTAACACGTCCTACAATAAGAGGAATTATCCTTCTCTGTGGGATGAACAATGTATCAACTATTAAAGAAAAAGAAATTTTTTACAGTGTTACATTCATGATATTTTTAATAGGATTTAATGTCAGAGAAAAAAATAACCTTTCATAGATATTACCTTGGGCTCAGGTCAGGTGGACCATTGGTGGTCAGTGTTGAAAGGTGTAACTTAAGGTTTTTCTCCTTCCTTCTGGAGTAGTAATGGAGCTCTGTTTCGTGTTTGGTTCTTGTGGGGTTTGAACTGCAAGCACGAATTGGTGAATGAAAGGGAACGGTTCCTGAGGCCAACTGCTTCAAGTTTCTCCCTAGGTGGCTTTTATTGCTTCCAGCCTTCTTCTGCTGAGAGCAAGTTGTGCTTCTTGTATGGATTGGGGAAAGAGTGCTGTTCTCTTCTTCTCCCATCTCATCCTCATCTTCATCTTCCACAATGGAAGGGACTCTCTTCTTTATATTTCCATTTCCCTTAAGCTCTGTCTGAAACAGCAGATAATACATACTAGTGTAAAATTCAGAGCCTGATCTTGGAACCAAGGCAATGTAGAGGCAACATATGAGGTCCAACACAAAAAATCTGAGACCATGCCTGAAACTCTCTTTATTTAACAAATAAAGAAAATCAACTACAATCACCTTCAAAATAGTTCCCTTCCAAGTTGACACATTGCTGCATACAATGTTACCAATATTCAAAGCAAATCTGCAGACCATTTTCTGAAAGGCTGTTGAGGATCTCCATAGCTTTTACTTTCACATCTAGTAGCGAAAAAATGGGTTCCTTTGAGCACTGGTTGATCTTTGGGGAAAGGGAGCCAGGTCTGGTGAATAGGGTGGCTGCTCAAGCACAGAGATATAGTTATTAGCTAAAAACTGCTTCACAGACATAACGTAAGCTGGCACACACCAACATTTTCAAACTGAGGGAAAGAAAACATCTATATTTGGACATGCATCCACTTGTAATGAGTGAAGAGATTCAGCTGAGCCTTATCCCTCTGTGACAGGTTAGAACATGTCCTATAACCATCTCTTTGTCTCTCCTCTCCCACTCTTGGTTCCTGAGCTATAGGGTTATTCTCAGGTTATTTTTTGTGTTGGACTTCATAGACCTGGGTTCTGTACTGTATGTCATTATTAAAGCACAGTTTAAGAGAGCAATGTATTGTTTGTTATAATTTCATGGTAACAAAATACACTGATCATGAGTGTTGACATATGCCAACATGAAGCTCATGTCAGGATCAGGCCATAACTTAAAAATAGTTCCATTTATTCCTGTGGAACAGTTTACAGTATTTACTGATTGGAGGTGAATGGACTAAGGAAAAATCAGGTTCCAGGTCAAATTAACAAACTCCACATATCTCAGTGAAGATTACAGCCAACTGTAACTTCATGGTCTCAGAAAAGGTTGCTATTCTTTTTTCTTTCAGACTACTTCACTTGATTAATGCATTGTTAACTCTAGATAGAAAACCTCAGATGAGCTTGTATAGTCAAATTTCCCAGATTCAGGACAAGTACGGTTGGTTGGGTGGAAATGCAGATTTGGGGAAATCATCCAATTATTTTAAGCCCCTGGTAGTATCTGTCTGAACGTTTTGCAGCACGGGTTCAATTTCGCTCTGTGCCACAGCACATTTCCATTGAGTGAATGCTTTTCTCTTAATATACATTGACAGATTAGTGAACTAAGTCCTTTCCAACTGAGATATATGAAAAGGTAAGAATTTAAACAATGACAAAAGACCCATCTATGTAAAATACAATAGCCTTGTGGTCAACCATCATAGCCATCTGATGGCTCTCGATGACTAAACTGTACAGGACCTGGCACTGGTGCAACCTATACTCTACAGAGAACAAGCATTACTCATATTCAAAACTTTGGCTTGGGTAACCATGTGTTTAAAATGCAGGTATAATTATATATCCAAACCCAGTACATCGAAGAAAGAATCATAAGTTGTTACTCATAAAATGAACAGCAGCAGACTTATATGCAGGATGCTATTTAAAGTCTCACTCTGAAACTGTGGAAATCAACTGGAATTTTTTGTGCTTTGCTCTGGCCTTAACTGTGTGCATGTTTCAAAGTCAAACTTGCCATATTTAAGATGTGACTAACGTACCTGAGACAGGGTAGTCTTGTTTGATAATTTTGATATTACCTGAAACGAAACAAAACAAAACAAAAAAGTAGCAAAGATGTGCATCTGCAGTGTATGGGTTTCCAAGAGCATACAAACATCTAAATCAAACCTTTTATGTTGGTAGAAGAAAATAATGATAAAACAGCTGTATTAAATGAAATGGTCGCATAGCACTGAACTAAGGACACTCCTTGGAAACAGACGCTGTAAGAAAAAAAATTGTTTCATTTTTGTTAAAAATAAACATTTTACTTTAATAAAAGTTTGAATCAACACTCCAAACCTGTGAATGAATGTAGATGGATGAATGTATACCCAGTGGGTTTCAGTGCTGATTTGGTGGAATTCCATGCAGGAACAGTGCTCTGCTTTGGCTCTACCTCTCTGCAGCTTTACCTACTGTGCCAGCCTGGTCCTTATCTATAAATTATGTTAACTGTAGGACTTTTGAGTTTGCAATTTTCAAATGCAGTGAGGGGGCTGAAGCAGTTAGGACCAATAAAATCCTGAGGGAGATACATGCCTAAGAGTTTTTCAAGGCCATGTCATATTCCCTTCTTGGATACAACAGAAACCATAATAAAAGGAAGAAGAAATATCATGTAAGTTTGATGCACGACTACTACTAATAAAGTCCGCTGTAACTGCTGAATAATATCTATTGTTAACATTCCTTTTTCTGTTTGAATGTCCAAAGCTTGACCACCGGCAAGTCTCTGACAGCCTACAAGCTGTATTTATAGGAACATTGTAGTCTGCCAGGTAGAATTTTAAGAAGCGATTTTCAGCTTTCCTAAACCCACGTGTCAAGATGAAAAGTGTGTAACTCATCAGTTTTACATTTGTAGCATCTGTTTATTTCTCTCCAAACTCAGGTAGAAGAAGCCTTTCTGGAAGTCTTTGGGTATTCCCAGTTTGTTTGATAAGTGTCTTCAGAGCTCCTAAATACATGTTTTAGGCATAGTTTTGGCAAAAATAATTGTGTTTTTATCTATCTATCTATCTATCTATCTATCTATCTATCTATCTTAAGTTGTCAAGTTTTTTTCAGGTTAACCTGTAAACTGTTATGCAGTTACTCATCAAAGTGAGGGTACTAGGAATGGTATAATATACGAATGCAAAATAATTAGTTTCCTAAGCAGATATCCTACCCCAACAACAGCCAAAGCAGTCACAGGTGTATCAATAAATTTAGTAATAACACTTCAATAACTGCCAAACAGAACAACCATAGTAATTAGGCTATGCAAATAACTGCTGTGTTCTTCCTGAGTTATATAAAGTGCTAGATGATATTAATAGAGCGCGAGATTTCAGATACTACTATCTCCCAGCTTGCATTGTAATCCATATCAATTGAAGAAACACCATCTCCTTCAAGATTCAGGAGAGCAAGAAAATGGAAATGTACTAAAATAGTAAAATCAGAACTAGGAAGTACTAATGGCCCATTTTACACATATGTTTAAGAAGACTGATATACAACAGTAGCCAGAATTTGGGGCATCAGTTTGCTTGGGTTTTAGGCCCAGGTGCAGTATGAATGCTAAATAGCAGCCTTAATTAAAATTCCAAACCAATTCCAAACATTTTCAGCTTCACAAAAAAGATTTTAGCAATTATGAATTTGCCTGCTGAAGCTCTAGAAGTGATGTTTGTAATGAGGGTGAAAATTTTTCTTCACTTTTTTTTTTTTCTCCTGAGTATATGTGTTAATCTTAACTGTGCATCTTGAAAACAAAGACAAATAAATCATTATATGAGTGTCCCCTGGATGTCCTGATAGTCTTTCCCACAGCTCTGCTGTGGTCTTTCAGCTGGTCTGTGCTTTCAGCTCTGTGGCCAGTTGACAGCACTGTCCTCTGGCTGCAGGAACTCTGCTGTCCATCAGCCCAGCAGCCACCACCACCCACTGATCCTTCTCTGCCCTCAGTGCTACCCTTCCCCATCCCTGCAGCAGGGAGAAACTGCCTGCAGAGGAAAAAGAGCTAGTAGCATCACTTTGCTGCCTTATGATCTTACCAAGAGAAAAGTAAAGGTTTTTTTTTAAAGGCAAATTGCTTTTTTTTGCAGGAAGGAGGATTGTCCTCAGGAGGAAGGATAGCATAAAAGGATGAGTATGAACATGGAGTATGTGACGTGAGAAACTACTCATCAGACTTTCTTCTGTTTTCCCAAACTGGTCTCTTTAACCCACTGGGGACAATTTCAGCCTGGATAAATTGATGTTTTTTTATAAACTCTGGACCCATAAGCTCTCTTTTCCATAGCACAGAACCCATAGCAGAGAGTGTTGCAATTGCTCTGTACTAATGGACTGAAGCTATATTGCTTGTAACACTGAACACCATATCTTGTACACATAATACAGGAGCATGGGCTTCATGGCTTGGTAACTGAAAATTGGCGAAAGAAACTACAATTAATCTGTGACCAGGAAGAATTCTTAAGAGTTTAATTTTTAAGCCTCCTCCAGCAAATTCCTTCTCTCTGTCTCCCTACAAAAATACCACTCTCAAAGAGAAAAGGAAAGACGAATATAAAGATGGATAAAGCCGAATGGCAGTAAATTTAAAGACCTCACAGTGCATGTAGATTTCTCTCTGTAAAAATGTAGTATCAGAGCAAACAATTATAAGGTGCTGTACTAGTTTCTGATTTGCTAAAATCTTTTATTTAGGGCAAAACACCGTTGTAATCTTCTATAAAGTGCTTTTTTACTTCTTATGCAAAAAGAAAGAGGATGCAGAACAGATCACATGTTAGTCTTTTTAAAAGAAATACAACTCTTAAAGCATAAGGGCTGCTGAAAGAAACACACAGGTATTTTGCCCGTTATGTGTTAGGAAAAAAAGAGATTTAAGCTAGCATGAGTTATATGAAATACTGCCAAAGAGTCTAATTAAATTTTTAATTTCAGCCCTGGTGTCTTTTTGTGTGTCATGAAACCAGCTATTAAATTTAACTTTACAAGACAAAAGAATATTAGATCATGTACCAAAAGCAGACTCATACCAACTTCTTCCCTCAAATCTATAATCTTGGAATTGTTTAATAAGTTAATATATAGAGCTTAAAAATTATGTAATTTTTATCACTGCTTATTACATGAACAAAAAGAACATTTTCCCCTTCTGAAGACACTGGTGATTTACTGTCAAAAGTCAGTGATCTGAAGAATTCTCAAGAGTCAAGAGACAGTAGTCTTTAATAGAAGAATCCCTGCCAGGTATCGTGGCCAAAAGAAGTAATTAGCTATACAATAATTCAAGATGAATTCCAGTGATAAAACCCTAAAAAGAAAAAATACAGAGATGCAGCCAGACTCAGGGTTAATACATTATGTGTCCAGATAAGGAAATTTATATTTGAATCCAAAAGAACGTTATCAGCTTTTACTGGCATGATTCCTGTTGCCCTCATGAGAAATAGGAACAAAAATAGAAACATAATTTCGCTGATTTGCTTGTAAGTCTTGGGTCCTAAAACATATGAATAATTCTTTGTATCTAAGGAGTCAAAAGGTTAAAATACACTTTCAGGAAAGGATTTGAAATTAAACTAGAATATTAATGTTCTTAGTCAGCATTTGAAAACAGGAAAAATGCATTTAGGAGCACTGGCAGTGTGGGGGAAAATAACAACACATACCATATGTTTATTCTTTGCAAATTTACTGTATGGTAATGGAAAAAATACAAGTACATAACAAGGGATTACTGTAGCACTGCAAAGCTGAATGCCTCACATGTTCAGGCCTCTGTTTTTCATAATCAGGAAGTTTTTCAATGAAATGTCACAAATCCTTTAAACCATAAAGGACAACCACTCACAAAGAATTTCTCAGGTTACATATAGTTGTTTTATATCTACATTTACTGAACAATTTATTGCTGCTTCCCTTTTTTCCTTTTTTTCTTCTTTTATTTTTATTATCTTTTTCTTTTTCTTTTAAAATTTTTCTATAGTTCATTTTCTCAGGTTTATTCTTATCTCTTGTCTTTGCTTAATGAACAGATAAACAAAAGGTATTTTGGGGAAGCTGATGCTTTCAGCATTCTATGATCCTACTTATCGTACAGAGTACATTGAATTAGCTGCAAAAGTTGAGCAACAGATTTGTCACCAGTATTTTATTTTGTCCTAGGTGACCAATAACTGTGAATTGCCATGAGCTCTGCAATCTTCTGTTAAGTCATTATCCTTGATCATTGCTATCTTTTGAATAAATTATTGAAGACTGTTGAATTAGGACAAGTGTTCAATAACTGACTGATGGTGGTTAGCTTTGGATAATTTTTTTTTGCACATGAATACAAATTTCTCACATGAGCTTCTATATTTAGTATTAAATGTTCAATTTTCATATATTTCTCTAAAACCTGGATCATAGTTTCTCTGCTCTTCTTGGCAAAAAAAAATTTCAATTATACTTTGATTATTTCACTAATAATACAGGATCTATTGCATTTCATGTTAAAATACATCAGAGAAACAAAAACAAACCTCCGTGTCACTTGCCCTGAAGCAAAATTGAATACATGATAAATTTGGATATATTCTTCTTCTACACTCTTACTGCCCTCTACCCCCAAAACAGGATAAGAAAATAGTACCAGACTACTCTGAACATAGCAAACATCTTTCATAGCAGACCTGTGTCAATAAAAAATAAAAAAAAATATGTAAGGAAGAAACTGTCCATGAGGTCAAAAGGAGACAAAAGGAGGAATTGTTAAAATAGCCAATAGACCTTGCACTCGCCCTGGCAGGTTGTATTTTTGTAAAAGCTTCGAGATTACTGCAGACAAAAGATACAGGAGAGAAAACTTAAATATTCCTATGGTTTGATTACAGTTGTGTAAAGATTTATATAATATCAAGAGAAATTAAAATGAATGCTAACATCTTTCAGAACAAAAAGAATTTATATGCTTAATTCTGTGGAACTCTAAGATTTCGCACAGACTCATAAATATTTGCAGGAATGGACCTATGGACTGATATCCAATTAGACTCCTCAGCTGGAGGCTGTAGATACCGTGGAAAAGTTGGGTTTAATTTTATAGTGTTGGGTTTAATTTTATAGTGTTAGCTTTAACTTTAAATGAAACTTCATGCTACTTTTTATGTAAATATGTTTATTTAACTTCAGAGAGGCTCTTGAAAAGAAAAGAGAAGGACAATGAAGTGGATCTTGAAAGATGTTCTCTCAGTGAATTCTATTACTTGCCACTTGCCTATTTCTAAGCATCCCCAATGCTGCCCAATGGTTTTGCTAGAACTGAGAAGCCAGGTTGAGGGATGAGTGTTAATAATAAGCGAATCCCTGAGGACAGCAATGTATCTGAGGAGAATTTTTAAGAAAGTCCTGCTTTGACTTTCAGAGTAAACCAAAGGAAATCTTGGGGACAGGCATAATCTGTTTCCATACTTTAAAATCTGTGTTTCTTTGGGGTTTTTTTTTCCTCAGAAAAATTTATTCCAAATAATGAATATGTTGCTTTCTGGGTGGTAACTTGATCAGTAGATTAACCTCTAGTCAATTCTCCTGGAAGGGAAAAATGTGCAACTTGAGTACACATCTTGTCCCTAGACATATTCAGAGTTAAAACCTTGGGGAAGACAGCAGATATACAGTAACTGTGAAAGCGATTCACATGATTTCACCTCAGGGCAAGAAGTAATGTCCTGGCAGGTGAAAACATCAGCAGAATATATAACCTTGTTAAGTAAGAGAGCCATTACGATTTCCCTCCCTGGAGATGCAATTTATGTTTTCTACTTATGCATAATACAGAAAAGCTTAGCATACAGCTTTTTGGAGCTCTTGGTGGCTTTGTTGCCCAAGAAATTCTGTGTAGGTTGGAAACTATAACAACATGGATACACAATAAGTGAATAAAATTGCTTCAGTCTTTGAAGTACTGTGATATAAAATTGCACCCAGTGTAGGAGAAATCTAATATGTGTTTTGCTAAAGGAATGAACACGGTGTGATTATCAATGAAGACTGTCCCTGAACACTTACTATATATGCAGTACTATATTGTAGATACAGTATATTTGAATATTCTACATGTATATATTTGTTACCACAGTCAAAGTAATTATTTATCACAGCATTGAGCAAGTGACATTTGTGTCTTAGGTAACTGTATTTTCAGCAGAACTCTAGTTACACTTGTGTAGGCAAGTTCTGTAGCTTTGGTTTTATTGAGTTAAAGTACAGAGGGTTAAAAAGTATGCTGATATATTTGTTTCTATAACAGTAAAGCCTTTGACTACTTTTGTACATAAACAAGATTTGATTTTCATTTTTATATGATTTCCTAACTTTGAGCAGAGGGGTGAGTGTAGATTTTCAGAGATCTCTTCCAAGCTCAGGTATTCTACTATTCTACGATGTTTTAAAAGTTTGCACTAAAAATGTTACCAGTTCAATAAAATTGAGAACAAATATTTGTATCCATGTCAATTGTCCATTTGACAGCAAGTTGCACTGATTACAGACAGTTTGCTCAAAAACTACATTATATGTAATTTCTCATATTTCAGCATGCATCCTGGGGTTATAATGACTCTGCAAATGATACAAGAACTTTACCATATAAACTTGTCTGACATGCTCATTACATCTCAAGGTAGCCTGAGCCTTCAGATCTAGTGTTCTTATAGAAGAAATTATGGTGTTATCATTTTCTTCACAAATTAATCTTACATTACACACAATAATAAAAGGATAGGTTACTATAAGAATACTTCTAAATATGAAGCCATTATTTTTTTCCACTCCTATACCAGTGAAAAATAAAAACAATTATGAAAAAAAGAAATTCACCCTCTAAATTCATATTCTTTTAAAGCTGAGAAGGTTAAGATGTATTAGATTATTTTTATTTTCCATTTTTTCCAATCTAGAGACTTGGATATGATGTTAATATTGTAAAAGTTACATTATCATGTTTCCTAAGGCAGAGTGAAGCATATTGGAAAAAGTTATCATCTAGCAGTCCTGTGTAATTAAAACAGAAATATGGTTAGATTCCAAGGCAATATCCTCTGAAAGCAAGGAGGTTCTGCCGGCTAAAATTCTGTTTGACAGTGTTTTATGTGGTCTAAAAACATCAATAAGCTGCTTTGCTAGCCTGGATATTTTTTGGTTTTTTTCAACATGTAACCCTCTGGTTTAAGCTTTACAATCTGATGCAGAATGCCATAATCCCAGAGAGTGAAATGAATGAGTATGGAGAATATTCAAAAGCTAACATTAGAAGTAAAATTTTGTCACTTATTTAAACATATTAATTCTAGTTACAGTGGAGGTTGGGCTTCAGTTGCTTTAGGTGATTTACTCACTTCTCTGTTTCACGTATTGTCATAATGTTCGTACAGAAACACTAGAATTGTCACTGACTCATTTCTTGTTTGCAGAATTTATACGTACTGTGCCACAGACAATAAACACCAGTGAGTTACACCTGCAGTAATAGTACACAATCTTCTGCCAAATGAGCTGTTGACAAAGGTGGATGCTTGACTGCTTGTAAGTGTTTAAAAATGACAGATTTTCCTCAAAGTTATTCAACCACACTCTAAATGTCAAAGTAGGGCTTTTTAACTTTAACCTAAGGTAAGCCACTTCTTTTTACACAGCTTCTGGGTAATGTGGCAAAACTCTCTTCTCTGTTAAAAAGGTAATTGGAATTATTTTGGAAATATTCTATGGAAATTACTTATTATGAAAAATATTTTTCAACCTATGGTTGTCCTGCAGTGCACAGGATGATCTTTGATCTAGGCTAGGGTGTAGGAATTATGACTAAGTGTAGCCAGAGTTGGGTTGGAAATTAATTTTTTCAATGCATAGGTTTTATTATAAACACATAGATAATAATCAAGGAATAGGATGTTTTTTCATTATGAAAGATAAAACCATCAGTAAGTAACAATGTGACTGAAGTTTCTATCAGATTTTCTTATCTTAAAATACTTGGGAAAATTAAAAGCCACTTTATAAAATAATGACTATTTTTTCCTCAATATCTATAGAATTACAAATAGGATAACCTTGGTTTGTTTGTTTAAAAAAAATACTATTTATTATGCAGATAATAAAGACACATTAAAAAAATCAGAAATATCATGCTACTTCCATTGTTGATTCATAATAGATAATCAAATTTTTAACAGATAAAATTCCTTTTGAGTTACTACTTCATTGAAAAGCAGCATTCATAAATTCAACACAACTTTATTAAAATATCTAGAAAAAGCATGACTGAAGGGGCAAGAATGAATGCATGTAAAATACATAATCTCATAGCTAGACAATGGCTAGGCAGACCTTCAGCTGAATTTTGTGTTTATATGCGAAGTGTTTTTTGCTATCCTTTTTTCCGCCTACAGGAGCAATATCTCCAGTTGACATAAGAAAGGTATAAATAAACCAATTAAAATGAAAATAGGGTGAAATTGCATACACGATCTTAAAAAATTTAATTAATCCTTAGCTGGAATGAATGAGAAAACTTAGTATGTTTAGGTTAGAATTTGTAGACTTTTTTCTTCCCAAGCTGTGCCCCCAGTTTTATGCTCCAGAACTTAATACTGTTTTCACCTTTATGAACAATTGGTTTGGCAAGTTACCAGGTTTCCCAGTAGAAAATGAGCAGCATCCCATATAATTTCTTTGATATTGCTGACAGCAACTTCAGTGTTATCATATTAAAATATCCTCACAACTCGACCATTAAAACGTAATAAATTCTAAACACCAGCCTATCCAAAGAGTAAGAATTACATCCCATTTTGTCAGACAATGTCTTTCAGGGGGAAATAAATTTTTTTTATTGGTTCTTAGTTGCCTTTTAAAATTTACTTGTCAATTTATTTATTCTATTATCAAGAAGCCTGGCTAAGTTACAGTAAGACTCGGTGTTCCCAACTGGAGGAAGAATCTACCGCTTTTCTTGGGCAATCTTTATTGTTGTTTCATTTACACTGTGGATACACTGAAGGAAGCACTCATTCCTCCTGCTTCAGAGACTGAGTACTGTCATCTTAAAGAGAGCATCTTCTCCTCAACTCGGGGGTAGGGGGAAAGGGAGCTGTTGTAAGAGGCACAACACTACTTTTATGGCTACAAAAGGAAAAGTAGGTTCTTATTAATTATGAGTCCTATCTGCAAAGACATATTTTTGAATCTTCAGGAATATAATCTATTTTTGAAAATGGCACACATTCAATGTTCCACTGAATGAAAGATTGTGCCTGTGTGGGTCTTATCTTCCTCTAGGACTTAATTACAGCTTAGGGGATGCCATACATGTCGTGGAGCCTCTAGTTCTTTGTATCAGTATGGCTATACCCGGTCTTTGGGTTTCTTTTATGAATAACAATGTCTACACTGTAGACACTTCTGCATAGACACAAGAAATAAGCAGAAAAAATAGACTGTTACCAAGCCCACAAAAGTATTGTGCAAACATTTACCTATTCTGAGGTTCTCATAGTTTTATACAGAGTTATGAACATCTGCTACTGCTTTCTCAAATAGCATGTTTGGGGGAGGGGGCTGGTCGATAGCACAATAATTTCCAGTTTCTCTCATATAATTGTATTATATGTTGTAAGAATCTTCTTACGAGCGCTTATCTTTATCAAATCAGATACCTGACTCTCTCACTAGCTGCTATATAGGCAATCTGTAATATATAATGCAAAACTATATGCGTGGGATGAGCAGGGTATCAAAATCTGTTTAACTTAGCAAACTATTTCACATATGACATCATAGTCACATACCTAGAAAATCTGGTTGAAACACCTGAATGGCTGAATTGTTTTAATGTCACAACTCCAGCTACCAAACAAATCAGTTTTTTCAAATTGTCCTGGAATAATTTACAAAAACATTTACAAGTTTCTTGAGAAAAATTCAGCAAAGAAAGTGAAGGACAGAAAATATATGTAACCAACACAAAGACTTTTTCCTGATTAGCATCTTACTATGATGAGAATATATAAAAAGATAGCACAATAGCACTGCTAGTATGCTTGCATACATATTGATCGTTGTAATCATAAATTACTTAATGATTGCTGGCTTTAGCGCTATCATGAGGAGCCAGTGAAAACTCTGTCTTACTTGTTTTGTGTTTTTCTGTTTCTCTGTTACTCATTAGAGGTTGAAATAGTTACGTGATTGCCAGATCCTACAGCTAAAATCTCCTGAGCTTTTCTTTCAAGATGGCTTAAACAATGTTTTCAATCTTTATTTAACCAGACAGCTACAATTTATACTTGTTACTGGAAACCTGCTTACAACTCCTTCTTGTTTTATTGAAAAGTAACAGGGCTATGGAAGTCCTGGAGCTTCTTCCACCCTTACAACTTAATTGGACTTTTAATGCAGACAGAGCATATAATTATATACACTCTCAGACTTGCAAATGAACCAAGAAAACACATTTAAAATGTTTTCCTAGAGATTTCCTTGTGGGTAGTGTAGCTACACAATCTAGTGCTAAGTATCCAACTTTGAGACTGCAGAATCAGGAAACTCTCACAATAACTTCTGGCCCGTTTTGGTCCACTTACTTTTAATTCAGTTCAAATCTCTTATTCAGTCTTGCGTGCGAAGAACAATTCAAACAGCATAAGGAAGGGGATAATGGATCACCAGGACTGCATCATTCTGCAGCCTCAGCTTTTTAATGCTTTCTGAAAGTGTTAGGAAATCTGCAACCTATGGCACTTTGGTGGACACGGCTATTACCATCTGTAGTTCACCTGACCCCAAACCAAAAAGCACTTGGCTAGTCACAGTGGGGAAGTTCATGCTATTTAACCCTGCAGTTCACCTGAGTTAATACTGTTACTGATCTATTTTCAAAAGCATTAGATTCACATTCAGTAGCAAATTTGCAGTCATTTAAAACATCCAAGGAAAGAGAGACAAACTGACTTATTCAAAGGAATCGGTTTACTGTCTAACTGTGGAAAATCTCTTCAAGACCCAAAGTGTCAGAAAACTGCAGAAGTTGTAGACACATGAGAAAGTAAAATATCTGTTAAGGATTGAGAGTGCAAGATCCCATGTCCCAGCTGCCAAATTTTCCCATAGTACCATTCCCAAGAAAAAAAATTATGTTAAAAAAAAGTCATCATATTTCTGTATCCACAAATTATACTTCTCAGAACCTACTTATTCATTCGTGAGAATAAACAGCCCAATAAACAATTTCTGAATGCAAGTTATATTAATGATGACAAGATATTTTCTAGCTGTGAGAAACTGATTCTTTTTGGCTGCCTTAAATCACGGCTGAGACTTTAGCAGAAGCAGTGTCCTTTAACACTTTATCTCACTCTCACAAGCAGCCCAGCTGTGCTGCAGTCTTGCTGGTAGGGAGAGCAGGGGCAGAATGGTACCTTGGACTCCAGAGCTTCCTAAGACCCCCCCCTAACTCAGATCCAGAACATTCCTAGAAGAAGCACTGTGCAGCCCCAGCAAAACCCTGTGAATAATACTCTGGAAGAGAAGCCAGTGGCAGCAGTATGCCCACCATCCTAGGAGAGAGAAGAAGAGGAATGGAGCACGGGTGGTGTTCTTGGACATCTTTTCCTTTCTCTTTCTCCTTTCCCTCTTTCTTTTTTCTTAATGCAGATACAGCAAGCCAACGCCAATTTTGTCCCAAAGAATGCCTGTCCAAATAAATCCCTTTTTGTATCAATTGTTTGGTGTTGTTTTGCCTTCATTTTAGTGTGTGACTTTCTAAACTAAAAAATGATAAACTGTGATCTATGAAATGAATGTACCCTAGACTGTCCAGGATGGGCCATGACACTGGCTGCAGCAGAGAAAGCGAGTGATTGACCAGGTAGATTTTCTACTACCATAGGTATCTTCCCACATTTGGTGAGCCCTCTTTTTGTGGTGGCGCAATTTCTGACCACCTTATTCCTGCTCTTTATCCTTATTGATGAGCAAAATGTTTGGATCAGAAATGAGATGCACATGACTGAGGTTAGTTCTGCAAGAGAAATACTAGTGGGCATACTTAACCTGAGAATACAGAAGAAAGTGACAGAATGATCATCTGTCTTGAGTTCTCTGTATGTGCTTGTGGCACTGGATGCTACTCAGTGTCAAGAACTCTTTTTTTTCATTATCTCTTTAGTTTTAGTATAATGAGTTATACCATGGAAATACAGTGTGTATCCACAAATTCTGCAAATATTTTCCTTTTTAAAACAGAAAAAACCCCTTTGATATGTCCTGCGTTTGTTTAAATCCCATCTTCCACAAAGAGTGTGAGCTGTCACCTTCGAAGCCAGGGTAGGCTTGCTCTCAGCAGAGAGTCTGTATATCACCCAGCTGACTCTAATTTGGAATAGATTTTATTAAAGCTGAAACTGTATGCAAATGATATGGTGATCCCCAGATTTGTCAGCATACAGAAAACATGAAGCAATATATAGTGGGGGTTCGTCAAGGTCAATAACAATATCAAAGAGGAGAATGCAATTAACTTCAAACCATATTTTTACATGGAGTTATATTCCTTTTCAGATTAACTGTTCCTCCCCAAGGAAAATGTGTTATACAAACTAATCTTCAAGCTCTTAGAACAGTTGCGTACTCTCTCAGCTGCTGTCTTCAGCAGCAGGAAGTTTGGGGACATTTCAAGAGGCAAACAAATGAGATGCCCTGATTATTTTCCTCTCTACAAATTTGCATTTGTATGTTTACACCTTTCTACCGCAACAGTTTAAAGAGCATTTCTGTGGAAACACCTGTGCCAATGTATACCTAGTAAGAAGCTTACATAGAAAAATCTACCTATACATTGCATTCATTAGTGCTTGAGCTGAAAAAGGACTTTAGCCTACTCATCTCTCATGCATTAGAGCAATTTTGTCAACCTAGTGGTTCCTCAGGCCAGCAATGCTCTCCCTGGTTGACTACTGCAGTGTAGAACTCAACGTGACCTTCTGCACGGAAACATGTGTGAGGGGGCCTGAGCAGGGAAGACGTAGTGCTGGAGTGACATGCACACTGGGCACCAATTGACACTTTTCTTCACAAACCAGCCAAGCAACAGGCCACTCTTCATAACAGTGAGTGTCTGCGTCTGCTGCGTGGAAGATAACAGCTACACAATGTGAGGAGTTTTGTAGCTGTGTAGCAGTTTGTGCTGCCTGTCCAGACAGATAACCTTTTTTGTCCTTTACACTTCCTGAGGATTACACTCATCCCCTGTATTGATATTATCCCTGTCCACAGTCATGTGTTATCGCCCTTCTCCCTATGTGTAAGGAGAAGCGTAATACAAAGCCAAACGCCTGAACTGTTAAGGACCAAACGGAAAGTTCAGCTGTTGCTATGTTAGTATGCTCACATGGTTAAGTCAGAAAAGGAAAGCTGCCATAAAATATTTTCATTATTAAGACTGAATCTAAATATTTGCTATATAATATGAGTGAAAGTACTTCAGTAAGCATGTACTGAAGTCTTTCAGCAGTGCTTTATCTGGGATTTCTTGTTATTTCACATTAAATTGCTCATTTAAATGGAAAAACACATTTTAGTTGCAGTGCAAATAGAATCAACTGGTTCTCATTTTGAATACGTGTGGCGACATTCTAAACTAAGAAGTGATAAACTGTGATCTGTTAAATTAATGTACATTAGTCTGGCACGTGAGCTTCTAGAAAAAGTATAGTTAAATGCCTTTATTTGGACACACGCTTTACATGAATTTGAATTGTTTTTAAACATAAGTAAAAATGATAAAACATTAAGGATGTTCTTTCATAGACAATGTTTGCTATGAAAAAAACAGAAGCAGACAACATTTGCTGTTTATGATCCAATCAACTGAAAAATGATTCATGTAGGTAATAACTGAATTATCACACAAATGGAATGAGCGATCCTTTTAATGCAATATGTATATTATTTCCTTACTGTGACAACCTTGTGCAAGTATGAGAAACATCTTAAAGATAAAAATAGCTGCAGAGGACTTAGAGGATACTTACATCACTTTCATGACCTTCTCTCAGATTGTATGTGAGATCATGCTGTAAGTCTTCAACAAACTTGTGAGCATATTCTGGGTAAAGGTCGAGCACTTCAAAGAGACCTTTGAGGATAATGCATTGGAGGTCACAGTATGTTAGAGCTTTAACATCTGCATTTGTTTTGATAACTTGATCCCTAATTGATAGGTTTGCTCCAATTAAATCTCCTTTACCTAAAAGAAAATATGAAATTAATAATCTTCAAAGCATGGATTCTTCTTTTTTTTTGTATCATAAATCTGTTTAACATAATTGCTACATCTTAAATCCCATTGCTACTACCACACTGTTTAACTAATAACATTCTAAAGGACCTTTGTCTAAAAGCTGGTTCTTATTTTCATTTTGCAGGTGCAAACTTATACGCAATTAGTTGGTGGTACAAAGACTAATTTTCAGATACGTAACTACCTGATTTAAGGGAGTAATCAAGTAAATATGTATTAATTTAGGATTTCTACTGGTAATTAATAGCAGGTGTTGTTTGTGTATCAAAAAGTGAACATTAAGTTTCTAGCTTGGGTTATTTTTTATTTTTTTTAAAGAGATGTTAAGATAGCATTTTAAGAATGACTCAAAATTAAGTATAGATCATCAGGAAAGAATGTACAATCTATGATAACTACGGCTGCATAGCTATGCTTCCTAATGTATCTTGGTTGCATAGACTATTAATAGACGTGTAGCTCAATGGTACTTCTGTGAAGAAAAAAGAATGAATTCTTAAGCCATTATATTGTCATTTAGGGGCAAAACTGGCTTAGAATAATGGATGTATTAAAAACCACAACTGACCATATATTGAAGTGCATAAAAGTTAAAAAAAAAATAAATAAATTCCATAAACATCTGACCTGAAGAATAAAGTCTGAAGAATAATCATTGAACCAGGGGTCTCCCTAAAAAAATTAATGCAGATTGTCTTTGTTTAAACTTGGACAATGTGATGGAGAGCAATCTTGGCAAGTTTATGGGCAATACAAAATTGGGGGGAAAGGTTGATATGCTGAAGGCCAAAGCCACCATCCAGGGGAGCCTCAATGAATGAGAAAAGGGCTAATAGATATCTCATGAATTTCAGCAAAACCAAATACCAAGTCCTGCACCCAGGATTAAAAAACCTCTGTGCAGCAGTATGGACAGGGGACCATCCAGCTGGAAAACAGCCCTGCAGGAAAAGACCCAGGGATCCTTGTGGACTACAAGTTGAACATGAGCCAACAGGTGACCTTGCACCAAAGAAGGCCAAGAACATCCTGGGCAGTTGTAGCAAGAGTGTAGCCAGCATGTCCGTGAAAGTGACTCTTCTCTAATGTCATCTGACAGACAACATCTGGAGTACTGTGTCTGATTTTGGGCTTTCCAGTACAAGGCAGAATATTGACATAATAGAGTGAGTCCAAAAAAGGCCACCAGGGGAACTGGAGAACATAATGTACAAGAAGAGTCTGAAAAAAATGGGTATTTCTCTGCCTTAAAAAGAAAAGAGATTATTGCTGTCTTCAATAGCCTAAGGGAGAAGTGTAGAGAAGACAGAACTAAACTCCTCTTCAGGACACACAGTGTGGCAAGATGTTTTGGGCACAAGTTGTAAAAAAGAAATTGTGGTTAGGAATCAGGATATGAAAGTCATCGTGAGGCTGGTCAAACAGTTGGACAGGCTGACCAGCGAGTCTATGGAATCACCATCCTTGGAGATGTTCAAAACTTGCCTGGACATTGGCCTGTGTGAGCTGAGCTAATTTGGCCCTGCTTTAAGCAGGTTTAGAGGTAAGTGGGTGGCTGCAAGAGGTCCCTTCCAGTCTGTGAAGACTGTAAGGTCTGAAAATCTGCCATGATTCCAGCTGGATAATAAACAGGAAATGGTGCACGTGAAAAGTAAGTTGAACTAAACTGCCAGCCAGCCCTAAAGCTGCTTGAATAAGCTACTTTTGTACTTTAAAACACTACTGGTAATTTTTTCCTTTTACATGGACCTTGTAAAACTTTCTCAAAAATACTTATCATAAACCCAGCATGAGGAGGGATTTTCTTTTATGCAAAGAATATACATACATTAACGTTACTTTGAAGTCCCTAAAATTGCTTCTAGTACAAATGAAAACTAGTACTAGCTCAGGTGATGTAGAAAAGATAAATCTGATAGATGGCAATGACATTTTTCATTGCTCATCACGTGAAATAATGCTTACATAACTAAGTATAGAAGCTAAGCAATAATTCACTTTTACTTTTTACTGTAAATATCAACAATTCTTTAGATTTCTTTAATTATATTAAGCAGAGGACTGGCAATGTTTATCTGTTGCTGGCTGTGTAAATAGGGACAAGAAAAAATATTTCAGGTATAACAAAACTGATCTTTAAACATCCTAATTAGAAACTTTTTAGGCACGCAAACAGTACCAGTATCAAAAATGCATTAAAAAATATGAAAAAATATTAGAGTTGTGTTTGATTGTAGTTACAGTGTTTGATAAATAATGTCAGCCTGGAAGACGTTACAACTGATCTGGTAATCATATCAAATCCAATAATTTTATGTTTCTTTTCAAATGAAAACAATACTTGAAATTCTGTAGGTAGTAAGCTAAAGTTTTGTGTAGAATTACTGAAGCAGTGATATGACTCTGCCTTGAATATCAACATTTTTTACATAAATAGAATCACATAAGTTATTCTTAGCAGCCCTTTCTTTTTATTGGAGAACAAACTTACTTATAAATGTTTATGCGGATACATCTATTTGTTAATATATCTGGGACATGCAGTCAAAGTTATGATTTTATTCTCTTTATGGATATCTTTTAAATGACCTATGGGTAATATTTTTTAATAAATCTAAGATGTATGCTCAAACAGTTGTCATTAAAAATATTTTCCTATGAAATCATTTTAGCCATCATTATTAGATTTCAAATAATAGTCTCAAGAGGAACCAAACAGCTGTATTTAGTCAGGGCATTTCATTGTATTGTTGCTGTATTGCTTGTTAGTGAGAATGGTTCAGTAAACAAATCCTAATCCACTAGAATTAGAATGATGACAGAATTATAAAACAGTGATCTGGGAGCTGTAACACAGCATTGTTGGGAAAAAAACTGCTCTCTTGGATTTATATCAAATCAGTAATACAGTTTCTCGTAGGGACATACAGGTTTGGTGCATTCACCTTCTGCTGTTGTTAATTACATTTAAATGATGAAGCTCCTATTCACTCTAACAAAACAATATTTCATTGTATTATGTTTATGGTTTTGCATTATGATTTCATTAACTTCTCTCAAAAATCCACTAATCTCTTTCTTAATGTTTTCATTGTCAACATTACAAAATGATGCTTTCATTTACATTTTCAGAGGTGCCTGAAAATGGAATCATTAATGAAATCATAGCTCCAATGGGAGCAGCTCTTGATCTCTTGCTATATTTAAGCTCATGTTTTTTTCTAAGCCGTATTTTATAGTTTTGATTTATGTGATCCAATAAAATCAAGGCATTCTAAAACTTACTAATTACGAATAAGGGATGGAGTGATGTGGACAGTCAATCTAATGGAATTAGATTGTTATGAAACAAACAAGACATGTATCACATTTAAATTCTAAAAAAAATCTAAAAAAAGACCAGTCAAATGCATGTTTCTACAATAAAGGAGATTCAATTACAGAAGACTAGGATCTTGCATGATCAACAGTCTAGTGCAATCCCACAAAACAAGAAGGAAAGGAAAAAAGGAAATTTTCTTTTAAACTCTGCTTTATAAGAATAACGAAAGTTAGTAGAATGAAGAATACATTTAAATCTGAAGAGGTATTAAAATTGTGATAAAATAATCCTTTGCACTTTGAGTAAAATTTTCTATTTCATTTTATCAAAACAATTTGTAAACATTAAGTCAGACAAGACTGACCATCCTTAAGCTGAAGATAGAGGGAATCTCTTCAGTAGGCATTAGGTTGAGGCCAATCACTAAAATTTACAGATAGAGATTCTTAACCCTAGATAAGGCAATGCAATCATCTAACAAACAACGACTACACAAACTTTCTTAGAACAGAACTTCTGGCATTTCTCTGTTCTAATATACCCAGATGACTGCTGGCAGCATCAATTAGGTTGAAGAAGTAACTCTTCAGGGAGCAGAGCCAACAATGCTCATTTTTCATCACATGACTGTCCTGTGATAGGTGTTCATATGCATTCATCAAAAAATGAGAGTAGGATCACATTGCTTGCTTTAAAAATTGCTGCAAATTTTATCTAATGCTAGAAAATATCTCCTTAAATGCAAAGGAGAGAGAATAAGTAAAACAACAAAATCAAGATAGAAGTGAAATATTGCACAGCTAACACTCTAGCAATTGAAAGCTCCTTAGGGAAAACAATAAGTAAGTTCAAACTGTAGAAATTAGGGATGTCCATAGGTACGATTAGCAGACTAAAACAGAACTGAGTCTTTCTCATCAGACTACAAGGATGGTTTCAAGCCACCAGTTGGTAGTGAAAGACTTCCAACACCGAAGGACCATTCTTTCACTTTGAAGCTATGATTATGAGCATACCAAGAATTGCCAGCACCGTACTGTCCTTCAGAACTTCCATGGAACCTGAGCACACAAAGTAGATCGCTTGGAGGGCATCTCCCTGCCGGAGGAGGTATTCTCCAGGAGCACAGAAGGAGGTTTTGATATGCAGAGACAGAGACCTGAGGCAACCACGGCTGGCACACTCAAAAAGAGAGAGCTGCAAAATCTCCTTATTCAAGTGCATGGTGATGTCTGAACGCAGCTCATCTGGGAAGTCTTTTAAAAGCTGTCCAAAAAAGAGAAAAAGGAGAGAAAAAGTGTAAAATTGTGTTTCCTCTCCTGCAGAAGGCATTTGATGTAGTAGCACTGCACATGTCATACTGATACAAAGAACCCCCCTTGATTTTTCTTATCCCCTTGGTAAGACTTGCTTGCTATGTCTTAATAAATCTTTATGCTGATAAACACTGATTAATTCCAGGGAAAACACGAATTAAAATATGCATTCATAAAAAAACAAGAAAAGGTATTCGACAACACTATGTGTGAGAATTCCCCCTAATGCACTACTTAACCTTGTCCAAGGCTGTTCAAGTATGTACTGTTGTGTACAGTGGTGCATACAATGAAAACAGCAAAAATGAACTTAGTTTAGAATTTTTATTTTAAATGCTTGTATAAAATTCATCAATAAGGCTATATTGCTACTTCTATGGTAAAAACACTGGAAGAGGAGTAACTGAAAAACCTCTGTGCAGCAAACTTCTAAGGGTTTTTTGCTTGTTTGTTTGTTTTTAGTGATGAAATTGGACACAGAAGGGGAGCTGCAAAAGGAATGGAGACAAGGTGCATGTTCACTGGAAGAATGTAGGGAAACTAAAAGACCATGATGTCTTCTTATATTCACTTGGTCTTAATTTTAGGCAAATTCACAGTGTAGCCTGGCCAAATTTAATGATATCTATATACATTTTACAGAAGACCTGCTGCAGGATGGCAAAATTGAGAGAAACATCTTTATTCTCAGAGATATTCTTCTAAGAATAACATGTTAACTCCTCAAGTAATCAAAAGTTTCAGGTGGGGCTTTTAATTTTTAAGTCGTTACAAGGGTCTGTCCCATCGATGCAAAGTATGCTGCATGGCTACAGGCACAGCTCTGGGCCATGCCAGCTGCAAGCCCACAAGCATAGTTTTCTTTGCAGTTTGAGGGGATATGTCATCAGAGCAATACAGTCAACCAACACTTGACCAAGTGGTCTTATGCAAGGCAGTTTGTAGATGGGAGGCAGAAGGTGAAGTATTGATGGCATTTCCAGAGGCTGCTGTTGTAATAAAGCAGTCACTCGTTTTTGGTGTAACTAAAGGTTCAGAAGCCAAAGGTGATCCTTAATAAAATCTAGGAAAGCTTTGACATCTAAATGGGTTTTGTATCTTTGTAAATCTTACTAGGCTCCTTCTGTTGCTAGGATGTTTTTTGTGTTGTGCACACCACATAAAGAATTTATCAGGAAGAAAATGTTTTTAAATCCAAATCTTTGTGCTTATTTCCATAGTATCTTTAGAGGCTACTGAATTTTTTAATGGCATATATAAGAAGGACTCTAAAGGGAATAGTTCATTCAGATCATAGAATAGTTTGGGTTGGAAAGAACCAGGAAGATCATCTAGTTCCAATCCCCCTGCCATGGGCAAGGACATCTCACTAGATTAGGCTGCCCAGGGCCCCATCCAACCTGGCCTTGAACACCTCCAGGGATAGGGCATCCACAACTTCCCTGGGCAAACTGTGCCTGTGTCTCACCACTCTCATGGTGAAGAAATTCTTCCTAATGTCCAGTCTAAGTCTGCCCCTCTCCAGTTTGTACCTGTTCCCTCTGGTCCTATCCCCACAAGCCTTTATGAATAGCCCCTCTCCAGCTCTCCCATAGGCCCACTTCAGGTACTGGAAGGTCGTTATAAGACCTCCTCCGAGCCTTCTCTTTTCCAGGATGAACAGGAAAGCCTCCAAAAAAGAACAGGAAAGCCTCTTTTTTTTTTTTTTTCTGCTGAAACACTCCAGCAGAAAGAAGAAATTATTCCTCTTGGAGTACAGTAATACAGAACCGGTGTAAGTAATTTAAGACAAACAAGAAAAGATGAAACCTGAAATCTGTCCTTTGATTTCACACTTATGTTACGTTCTGGAATATTGAAAAATATTGGGAAATGAATAATAAAATTCAGGCCAAACCACTTGTTTACAGTACTGCAAAGAATAAAAGAAACTGAAGGATGAAGGAAAGGGCAGTAAAAATTTCCTCCTTTAGAAAATAGCTAAAAAAGCATAGCAGATTTTTTTTGTTTGATGAAAGGCAAAACTGCTCACTGGGGTGTTTTTACAGGTATAATCCAAAAAGTTTCTGATGAATGCCTGTTCAGCATTTCAGAATTATGGAGGACTTATAATTTTCAATATATGATAGGATGTTCTAATGCAGATTTTTTCAAAAGCATACCTTCTTTCTGAGATAACCCAGCTTATTTTTGGGCATGTTCTTTTTTATATGTAACTTCAAACAAAATACAGTATCACAAATTAAAAATTATTCCTCCTCCCTCACTCTAAGTCTATAGGCAAAATCATCAAACACACAATCTCCCTCTTTTGTTTACCTCATTGGAATCAATTCCATTATTGACAGACCACGTGGTTTGGAAATATTCAAGCATCCTTTGCTTTAGCTGCTGTGGCAGGTGATGGACCCTTATAAAGTCCTTCAGATCCTTGGTTCTTGTGTGATAAAGGGACCATCTGGAGTACATCCGCTGAATTATGGCAGTCACATTGCCAAACACCAAGGCATGCATCAGAGCTAGAGAGGACAGAAATTATGTGCATTGTGGAGTGACTTCTTGATCATTAAAATGTAACACAGAAAATAAACAGAATCTTCATAGAAAACCAGTTTCTTGTTTGACAAATACAGTAAAGTTTTTGAATACAAGACTCCATGAGTAATACATAGTAGTATTCATATGATTATTCATTTCCAATTTTTGCATCACTACCAGCCACTTTCACGGGACAGTATAGAACCACATCTGATGCTATCTAATCAAGGTACTGAGCAAAAGAATTCCTAAGTCAAGTGAAGTTTATAACTTAGCTAAAAAGGAAACATATGGACATGTGTACTCAGGTATGCTGGTTAATCAGTATTAAAACTAGACTTGAATGGTCAGTTAACAACTACATAGAATGTAATAGATTTAAGAGACCTCACATAAATAAAACCAATTACTAATTGTGACCAAGTGCAGTAGAATGAAATTGCAAACAACATCTAGAGATGTACCATAGGCTAAGGGATAAGATGTTGAAAACAAAGGCGAAAACCTGTTGCAAAGCAAAAGTACTTGTTTAAAAAAGATACATTAAAACTGACAATCTGATTTCTTATGTTGCTTGAGGAGGTCAAATATGGTGTAAAATTGTTTATCAGAAAGTTCTGACATCCTGAAGCTTGTCTGCAATTAGAGACTGGCTTGGGAATAAAAAGACCAGAAGGAAAATTGAAGAAATGCTTACAGATGCAGGTTGTCTGCATTTTTCTGTGCAGAAATGTGCTTGCTGATTATCAGTAGGAAAAATCACTGCCAGATTGTTTGTCATGTGGTATTGATCCGAGGTATATAATATACACATTTACAAATTGTTTATTGAAAAACTATTAGAAAGCTTGATTATTACTCTCAAGGGACATCTGTCTTTATAGTGCTTGAAAGAAAGCAAGACTTGTCAGAGTGGCAAAGGAATTGGTTTATAAACAAGATAAAGAAGATGTTGACCTTGTATGGCAAGTTATGGAAGTCCAGTGTGAGTGAGCAGAGACAAGGGGGAACAGGAAGAGGAAAGGATGAATTTTGGTGGCTAATAACAATTTTACATGGTAGAAACAGGTAGAAAACTCTTTAGTTTGGATTGTTGAAAATGTTTACAGGCTGAGGAAAACACAAAGGAGAATAGAAAGAAAATCTATGTCTTTATTACAAAGGAACTGCAGAAAAACAGAGAAAACATTTCAGTGTGATGTAGTTTCACAATACAGTATGCATTCTTGTAGAGGTGATCCAATGATATGATCAAGTGAATACAAGCCCATCAGTAAAAGAAAATGAATGAAAAACAGGGCAGAAAGAAAACGATCAGATATAAATATTAGGAAGAAAAGTAAGCATAACTGTAAATTTATTTCTAAGAATATTCTTTTGGTGTTGCTTCTGATGGCTAAGTTACTAATGTCAGAAGCTTGGGCAACAAAATGTGAGGGACTGGTATAATGCTGGATACAGGATATTATAATAAAAATATGGCAGCCAGGGCTGAAACAGTTCAGCCAGCTCTAGCTAATTAGGCCAGAGAAATAGTGTAGATCCTTCAATGATGTGAAAATCAGTTTAAAAAGGGAGAAAGGATAACACATTAGGTGATGTATGGATGCATATGCAAAAATAACGTGTCTCCCAACAGGCTCCAAGGTTAGGAGCTGAGCAGTGTAGAGACCTCTGTGATGTTATTGTAGGCACAAACACCATCAAGAATATTACTATTATGGGATAACCTGTCTTCGCATATGTGCATTAGAAGATCACTGCTACTGATGATGACAAGGTATTCCTAGCTGTGATAAACCTTATGTTTCTTTATCGAATTCTCACAGACTCACCCTACTTTCTGTATGAAATCTTTTAATCCATTCTCTAAACCTAAGAAGGACAAGTTAAAATCTTCTGGGATTAGTATTTCATAAAGTGGCCTTGATTTTAATGGATATTCTAAATTATATTTCTGTTGCTTAGGAAACAGAGGAACACCTCTGATCCCAGAAAGGACTGGAGCTCTTGGAATGGGTCTCTGGTCTAGAAATACAAAGCTGCACATTCTTTGCTCAAAGAACATGGAAAATACAAGACAGCATGTGACATGGTCATCTGCAGGAGGACAAATCTGATTAATATTTTACAGATGATTGGTATCCTAGGAATCCTGGTTAAATTTTAATAGTTAACTTTTCTTTCCAAATTTAAGAAGAAATACTGCATAGAGTAAGATATAGTTTATGTTCTCAATATTACTTGTCTTAAAGTGTAATTCCAAATTCATGCAAACAAAAAATTAGTACCATGAGGCACATAAAAATCAAACAAGAATATCATAAGATATTTATCTATTAGATTAACACGATATTATATTTCTTGGCTTCAACTTTCTTTAAGGTTGGAGTAAATTCATTTCATTATTTAATTTTAATTTACATCAATGTTTCTCAAGGCATCATTTTCCACTAGGGAATACTAATATTCAATATTAGCCAAAATTATACATCAAGACATGTTTTAAGAAATGAAAACATATTCTGCCCTAAAGTATACAGACGAATAATTTATTTCTAATGGTATTTTGAGGCATGCTTGCCACCCTGTGCTTCCTTGCTCTGCCAATTTTCTTCATGTTTCCTTGCTCTGCTGATTTTCTTAAATAGCATCTAAAACACAACTTCTCAAGAAAATACCTACAAAACAGCCTGCTCTGCTTTCTTACCTTATCTTGTTCAATGGACCTTCCCAGGTGCACATCATTCTTCTACCTGCTTGCCTATGAGTAACTTCATCTTTCAGTTTTCAGTTCCCTCTTACTATGTTCAGTTGACTAGTTCTCCATAATTTATTCAGTGCACAAGTATATTAGTTCTACTGCTCGATAATATAAGAAATAAAAAAGAAATTGCTGTAACTGGACTAAATAAAAGTATAAGATACTTTTATATTCCACTCTATTAAGTTTGTGAAAGCTCTGCCATATCAAAGTGAATTAAATATTCATCATTGCCTTACACAGGATATCTCTTGATTTCTTCACCAAAATGAAAACTCCTTCCTTCACTCCAATAGATTTAGGTATTGAAAAGCCTAGGGCACAGAGTATTTTGAAACTATAGTTTTACACTGCCAGCAAAAACAATTAATGAGGTACTTGTGTTTTTGTGACATTGTCAAAATCAAAATGTTATAATCCTTGGAAGATTCATCATGTTATTGTCACTCATTTTGGGGACTGGGAAAAAAGACAATAATTCATTAAGCACTTTTTTTCCCACTTGATACTGCAAATATTTATATTATTATATTGATTGTGTTCCTGGCTTTCAAGTGTCAAGTTGTCAATTTAGTTTTGGCCAGGAAATTTTATGCTGCAAAGCTGACAATCAGTGCCTTACTGACTAGGCTTGGAGAAATGCCTACTGGTATTTCTGGAACAATCAGTCAAGCTGGAAAAACAATGAGGGAAGCAGTATTCTAGCTGTTAGTTGCTTTTATCCTTCACAGCCACTGGTATATCTTTGAGCTTTATGATGTGCACATTATGAAATAGCCCAATTAACATTTTGAGCAAGAAGATGAATGTAAAGAGAGAGCTGCAGGTACTTTTTCCACTGGACTGATCTTACCAGGCTCTGCTGGTATCACCAGCTTAATGGTTTTGCCTGGGGGCATCAGCAGGAAGGTGAGTATAAATGAGCAGGTGGCTTTCATAACTTTATAACTAGGTAATTAATGTAAGTAAAAATACTACTTAGAGCTCCAAATATTACTAAAACATTGCATTTTGATTCTAATCTCAAGTAGTGTTGTGGTAAAATTTATGTAGTGGTAATTAAACTGCTTTTAATTTATGATAGAGTCACCTACATCTCATCAAACAGTCCTCCTGCCTCTGTCCTGTCTCTGTTACCTTGTCTTTGGGCTGGTCCTTCAGATGAGGATACACACCAGCTCATGGACAGATTCACTGGTGGGCGCCTCCCCTTGCTAACATTCCCAGGGCTGCTGTGCAGACTGAATCGGAGCTGAACCTGCACCTATAAACTGTCTGACTAGAAAATTGCCTGGCACGTAATCACAATGCAGGCACTCCCCTGCGACACGGCTGGGCCACGCTCGCTGACAATAATATGAACTGGAGTTTTACTGAGCAATATCTGTCTTTTGTTCCCATAAATTATCAAAAAGTTGGAAATATATCTACTTAAGAAAGTTTGTCTAGTCTAAAATGAAAAAGGTTACTTTCTTCTTTTGCTATTTTAAATTATATGTTCTGGGTTTTTTTTTTGTTGTTATGGGGTTTTTTTGGATTTTTTTGTTTGTTTTTTTTTAAGAGACTTAGCAAAATTTCAGCTTGTTCCTACCCCAAAAGCGTGCTTAGCATTTTTACATACCCCCAATCAGCATTGTGCAAATGGAGAAGATCTTTTCAGCGTCAGTATTGGCTGAAACGTTTCCAAACCCAACACTGGTGAGGCTGCTGAGGGTGAAATATAGGGCAGCTATATAGGCACTTCTGATCGATGGGCCTCCTAGTGTATTATTCTCATAGTAAGGAGACTCAATACGTTTTCCTAGCTCATGAAGCCAACCTGAAAAACAAAGCATGAAAAGAACTATTAAGGAATTCTGACACCATGAACGATACATATTGTGTAAAACAAAATAATTCTAAAAAGCCATTTATTTAGAAGACACTGCATTTTTCACGCAATTCTAAGAATAAAAATAGAACATTAAACAGTAGGAATTTATACAGCCCATAAAGGGTTTTGTCTCTGGATGATTTAATTTTATTTATGTTTAGTTATGATAAGAACTGTATTTCTGTATGGAAATCATGTATTTTTTAATTGCATAGTACTGTCTAATTAGATAATTCATAAAATCCATTAAGGCACTGAATTGAAAAAAAAAATCATCACCTAATAACACTCCAGCAAGAACGCAACATTTGTTTGATTCTTTCCATTCATCAATACCTGGAAAGCATTTTGAGATGCTAAGACTAAAGTGTTATAATAATAATTACATATTTAGAGCTTTTTACATGTTATTTTTTACAGTAGAAAAAATTCAAACAACTAAACATAACTTAGAAATGAGAATCAATTTTCAAAAGATGCTTCAATAAGCATTTTCTAGATAGTTCGTTTAATCTTTCCTTTCGTGTGGCTAAACGAGTCTATCTGTATTAGAGAAAGCAGAATTAGCTACTGCCTCACAAGTATTTAAAACCCAACAATAAACCAACAAAAGACCCCAAAGCAACAAACCAGGAAAATATATGCAATTGCTCTTATGGAAAAGGATAACAAACAACTTCAATGGATTGCATAAAAACAGTATTTCACAAAAACTGAGATAGAAAATAAAAGATTAAAATCAATTCATGCATCCTGTTTTGCTTGTTAAGATGTTCACTTGAGAGAGTGAGAAACTTTCCTGGATACTCAGGGAGAACTTCCTAAACAAAATACTCTTGGCAGGCAGTGGTTTAGTTTAGAAAAATTGTTTGGGGTTGTGTCTGATGTAAGCTAAGACCTGACAGACTGAATTTCGGATGACTCCAAATATGAACTAGGCGAAATCCCTAGTACAGAATATCTGCAGAAGTGGAGGGTGGATTTGAAATATCTGTCTCAGCATTTCCAAGTTGGGGAAAAAGTCTGTGAGAATTCACCAGCTTATTGAGCCGTGGCTACTACCATCCTCAGATCCACATTCTCTTGCATGCTATCTTACAGGGAAAACCAAGCCAGAAGAGCTGGGTAATAACAACATAAAGCCTGTTCTCTCTCTGTGTATTACTGATTCTCTGAGATTACAGTACATTTCCCCAACAGTATTATGCCCCTTTGTACAGCAAATTTAATTCCTATACTCATGTTAGGGAATGTAATCCCACATACTATATAATAAAGAATAAAAATCTAGAAGAATCCCTGGCAGAGAGTAGATAGAATTTAAAAGATTCTATCCAAACCTAATGTAAAGAAATACAATCATAATATTCAATGTCAGCTTTTGAAAGTATTCTCGTGCATATGAAGAACTGCAAAACGGAAAAAAAATTAAATAAGTTATTTTAAATAACTGCAACCGATATGTGAATACTGAAATAATGCCTTTTCAGAGAAAATATCTTCCCTGGAAGTGCTCTAAAAGACATCAATTCTAGGCCTCCATATTCCCTCCCATTTTTTGCTTTTATTATCTAATTGAATTTCACACACTGTTCCTGGTGTTTATTTGATTGCAAGTTTCTCCATGTCAGTTTCAGCTATCAAAAAAAAAAAAAAAAATGAGTTCATCTATTGCAACTTTATGCAAAACATTACAGGAATCACTTTCTGACAAAAACATTTTTCATTGTTATCCAGAAAAGGTAGATGACTCCTTTTGTTGATAGATAGATGTATGTAAACTGGTTTCTCCTTCACAGCACACTTTATGTGCAAGGTTATCAAGACAAAAACCCAACTCTACTGAGACATCATTGCTCCTAAAGGATGCAGTACTACTAGTAGAGGAAAGGTGCAAAAATAAATGCATATATTGTATCCAACAGTAGAAGTTCCTATAATATTTCTAATATAATTCTACTACTGAACAACCAAATACAGTATTAGTATTTTACAGTTGTGAACAAGCACTTCTAGCCAGGACACATGTATTTGAGATGGTTTCAGCACTCTGTGCCCAGTTCTGTTCCTTAACTGAGGGTGAGACAAATGATCTTGATCAGTAAGATGAATGGCTTATCACTGAGCTACAACAAAAGTGGTTAGCATTTATTAGCAAGTGTTAAAAAAATGTCCACTATATAAAGAAAAGCTACTAGGTAATTTTCTTTAAAGACAGCTCATGAGATTAGAAAGAGAAAATGTATATCTGGAAGTGAAAACCCAATAATATATTTCTGTGATTTGTAGATAAAGACGTGTTGACAGCTTCTTGTTTCTATTTTGGCCTTTAGAGATGGTTCTAATCAGGACTTTCTGAAGAAGTTATGTAGGATGAGATTTCAGCCAAAGTGTACAAAATACTGCAAGATGTTCCAGATCAATTGTACTTCTCATACTTTTATTGATAACACTATATTTTTTTCCATTTGGTGGTAGAGACATGATATTGTTGGCTGTAAATACTTTCATTAACCAATGGAATTAGTTGTGAGATTATGTGACTGAGTGATGCTTTTTGTTATTTCTCTTTCTGTAGGTAACAACTCCCAGCACATTCTTTAGCAAACTTGAGTAATTAGTTTTTGCCCTCAGGAAGAAGAGAAAGATAAATGTATCTTGTAGTTGGAGGGAGCTTCCCAGAGTTCAGTATTATGAATGTTGTCTGGTTCTGAATTAGCTTTATCTAGATATATCTTTGTGACTTTGAAAACATTTTTAAGCACCGGTTAGCATAATTAAGAGGAAGATTGTTTGAAGGGAAAAACAGCACTTACATCAAGTCAGTAGAATCAAGTCAGTAGAAAAGTCAGTAGGAATTGGATATCTAGCTCCATTAGGCTACTTTGAAAATTGCTGGAAGAACCTGTATTAAGTTTCATTTACCTGTGACCGGGAAGTGCTCAAGTATCGGCAGAAACACAAATAAGCATTTAAGCATCCATAGACGATATACTTTATAACTGGATGTAAAACACATTATCTCATTTACTGGACATTGAGAAACTTCCCTCATCTTGGTGCTTACGCTTCATTGAGTAGGTACATCACTCTATAATTTGCTGATTCATTCTATCCTACTAAGAATTTCCTGATATGCCACACACTTATCCTGTCCGGTGATTGATTTAAACAACATTGAAAATAGCTGCATTATCGAATGCATTAATTACCTACAGAATTTATATTACGAAACAGAGATAATCTTTTTTCCAGATAAAAAGGAGACCAAAACTGTTTGGTTGATTCTGACTATTGTGTCAAGAAATGCAAACAGGAATGGTTGAGGAGTACCTCTTAGAGAATGTCTGAATGCCTGAATGCAGGAAAGGTTTCCCAGTAGACCAGTGGTGATGAAACCAAAAGAGAGAGACTAAGGTCCACTTTCTCTCAACTGTAGTTCCAGATTAAATTCAGAGTTTTTAGATATTCCTAGGGGCAATATTAAGGTAGAAAAGTCTATCTACTCTTGCATCATCATCCTTTTGTGTTTAAACAGTATATGAACCTCATTCAGGACTAGACCATACTTGACTCATTCACCCTACCGAGGAAAGATAGTAAACAATGTTATGCTGATAGGGAAAGAAAATATGCAATAAGTAATGCTAGGGTAAAGTAAAGGACACTATCAAGTATGGGTTATTTTTAAGGGCTATCTTCCAGGCTGAGTTATGTTTTTCTGGCTCATCTGAAAAACTCTGGAGCTCTAAATGAAAACAGAAAAATGGCAGTGGCTTTATTAGATGTCATACCTTCTTTATACACTCCAAAACCTAAAGCTGTGGTTTATGAGATAGCAAACAATACAAAAACATTCAAAACAAAAAAAATAAAACCTCTAGAAGTACTGGAGAACAAAAGACAAAAAGTATAAATAAGTCAACAAACACTGAAAAATTATAATAGAAGATGTCCTGAACTGGAGTATATAAAGCCTTCTGATGTAAATAGGCTATAATTTTTAACAAAGAAACTTATGTTTTATGCCTACTAATGTGTTTTACAGTGAACAGTTTAGGGTCATTAAAGAAAAGATAAAAACTATACAAAAGAAATTAGATCCTTCATCTCTGGAACGTTTTTTTAAATGAAAATCACCATGTACCCTGAGAACTATATTTGCACTGACAGTCCCTGGTCAGTGCTGATAGCTCATCATTTCAGATCTAGAGTCAGCTAGGAGCTATAGGTTTGCATGGGAAATCGCACCACCACTTCATTACTTAGCTGCACACTCAAGTCTGCAGAAGTTCATCTAATATTTCAATTTTGAATAGGCAAAAATTTTTGCAAAGTTCCCACTGATCTCAGCAGAGCCAAGATTTTAGCCTACCTGTCTACTCTGTTTCCTTGAAATATTAAACTTCAAAAAATAAATCTCAGGGCAAGTCAGTTGCTAAGATAGAATACGCAAGCGAATTCTCTTCCTTTTAGATAAAAGCATTTGTGATTATAGTCTCTTTGGACTGGACTTCACACATCTGAGTCACTTCCATCAATTGTCCATGTCATTTCTTCAGAATGTGTTTCTTCATGTTGTAGTTAGAAATTATTTGAGGAGGGGAGACTAGAACCAATATTTTATTTGAAAAAATATTATATTGTCATTTTATATAACAGTATAACAAATATATTCTATCTTATCAAACCCTAATTAAAATTCATTAGACATTAAAACATTTGCTTTGCTTTTAAGATTGCTTCCAATTTTCCACAGATAGTCTCTAGCTGTTTCTGGCTAATACAATGCATTCAAAATTTAGGGGTATATAAGAAGATCAAATCACTTTACTTCCTTTAGCATGCATGACTCTGCATTATTGAGTAATCATTGCCTCTGTTCTCATGGTGATTGCTCGTTTAAGGTATTCAAGTTCTTCTAAAGATCCTCAAAGTCTTTTAAATCCCTGTCTAGTCAAAATGTTATCCTTCCATTATCATTTATATTTATTTATTTATTAACATTATAATCATTATTATCCTTTCATTGTCACAGAAACTAATCATTTGTTTACAGGTTTGATCTACAATGGAATTTCACCTATCACATTAGGAGATGTTCACGGGTACCAGAACAGATGGTTTAAGGATTAAAGACGCCAGACATGATTGGAGGTATCACACTTTCAACCAATGTTTCTGGAGGCCTGTATACATGGCAGGGGTTATTGCATCAGGTGACAAGGAGAACATGAAAAAGGCTTTTCTTTCACACAGATTAGAAAAATTATGTACTAAAAATACAAAAATGCACTATCTTGAAGGTGTCATACAGCTGCAGGTTCTAGAAGCATGAAAACAACCCCATCATGTGTACCCGAATGGCATAAGTGCATAATGGTAAAACAGGTCATAAGTTTATGCTCTTTTCAAAATGAAAATAATAAATAAATATTGTAGGAATAAGAGGAAATCTGAGGTGCATCTACACGGTGTTTCAACAAGTACAGGCTCTTAAGGAACAGCTCTGGCCTAGAGACTATATTTTTAGAATCAGCCATCATTCAAATAAGTAAAAGTTAAGTGGCAGTTTGTAAAATTTAGACTAGAAAGACTTCAATATCAGTACAACAGATCAATGCACAGAGGAGGTATCTACCCTCCACAGTTCATATCATCAACTTTCTATTTTCTTCATGATGAACTAATGAATATTTTAAAATAACATTTTAATATTTTTCAAAATTTTTCTTTGTCTGCGTCATAATATTTGGTACCTTTTTGGTGCATTCATTGCACCAGCTTATCCAGATAATGACGAGTTAACCATGTTAACATTGTACAGGCTGATTATACTTAACCTTTGGGCTCTGTGGGCTTTGAAGTGCCAACAGAAGTGAGGCACATGGATATTACCAAGGTAGAAACTACAGAATGTTTTCTACAGATACGTTTAAAAGTTTATATAAGTTTGCTTGATGATCAGCCACATTATAGACAATAAAACCCACCAAAAATCCCTTTAATATATAATAAAATAAGAGAAAAATGATCCCTTTTCTATCAGTACTCTACACCTTTTTCTATTAAGTAGATAAAATCTTTAGAGAGGAAAAAGATTTCATGCTTTGGATCTGAGATGTTCATCACTTTAAAGGCTAATGCATAAACCAAAATAAAGCCTACATTCATGTAAGTGCTATATAGATATCGTTTACACCTCCGTGTGAAATCGTTAAAATCATATTTTGGGGAGCTTGCAAACAAAAGCCATAACAAGAAATGTAATATTTTGAAATTAGAAGAAAAATAGTTGAGAGTTTCCAAACTAGGCCATGACAATGCCCTTCTCAGAAATAAAGCTTGACAAGATGACATCCAAAATCATACACGAATATTCGTGAGTGGCAAATTTCAGGATGTTTCCAAATTAATGTGTGAAGTAAGAAATGGACATGAGCCAAGATATAAGGCACAAACCTGCTCAGATCTAGGGCATATCTTTCCATCTAGTTAATTTCTTTATTATGGATCAAATAAAAAAGAAATCAGGATGTGAACATAAGTCAGATGAAATTGTAATCCTCTGCTAGACTTTTAGAACTTTACCACTGATTTTCGAGCATCTGTAACATCATTCAGAGAAAGTATGAACTTGGACATAGTGCAGTCGGAAAAGAAAAAAACCCTGAAGGTCCATGCTCAGTGAAGCTTGCACACTCAAGATGCACCAGCTTCTGTAATTGAAGGCATGTAAGCAAAGTTGTTACCTTCATATCAGGTTCCTTTTTAGTGCTTGCCTTAAATGATGGAGTGGTCTTTGAAGACATTTTGGTATTCCTCTTGGACTGTGGTCTAGAGGAAACTATATCTTTCTCTAGATCTTCAGGGAACGATTTAACTATCTAGAGACATCTAAATGTTTTAAGGGCTTCTAAAACCTATGGAGTTTTCCAAACTAATTGCAAACTCCCTTTTTTTGAGTGTTTTTAGAGATAAGCTTAAACTTTCCTAGGTCTACTAAAAGTTAATTTAATTTGAAAAGTGACATCCCATGTAATTCTTTTGTAAGGCTGACTAATACCTTTTGTAAATTATTTGTTTGTTGTATTTCTCATTCAATAGGATGAGACTTAGGATTTATCATAAAAATAATTACATTTTGTAGAGCTGTAACTCACGTAACTTGACAAAGTTATAACAAGATATTGACCCATTGTGCTCTCTGAAAATGAAGTTTTGACACAATAAAAATTTAATGAACCAAGTAGTTTCAGGGAGAAGTGCTCAATCAAAGGATTAAAAGAAGAAAAAAATCTAAGAACTAATTTAATGTTGCTGATAACAAGAACACAGCTGAGCTCACAGAAGGTCTGAGAACTTGACAATTAAGCTTTAATTATCTGACAAAATTCAACTTTAAATTGCAAGTATCACTGCTTAGAATAAGAAAGTAAAATTTCATTATTCTCATGGTAAAACTGATGCACCCTTGGAGACACTGAAAAAGATCCTTCCTGGGCAGCATTGAATTTCTTGTCATCAGCAAGTTATGGTCTGTTAAATAATTTATATTTTCATTTTGGAATGCCATAAATACAAGGAGAGATACTTTTTATCCTATGGGAATCTTGTAATCCCCCACAATGAAGGCACTATAAGTGCATGGATTATAATGTGATTTCTAAAGTCTCTCTGGTTGACCACTCCTGGGCTCATTCATGCCTTTTAAGTGGTAGTGCAATAGGCCTGATATGAAATATTTGTATTATTAGTATTTTACTAGAAAACAATGATACTTGGGTTAGTCACAAGTAAAAACAGGGTGGAATTCTGCAGCTCTTCCACCTAAAGAAAAACAAACACTCCACAAAACACAGTATATATGAAACACTGACAGCCTCACATATTTCAAGCCCTAGTTTCTATCCAGAACCTAACTATGTTCATGCATTATACATTAGTATTTCTAGATAAAGTACTATCTTTTGTCTGCAAAGTAAGGTTTTGCTCTTCCACTTTTTCTTCTACTGGGCTGGGCAATTCCTTGAGGACCAACCCAGACACAGTTTAGCTATCAGAGCCCCAAAGATTTCTTAGGATGCTAAATAGTTTATTAGCCACCTAAATTTCTCCTTTACCATGTGCCACAAAACTCTCTTTCCTGAGAAGATATAATATTTTATGCATACATTTACTATACATTCTGGTGAGAGTGGAAAGAAGGGAGTGGTATGGGGGAAGATGTGTCCCTTTGAGTGGAGCTCCGAGACAGTCTTCAAAAAGTTAGCTGGTGTTCTGTACCACCATAGAGGTTATTACTGGAGGATTTTTCCTCCAGGACTATTTGCCATGTGGAGTGGGAAGTGGATGGCCATATTTGTCCTGTTGGATTGCATGGCTGACTGCATGACTTGTCTCTCTTACCCCTATGCTGTGATATTACCTTACTCCCACATAAGGCTGCAGATAGCATCTCGGGAACACACAACTGGTATTCTGTAGATATCTAAGCAAATCAGGCAGTGACACAGTTCTTTTTTTTCAGATTGATGTGGAAGCCTCCACTATACCTTTGAAACTGCCATAGAATAACCAGATTCCTCTTGCTGTACACCTAGGTTTCTTTCAAGGTAGAGACAAGATTATATTGCATATAAGAGCTATGTATAGGAGTTTTAAGAGCTAACTCAGCAGATCTGCAAGGAACATATTCCTATTGATATTTTATAATTCTTTATACAGTTATACTTACTGTTGCGTAGAAGATCCACTGAATATGGTTAAGTAAACCTGCATTCCTTCAAAACTAGGTCATAAATTCTTTCACTCTCATTTATCAAGAAGTAAGTAAATTTAGAAAAGTAATGTACCAGAAACTCCTCCTCTCTGGTAAGAATGTACAGCTCTTCTCAACAGTAATTTATCAGATGGCTATATTTGGATATGTGGGAGATTTAAAGCTTTCTTGCTTTTGCAAGTCAGCAGTTTTTTCTCTTCTCCACTTCTCTGAAAGGATGAGTACTTTCAATATCATCTTTCCATGACTGTGACAGTCAGTACATAAAAATCAAGTATATACAGAAATATATTTCAATTTTCTTTTTACTAGGAGGAATCTAATAAACAGCTCCAACATCATTAATTTATTTGTAGTGAACAGAAATGCATTCTATTTTTATTTTAATTATTCCTGTAAGTCCCCCAAAAACTCCAGGATATTTTTAGGGTTCTTAAACTAAAGTAAATTAATAATATATGTGAAATAGCTGCTTTTATTGTAATATCATATAATGTTAATTTAATGTTTAGAGTAGAGGTAAAGCATACAAGTCTAAACATACAGCTAATTCAAGAAATAAAATTGCAAGCATTTGATTAGAATCATATAACTAATTTGTAGACCACCTTTTAAGGAGATGGTCATATTGTCATTTCAAAGAGTCTCAGCATTTTTACATTACTGTTCCCTAGGCAAACTGGTTGCTATGATCCATTTCCAGGCTCTCAAATGCCTTGCAGCTAAGCTTGGAATTAGAAACTGTGCTTCTAGTCCTTTCAGCACAAAGAGTGCATCTATCTATGCCCTCTTTGCTTCCCTGTGCTCCATCAGTCTGTACCCATCTGTTAGAGCTTTTCTTATCTTATATTTAGAGTGTAATAACCTTGTGGACAAGAGCAGCCTTTTTATCCTGTGTTAATTCAGCAACAGAGACAAGGAGGTCTTGATCTATAACTAGGATCCCAGGTGCTGTTGCAATAAAATTAACGGTAATGACTTTTTTTTTATGCTGTCCGCTAAAGTGTTAGAAACCTGCTTTGCAATTTTATGCATTTGGAGCCCAAATCGTGCCAAAAAGGGTGTGCATTACAACAGGTAATACATTCCTGTATTTTTTAAATTACATCAAAATAAAACATTTATTGTCAAAATATACACAAAGAATCCCAGAAAAAAAAGACTTTGAAGAATGAAAGTTGTAAGGGTGCTAGTAAAATTTTGGGTCTGTATATATGCAATGTGGCATAATCCAACTACCTAACTGCTGTCACAGTTGGTAAATTAATCTCTCCCCTGCCCTGATGTTATCACCCACTCAGGTCTCACCATCAGAGAACTCAGGCTACAGTCTTTCAGTACATTTTCCCACAGCAATTTCTTGGTCCCAGCACTGAGTATATTAATAGTCGGGTTCAGAATCTGCAAACAGATTCTCCTGGGAGCAACCACAGTGGTAATCAATACCTTAAAATCTCAGTAGAATAAAATATTACTTATCAGAAACAGCAAGGTATCAATGACTATATATTTTACAAAAGTAGTGAAATATGCTACATATATTTTCATACTGCCCATTCAACCACCAGCTATCTGCAAGAGTGGGGTTATTTATTTCTAGACTCCTCTGTAAGAGTCCTTTCTTCTTCTTAAAACTGAGTAATGCAAGAGATGTTCCCTGGTCGTTGATGCCCTCTCTGCTCCAGCGGTTTCCCCTACTCCAGCAACCAAAACAATCTTCTGCAGCTTCTACCTGTTCAAATGCAGTCTCCTAACTTGGTAAAACACAGACATATACCTCAGCACTGAAGCTATTTCCTTTAGTAGTTCTAATTACAAATGAAACACTAATTGCAGATTTGCAACACCACCATGATAGTTTTCACCTGCCTAATCTGCCTAATGACACAGGGGATGGTATGACAGTATGGAGTTTGGTTCAGGTCAGTATAGACTGCTGCAGTCTACGTGATATCCATTCCTCCTTGTCTTCTGTACTAATAACATTCATGCTATATAAATAAGAGCTAACTATGCTAACCCTCGTTATGATGCTCTCCTGGCTTGCTCCATAGATTCCTCAATATAGTCTAAATCTATTCCTTTGCGTTCTAACCACTGTGTGGTTCTCTGTACCAGAACACTGCCCCAATCAGGCATCCATACAATAAACAGTATTAACATTTTGCTTTGTCTTAATTTTCCAGACCTTGGAGCTATAACCCAAATAGTCTTTTAAAAGTATATGACATTATCATTTTTTACCTAAAGCTATCTTAGATCTGGCAATTAAATATACTTTTAAATAATTATTTATAAATATTTTTACAGAATGTAGCTTGTGTGTAAAACTTTATAGAACGCAGAATGCCATGACATACTCTCATAACTCCACACTTTTTTTCGTTGTTGTTGAAAGTGGTTACTGGTTAGCTTTGAGCACTGTCAACTGAAAGTACAAGAGAAGCCTGAATATTTTCCAAGGTATGTGAAAATGAAGAAAGTCTGGAAAGAAAAGTCTTGAATAATTTCTTCATTTTTATATGGAAATGTTTTTCTATTCTGGTAGCTAGGAAAGCGTTATTTTATCAAGCACCTGCTCTTTTAAAGGGTAGGAAAAAGGATAAATAAATAGAAAATAGGAATATACACAAAGGACATCTCTGGATCAAAAATGCAAGGCGTGCTTGTGCTATAGAAGAAAAGCAAAGCTGGTTTAGTCATTATGGGATGCCTGTGGAATACAATGTGGCATTGTAACACCCTAGGATATGTACATGCATGATGTGGCTGAAAAAGGCAGTCCAATCAAATATTGAAGCAGCAGCTGAAAAGATTTCAAAATATATAGCAAAAGCTTGGCAGGTTTCGACTGGAATGAGACATCGTAATCTGAATAGCCAGGCTGTGAACTTTGAAACCAGTAGTACCTTCTGAGAAATCCCAACAAAGCTTCCTATTACATGATACTGTAATAGACACAAATGTTTTAGCAAACTGGTACAAAGCCCTCCAAGGAGGGTAGTGTAACCCTAGAACAAGCTGCTCAGAGAGATGAAGGCACGGAATGTGGGTGGAACAAGCTGTTTCTGACCATCCAGTTTAGTGCTGGTGATAGGCCTATTTTAGCTAGCTAGCTGCCTGGAAACTCCAGAGGTTGTCTCCAGGCAGCATTTCAATAATTCAAAGTATAGCACTAAGAGTTAAAGAATCTGATGTAATATCTAATGACTGAAGAAGGATTTTATGCATAATATTTGCAGCTTTTCCTAAATTATACTCTATGTTATTTCTGTTACGGAAGCCACGTAGAAAGGTCACAAAGTTAATTTATCTCTTGGGACCATTCCCTCTTATAGGGTGTACATTGAACAGATGTTTCCTCCAATATGTGGCACTGAGAAATTCTATTATGACTGCAGAAACTGGTCCAGATACAGCTTTTCCACTGAGATAAAAACTGTCTTGTGAAATTAACGAACAGTATGTACGTAATCTGCAGTTAAACGCAGTGGGTCACTTTCAACTTTGTCATATCTCAGGACCTTCAGACCTTCATTCACGCACCAGATTTTTGCTTTTCACTTAAAAATTGTCAACTTTTTTTGTCCTAGATTCAAAACCTTGGAAATATATTAATAACTACATAAAACCCTCATACTCCGTTTATTAAAGTACTTTCATCCCTACTTTTTTTCTGGGCTGCAATCCAACAGGATTTCTCTGTTCTGGGGTATTTTGTGACTGCTAAAATGGTTTAGTCAGAAGGCACAATATGATGAGTAAAGGAAAGTATAGTTTAATCAAGGAATGGAGCCTGTAGAAAAGAACAGCAGGGAAGAATGACGGAATAAAACCTTCTAAGGCTCAAAGCAGCCGAAATAGAAATTAATATTAAACTAAACACAAGGGAAATATTTCAGTTCAGTTCAACAAACAATGCTTTGGTTTGGCACAGCTCCATCACAGAAATAGTGGTTTGGGTTTTCAAATGCAAAATTGATGGAATTCAATCAATTAATTTCTATGGATATTTTAAAATGTAAATTTTTATTTTAAATCCTGATGGAGTTTGAAATGAGGGATATTATAAAGAAAATCTTTCATAGAAAGTATGTCTTACACATAAAACAGGGAGAAAAGTATGGCCAGATTTCCAGGTAAGCCTTTGCAAGTTCTTCTTTTGTATGTGTTGATGTTTACCATGTGCAAGCAGGTCTCCACACATGCTTCTAGCACATGCCAGCATGTTCCAGCAGCTGTAGGTGACTTCAGCTGTGTACATAACCTCCCTGTTGTAGTAGTTACATTTTTCTGTGTCTATTCTAACAGACTGACAAGTGAGTGAAAAATTATGTGCCTTTTCTTGTATTGTACTAAAAGATGTGCATAACTATGATTATCTACAAACAGGATTTCCTGTTAAAAACAATAGATGCACTTTCGCTCCCTAATTAAATTAATTCAAAGGTGTAACCCCATCTGATTTAAAAAAAAAAAGTTTTCTTTTATAATTACTTCACACTACAAGCTTCTCCAAGCTTCTCCTTATACATAGTATTTTACATCAAAATTATTTTAACCATTCAGGTATGGTGTCCAGCAGACTTTAAAGAAATATTTTGTGGCTTTAAAATGAATAAGTACATTATTCACTATATTTTTTTCACGTTTTTAATGGATTTATCTATTTTCATTCTTACAAGTATAGAAAAAGTGAACCTCAAACATTAATTAATGGAAAATGTACACATTGTGTGTACGATAAAAGTGTTACCTTTACTAAGGAGTAAAAATAAAAAGGTTTCAAAAACCACTGAAAATATTTGAAAGCCTTCTAGTGCAAAATATTTTCCCGGGGTTTAAAGTTTCTGTTTCAACTCCCTTAAAATACTTCATCACTGTGAAATGCTTCAGTACTGTGGTACATCCTCAAAGGATATACAATGTAATAAGTGCTGTTTGTAATTATTTGTGAGATGAGTGCTTTGAAATGTCCCACAGATTTAAAGTAATCATCTTGCTTTGGTTGTCTAATTCATTTCTATTTATTATTTGTGTATGATAGTCCAGGGGCAAATTGTTTCATGTAAGTGCTGCAGGAAATAACCCAAACTAGTTGGCTGAGTCTCCCAGATACTAATGGTCCAAAATACTTCACAAGACTGATAACCAGCAACCATTTCCTCTATATATTTATTAGAAGTGAATTTTCAGCTCGACACAGAAAATAGGCAGTGGAGTACACAGGCATATATATTCCATATAACAAGGTACCATCATTACAGATACCCCAGGACAACAGAGTATTATAGTTTATTTCACTAAATTGAAGATGTCAGCACTCATGCATGACACAACTATATTTTTTAAATTAATTTTCTTTAGGTTGCCTTTGAAAAGCCAGAAAGGACCATAGTTCCAAAGTAATAGGCTCGTTCTTACTAATGACAAAAAATTAAGAAATCCAATAACTAAAACCGTAATAAAGAAGACTGAAAGAGAGATTAAAATCAAACAATCAGGTACAGAGATGACAGATTGAAATGAACAATTGATCACGGCTAGTGTATGGTGTCCGGTGCAATTTAGTCAGCATGAAGTACTTTCCTCCCCATCTAGGATTCATAAATCTACACATGCCATTTCCAACCTGATGAATGTGTATGTTTGAATCTGTGAAACTAGACCAATATTTTATAGCAGAACACAACTTTCTTTGCTAAGAGCCTTGGAAATTTGCATACTCTTTCTGAAGAGGATCCACTTAGTTATATCAGTGCAAGAAAACAAACTGAACTTCTGTTCCCACTCTCAACAGATGTGACCAAAACAGACCAGGGAGTGCTGGGGACCTGGGCTGAACTTTGGCACCTGCCTGGCAGTGCAGGGGGCAGGTTCCAGCTGCAGTCATTCCCAAGCATCCAGGTGTAGTTCATTATCGCTAGGTCTTAATAAGCTGAACATTTGTTGAAATTAATAGAAGTTGTTTTGTCACAGGTCTAGATTCAAACTCCAACAGGTATGTCTGGAATACAGAAGCAGGTACACATACCTGCATATGCCAAACGCTCACATCACCTGGGTCTAAAACGTGATCATTCCTTAGCACTATAGTTTTACGCAACACATTCTATTAGCTGGTTTATCTGACAGCCCCAGTACCCAGAGATGTGATCACACAAAATCTCAGTTTCCATAATTTTTGAAAAGCTCCTGATTGGGAATGTTGCAAAGGATAGGCTGAAAATAAGAATCTCGGAGCTGTCAAAAGTAAATTGACAATTACACATTTTTAAAATATCATTCTTTTTTAAACTTTTTTTTGTTCTGGTTTTTTTTTTCAGTGTTTGGGTTTGCTAAAAACTGCTTATGTCACATTCAAAACCAATTTTTTTTTTCTCTAACAGGGGGAAACATTGTATAGAGACAGAGGTGGAACGATCTGGGACCACAAATAGTTAATGATACTGATTTTTCCAATATGATTTCTACTGTTACTTACTCTGTGTTTATGCTAGGTCCAACAGCACCAGAAACTTGTATTAGTTCACTAAAATATATTATTTGAAGAACTAGAAGATAGGTGTGCCTAAAAATAATTTTTCTTCTGAAAAGAAGATAGCCTGAGTTTTAACATGAATCAATGTTTCAATGCCACAGCCCTACTGTCAGCATTTTCTGTTGGTTCCACTCAAGTGCTCTGCACCTCATTCTGCACCTAAATCTGCTACCCATTACCCTGAGAGCTAATTCAGGGTATAAATCCTTCACTGGAGTCAGGCATGAAACCCCCTTTAAAGGCTCTGACTGCAAGAGTGTGATAAAGTGTAAGGGTGAAGTTTTACATTGCAGAGTACATGAAAGTACGGTGTTTCAGTCATGACTGAGTTCTTATTTTCAGAAGTGCTGTAAATTATAAAAATAATAGAAAACAAATAAAAACTTTAGATAAGAGTGGAGGTATTTGGTTGAAATAAAGATTTAAATAGCTGAATAATACGATTCACAGACCTGATTTTTATGCTGTTCCTAAAGTAAACACATAAACCTCTCTACAGAATCTGTTTTATTTTATATTTAAATTTTGCTTTGATAATGACCCCTCCATATTCAGAATGTTGTGTTACTGTAAATGGACTAATAAAAAGTTGCAGCTGAATTTCTCGTGGAAGGAATTTTTTTTTTCAAAATATTTTCACAAATTGTACCTGACAGCTTTCACTATCTAAGCTACCTGCACCCTGACTCTCAGCCTTCTCCTAACTTCTTCACTATGCTCAGGACAGCTGAGTTTCAACAACTCATATGGCTGTCACAGAATGAATACCTTAGCAATACGAAACTTCTGCAATATTACGTTTTCTATAGAGATACATCAAAAAGTCATTTCTCGTATTTGGTGAGAACTTGAAGGGGAATAGCTCAGTGTATACTAATCCAAACCAGCAGACAACAAACAAAGACCTTATGCCTAAATCTGATACCAGTTAAATCTAAAGAAAAGAGAGCCAATGTCAATGAAGCAATAGGGTGATAGGATCAGCCAGGGACCTCAACACACAGTCTAGCCAATACTCCATGTCAGCCAACGGAAATTAATCTCATTTTTACAGGTTGCTAAAAATCATGTAATGTGTCAGGGAAATATCTGTTTCACCAATGAAAACAAGTGAGGGGAATAGTGTAGAATATAACAGAGAGAGATCTGAAAAAGCTAGAAGAGAAAAAGCAGGACAAGGAGCTAGTAACGACCAGCCCAGGAGTCATGTTTTTGTCAGATCTTAGAGTCAAGTTGCTGCACATGGATTGAACAACTATTTCCTGAGATGGGAGGAATTGTTGAGGTATAGGTTTCTAGCACCTGAAAACGGTTGCATGTCTTCCAAACACCTTATGTAGTTGGTTAAAATATCTATACTAGAGCTAAGCAAGAGATACATACTGTAACATTATACTACTCTCTCAAATAGCTCGATGCCACCTTGACATGACAGTTGATGAATAATATTCCTAGACATAACCTCATTCTCATTTTACAATTACATGGTTAAATTTGTGAATATAATCATGTTTTTAAATTATTTATAATGAGAATATTGTCTAAAGACAGACAAAAAAATGAAATAAAGTCTTACAAATAGACTGAGCAAGAACAAAGCAAATACACTTTTTGGTTATGGGTATTTTCATAGGGAGAACTTAATCACTCCCGTTGCCCCAATCCAAATGCAAATTAAGCACCTCATCTGTGTAAATTAGCCAGAGAAATAGATGCAAAGAGGCAAATGTTACTCCTGCTAAAGTCAGTGTTGTGAGATCTGGGCTATGGTGCATATCTGATAGCACAGCAAGGTCCAAAACATTAGTTTAACAGTAATACAGATTGAAAGCATTTGCTTTAAATGTTTGCAAAACATTGGCTTTTAAGTCTATGTTGGAGGTTTTTTGAGGAAGCACTAAGTGGAGTAAGGAGGTTGCTAAAGGCTTTTTTCTCCCTCTGCCTCTTCCCTCCTGAAATAGAAGCAAACATAAAAGGCAAAGAAATCTTTTCATTCTTGGCATGTTTTTTTCTTTCTTACAACAAACCCATCCCTATATTTCAGCTGTTGTCTGCTTTGCACCACACATACCCACTCTACTAGTTCCTCAGGCAAACTCCATCTGAAACACTTACTGAAGAATAAAAAGCACACTTTCCAAGCGGGAGATATATTCGTAGAGTCACAGAATCATAGAACTATAGAATAGTTTATGTTGGGAGTTACCTTAAAGATCACCTATTTTTAACCCCCCTGCCATGGGAAGAGAGACTTCCCGCTAGATCAGGCTGCCCAAAGCCCCATCCAGCCTGGCCCTGAGCACCTCCAGGGACGGAACATCCAAAACTTCCCTGGCAACATGTTCTAATGCCTCACCACCCTTACTGTGAAGAAATTCCTCCTTATGCCTAGTTTAAATTCTCTTTAATAAAAAAAAAATACACAAATTCTATTTTTGTGTTGTATTTTTCTAATACTTTCAGTTCAAAAGACTCTTAGTGCCTCTAATGAATGTTTCATATGTACTATTAATGGAAATTTGAGTCACCAGTTTTGATATTAATGTAATAAAATTAAAAGTTTAAACAAAAAAAAAAACGTAAATACAAGAATAAGGATCATACTCTACTGCTTTTCCTGCAGTAAGAAATCTTTTTTACATGCTTTCCAAAACTGCACAAAAGTTTCCAGTTAAGGCCTTTATAGAGGAGGACAAGAATATTCTCAGTGTCTTACAATAACACATTTACTTTACTCCAAAGCAAGATTTCTCCTGTGTGACTATTTGTTTGTGATTATTTTCACCAGATCTAATTCTACTTTGCCTAACCGCTCATGCCCAAAATCAACACCTATAGTTCTCCGCTCAATATGTAGCCTATATGGATGTTGTGAGGTGTATCAGACTGGCCATTTGAAGTTTTCTTGAGGTGAAAAGAAAGACTAGATAAATACAATCAGCCGTCTGTTACCAATGTGGCAAAAATTGTAGCACAGAGGGGGCCAAGACTTCATTGTGTTTCACTAGCGAGTAGTCTGCATGTGGGGAGCAATAGGATTTGCACTGACTGAAGAAACTGCATCACTTTCTTTTTCTGCTTGTACACGTGACATATAGGCTTAAACAGAAATTTTATCAGTGCTGAAGTGGGCTTCATGCTCGGTATTCAGAGTTTTCTTTTTTTTGTTGTAAAAGCAATTTCTAATGCTTCAATATTTTAAAACCGTTTTGCTAAAAAAAAAACAACAACAAACAAACAAAACCCCCCAAAGCCATGAAATATTTAACTTAGTGCTAAAGACAACTTTAGAAATAACCATACTGACAGATACTAAACTAATATCCGCATAAGCTTCACAGGAGTCATTGCAGTATTTTTATTATATGTTTATAACATCTAAATATTTTAGAGACTCTGCATGGAGGTTGTAGAACAGCTTTCTAGACAAAAATGCACAACACATTTTTAGAAAAAAAATAAAGTAAAATTGGGCCGTAAACTCAATAAAAAAGCCCTTTGGCCAAGTAAGAGGCTAAAGTACACACTACTAAGAAGTGCCTTGGTCCATTCAGTGGGGAGGTGTGCTGCCTTCTGCTGTCCAGGGAAGGTTGCCGAGTCTCACATTGAGACAAGACAGTGGTGAGAGGTTGTTAAGTAAGTTTCTGCTTAGGAACTCTGCTGGAAGATGATTAGTGCATGATAACCCAGATGCAACACTCTTCACAGACACACCAATGGGACATCTGTGAAATGACAGTTTCAGTTAAACTGGGATTCGTTCTAATGAGGTTGTTGAAATATTTGCTTATTATTGTCCTTGCCCAAGACAGGACAAAACTGAGGGGTGAAAGTTAATGTTTTTGTAACAATAAATGCCAGGAGCCACAGGCAATATGAGGAGAATGTTTTGCATGAAGCCACCACTCAGGGAAAAGGGAGAGGGATAGGTTGCATAGGAAGAACAACCAGAGCTCCTTCTGGGGAGTAAGGGTGGAGCCGATCCTCATCATTGAGACTATGATGAATGCTTTAAAATTAGCTATCCTTCATGCCCTACGTAAGATGACATTGTGTCTTCATGTGTCTTCTAGCCCACCAGAGAGTTCATTTTATTTTCCCCTTTATTATTATTATTATCAAAGTTATTATAATTGTTATTATTATTGTTGCTATCTGGATTAGTTTTTCCATTAGCAGCATTTGATCAATTTGTGCACAGTGGACTTCCTCTGTGTATTCTCCCCTACAGCTGCAGTCTTTTCTTTGAGAGGTTTGCACTCTATGAGGAGTTCAGCAGCAGGTCACAGACCTGACTTACAAAGGGAAACAGAAATAAACAACCGACTAGAAGAAAAAGAAGACTCCACAAAGCTTTCAGTAACCTATGGACAAACAAGAGAGAGGTATTCATTGGATTTTATTTCTTCTTTTCCTCTTCCTGACCCAGAATACTCACCACATATTAGGTCAGGTACCTTTAAGATACTTGTCATTTTTCTTCAGACTTATCATTATTGGATGATATTTAGATAGATGGTAATGAAGTTAAGAGAGAGAAAGAAATTAAAGGACATAAGAATAAGGCATGATGCAGTTTGGATACATGTCACTGGCCTTTGGTCACAAATGTTTGCATCATTCCCTCCACCAAATACTTTTTCTCTTGGTAAACTGTGCATGACCATTAGATACTCTTTGTTCATGAAAGAGATGTGCATTCTCTTCCTCTCACAGATCTCTAGCTTACATGTTCTGAAATATTCATGTGCTTTTTAATTGTCTCTTTAGTATCTAACATCAGAAATAAAACTAACAGGGCTTCCCTCTTACAGTTTATTCTATCACTGGCCTCTGCCTCAGTGAGCACATAATAGATTTAGGCAGAAAGTAAATATAAGTAGAATTAAAAAGATAGAACACAAGGAATTGGAAGGAAAAGGGTTAAAGAAGGATGCTTGATATTGATATGACATCTAGGAAAGACAGTAAAAGAAATGTGACTCTACAGTAAAGCCAGAATGACCTGTATGGGAAGATGTGGAGTATCAGCTGTTTCACCAGTTGTTGCACGAGCTGTTGCACACCTTCAACAGTGCACAAATACATGGTGATGCCAAGCTTCTAAACAAAGCATATTGTTTCTCCTTTGTACCATTGTACATAGATACAAAGCTTAGAAATAAAAATAAACCTTGAACAACAAACAAAAATCTTATAATCTTAAGAGGCAATCTGGAACACTCAATGAGATCAGAAGGAAGGCTAGGGTAGAAACTAATCACCGGAACAGAACTGGGCGTTCCAAAACCATCTCTCCACTGATAAACATCTTGTCTGCTGTGCAAGACAGCAAAGATTGCAAACCAGCGAAACAATATTTCCAAAGGGAGTTTTTAATTTGAAGGCATTTTGGAGCCTCTCTCTTTCAATGTATAGCAAGGAATAATCAACACACTCGTGGGAATGGCTCTGTCAAAGAATTTGCCTAATTTGCAAAACCAGGATGAATTTTCTCATCTACTGTTCTACACTGTGTATCCAGCCCTTTCCTATCCAGAACACCAATTTTCCAAACATCAAATCACTCTGAAAAAATCTAGCTATTCTCTACTTTTCCCATTTTCTTTTCATTTTAACTCTCTTTTTCTGTTTGACCTGCTATTAAGAGGACCTATCTCTTCCTTTTGTCTACAAACGGCTCTAAATAATTGTATAAGATTAAACAAAAAAGGAAATACTGAGAAATTTATACATGTTGGTTTAGATATTTATATGCATGTATATGCATGTATACAGAAGTGTGCATATATCTATATATATGGTGGTGGAAAATAGGACTCACCTATGTCCCAGGTAAGAGGGTTATTCTGTTCCATCTCCCTTTTCCCTATGACATACCAAATGCAGGCCATCCAGTGAGCAAGCAAGGCAAACATGGACATGAGAAGCGTGAGAACAATTGTGCTGTGCTGGGAGTAACGATCCAGCTTCTGAAGGAGACGCAAGAGACGTAGCAACCGCACTGTCTTTAGAAGGTGGACAAGGGAAACCTAGGAGAACAGTGAGAGAAAAGAGCTTGTTACTAGTTGACTTCTATCATACAGTTTCCTTCTTCAGTTGAACAGAAACTGTCTCCTAAATATCTATGAATTTTTGCAGAGTATTCATTCAGTTGTTTAGTTTTATACCATCTTTGAACTAAATCTTAAGACAGCAGAGAACAGCAAAAGAGGAGGTTAAAAAGAAAAGGCGTTTACTATTGCTGTGTACATTCATATTTACTATTTCTGATTGAAACCAAACAAACTTGAAATATTGGGAGACCTTGTCTTGTTTTCATGCAAACAGTAGGCCTAATGTATGAGATGAAACCAGATTAATAATTAAGACTGGAAGAAGTCACAACAGACATTTTACAGAATGGAGAAAGAGAGAAGTGAGTGAAGACTCAGATTTGTTCTTTGGATTTAAACGGGTGCTCAGGGGCCTGGGCACATTTTACTGCTCTATGCTAAGCTAGAGTCTGTTAAAACTTCTAATATTACTTCTTAAATTCATTAGCTAAAATATTATAGCCTTTAAAGTGTGAATGGCAAAAGCAGCACCTAATCTGCTCAGCACCCTTTATGACTTTATGAAATAGATAGGCTCTGGCCCAAGAGAAGGTGCAGCAATGCACAAAGCAAGGGGTCTCTGTATGATTTTATCCCCTCCAGAACATACTCTGACCTACATCCACACAAGATTATGCACAGCTCCCAGTTCTGTATGGAATATACTTGGTTCATGTTTCAGCTGTTTCATATAATTATCAAACAATATGCAGATTAGAATGTCAGAATTTTTTTATTTAATATTTTGGAGATTAAACAGGCATAATTTTCATTAACAGTAAGCTTCCCTGACCCCCTCGCCCAACCCCCTTTCATTAAAGAGACATTAGGATGGATGCCTGCTAGGTACCTGGCTGATGCAGGATACACACATCAGTTAGAAAAATAACATCACACTTACATTTCTTCTCACAGCCCCCCCAGAGCACAGCAACGAGCTCTCCAAAAAGGAAGTTTAAAAGCACAGCTCAATCAACATCCTTTTGGTTTTGCATATCCAGAATCACCTGAAGCTAAGCCTTTCTGTTTCTGTTACCAAAACTGGTAATCTGAAATTTTAATTTTATATGTATACGTTCACTAAAAGTTAGGTCCAACTTGACTGACAAATTCAGTAACGTAAGTTGTTTTAGATTTATTCTCTAAGACTTAATAATTCATTGATTGCAATGCAGAAATTAGGCTGGTGTGAAACCCATAGAAGGAAAATGATAAATCTATGAACATCCTTTTTTTTTTTTGCTACTACAGTTTTGATTGTGCTTAAGTAATTCTCCCACAAACTTCTTCATATGGCATTTATTGCTCATTATGTCATTTTTTTTTTCTCAAGAATCTTTACAGTCTTTCCTCATGTACAGAGCAAGGGTAAAAAGAAAATCAACAAAAACATAACACTTTTTAAAAATACTTTGAAGTTCATTGCTGTCAGAAACAAGGTCTGGCATCAGATCACACAAAAAATTACATGGTCTTCTTTTCTTGCATTTCTTTTATCCATCCATCTTACGTCATCTACAATAAGTCAATGAAATTAGTTATGTCTGTGGGCTTAAGCAAAAGAATAACTGTAAGCCTGGCAGAGAAAGCTGAAAAATACTCGAAGGAATTGACATGTTTATATTAATACAATCGTATAACCATTAAAATGCAAAAAAAGTCTCTCTTTCAGTGGTAATTCATTTCCCAAAGTCTCCCTTACTTTTCTCTCATCAGCTTATTTGAACCAATCATTGTTAAGTTGCACTTAACATAAAGGGATTCCTTTTCCTGACTGACTCTTCAAGGTGTTGTGGTAATAAACTGTTAAAATATGTATAATGATTTTATATGTGTTATGACCTTCACATTGGAGCCTTGATCTTTACATAGGTGCCTGTGTTATACCGCTTCACAACCAGATAATGATTTTCAAAGGATTGTTACAATAATAACTTTGTCCTGACAGTTACACTTGTAACTGAATTCTGAACATTTTTATTAAGTTACAGAACACTGATGGATATAAAACCAGTGAACCACATGACATGAGATGGAAATGTGTTTTATTTTAAGGCCTAAAGACTGCCTCAATTTAAATAATTTCTGCATAAATTTAAGCACATATGTAATTGACCATATGTAATCGCACTGAATTTACTTATTTGTCATGCCAAATGCTCTTCTTGTGTTGTGTCCAGTCTGTTACTGGAAGACCTGAAACACTGTCAAGCAGCTTTCTTTTCTATGTCACAAACTTGGAAAGATAAAATGAAGAGTCAGCACTCATACTATTGCCTGCATAGATTTTGCTTTGCCCACAAATATAAAACCATCTAAATTTTCCATTTGGTTAATCGTTTTTGACTAGCTGTATTAGATTTTTTCTGTCAAAATGACAGAGAAAGAATTTTATCTAAAACTAACACAAACTCAATCATAGCCTAGTACTGAGAAATAAAGTTGCTGCAAACTAGTGATGAAATTCTCTGCTTGGAAGACTCGTCTCCTACAGCAAAAGGAATTAATAAGTCATTTATAAGGAATTAATAAGGGATTAATAAGGAATTAATAAGGAAACATGAGACATTTTAATAAATGACTAGTGACAGGGATATTTTATCTTTTTTGTCTGTTAGTTGGCTTTCTCAAAAAATGATACTCTTGCTCTAGAACCACCAATAGTTACTGAGAGGAGCAAATCTGGTCATTATAACTAGAACTTAACGGACTATTTATAACTTCGGCAGCATTTCACACCACATTTTCACCGATTAAGGGACTATTTAAGCCAGATAAATACAAAGATGGAAGGAGCTGGGGTCTTACAAGCACGCAAAATTGGAAAGGAACGCATCTGAGGTCTCAGACCCCTAAAGAGTCACCCATTCAGTGGTAGAGCAGAAGCCCTGTAAGGTGTAAAGTCATTAGAGGTATCTCATAGTTTCACTTTTTTCCTTTTGAAATGTCTCCCATGACAGCGAGAGACTCCACAGCTTTTTCACACACTGACTCCACAAATCTCCAACTGGAAGATGACATTTATGTGCCATACATACATAGGTATGTATGGCACTATACCTATAACTTGCAGAATTTTAGAGCATCCCTAAAGGTTTGGCCTTTGTGCCGGGGCCTGAACAGCAAAGGAATTAGATGCTCCCTCATGCCCCTTCTCACCGTTCTGTTGAGGCAACATCTGAGAGTCGATGGAGTGAAAATCTGAGAACAGACATGAGGAAATGGCTTATTAAATCATAAAGTCTGAAAACAATGGAATGCGATTAACAACACCCCCCATTCTTGAAAATGTTGGTAATCATTGTTATTTCGAGGATTATATTAATAGTTTCCAAGTCTTGCCATGATAGGAAATATGATATAGTAAGGCACTGTGTTCCCATTGGGGAATCATATAGAGAGCAAATTGACTAAGTTTGCTGGGATGAACACAGGGTGCAGACTCCCATATTCTGGACTCACTTTCCATGGCCAGAGAAAACAGAGGTTTGGCCCTTCACTCTGGACCATGTAGTGGTCTTTATCTTCTAGCAGCTACCTACCAAAGCTGGGCCAATGCAAATGCAGGAAGCAGACTGGACCTTGCAAACACTTTCACTGAGCATGCTTGGAGCATGCAGGAAGCTATGCCTGTCAGTCAGTGTTAATAATGAAATCAGTGTGGCTATACATCATTTATTACTTGTGGCTTAGTGTTAGGACTTAATTGATCAATTATCTCATTAAAGATCCACTGCTAACAGAGGGACATTTCAAAGTCCCTGAATATTCTTAGTCAATGTATTAGTGAGCTTATTAAGGAAAATAAGTTTAAAAGTACAATAAACAGAAGACGTGTATTAATCATACTATGGAAGTATTTTCAATACTGTAAAATTTTAACTGTAAAAATAATTATTGGATAATACTCTCTTTTCCAGAAATCAGTATGAAAGCATATCAGTCTTCCCATTTAAAAAAAAAAAATCCCCTCCAAAAAAAACTCAAAAAAAAGAGAAAATATATATATTTTTAAAATTTCCTACTTGAAGAAGATGACACCTGGCTCATCCAATAAAAAATTGTTAATGCAAATTAAAGCAACACAGTTATGTTGGCTGTTTGGTTTTAATTTAAGGGATAAATTGAGATAGCAGTGTATTTAAATAGATCAGCCACTGGCTATAAGAAAAACAATGATTGAAGAATGTGGAGCCATTAACTGTCTGTTTTCAAAAGCTACTGCACTAACATCTGATTGACAGTTCTTAGCGTGACAAATGGAGTGAACAGAGATCATCAAAGTAAATGGAACAAAATAAAACCAAAGAGGACACCTTACACAGGATGTTTTTTGTCTTGTGTTTTCCTATGTTGTTTTTTTTTTCTGATATGTGTATGTTCTGTCATCTGTTTACTTGTCTGTATACTTACATTTAAAAAATATGAGGTTGAGTGCATCTGTTTACAAAAGGTCAAAATTCTGAGAATGAAAAAGTGGACTTCTTCAAAGCCTAAGTTTCTTATGTGAAAAATGCACAAAATTGACAAGCCTCTGTCCACATTTATTGCCAAAATTAAACTTTCTGATTTGGAGGTGGAGAGGGTGATTGGGTTTTCTTTTAGTCTGTTTGTTAAGGGTTTTTTTTGCTAAGTAAATTCTTATTCTATCAAATCTAATAGGGCTATCAGAAGAAAAACTTTTGTCTTAGCATAAGTAAACCAATACAAATATAACCCATCATGATTGTGACATCACCAAACTGTAGACCAACACATTTTTTGAAATAGTTCAAGCATTTTGGCTTTATATTCTGAAAAAGGCTAGTTGAAACCAATGCCAAAGTTAATGACAATTCTAAGTAATAGATACTGGAACACAAAAATTGGTGATCATGCTGTAATTTTTGCAATAGAATACAGAGGTAAGTAAAAAGAAGATTCCTGGCTGAGAGAAGAATGCAGACCATACTGACCATAGCAATGATTTACTATACCACATTAACAATTTATGAGTCTTGAAAAATTAATTGAACTTATTCAGTATAAGCGAGCAAAAACCATAGACACATGTATTTGAGTACAGTAAGGAAAAAATGAAGCTAACGCAGGTGCAACTATTTACCAAGCAAGGATAACCAAATTAGATAAAGATGATACATATATGTCTTTCATGATAATGTATGGCAAATTTGACACCTAATCTTGTCATATTTTTAATTAACATGTGCAATGTAATTGTATTCTTTCCTCCATCATCCAATGTGAAAATACAACACAAAGCTGAAAAAGATACCAAGAGTCAGTTTCATTCAGTTTTAGTCTTCAGATCTGGGGTGGGAAAAAAAGCCAAAAAAACCCTTCTGAAATAACCAAAAAAGATAATTTTGTACTTACCACAGTGACGTTGAAAGCATAAAGAAGATCAAAAGGAAGTGCAGCAATTAAATCAATGATAAACCAGGTAGTCACATAGTGGATACAAATAGATCTTGCTTCAAATATAACTTGGCCAGACTTGCTGACATATGTTGTTCGGAAATTTAAAATAATATCTGCTTGACAAAGAATGAACAGAGTCAGAGAGAGAGATTTCTTGATTCCTGGGAATAGCACCAGGAATCCATCATAACACTGTCCTCCTTATGCATGGCAAAAAGTAGATGAAGAATCTAATACAGAAATAAATGAAATACAGTCATAGGGGATCCACATACATAGAGTTAGACAAATCAATGCACAAACCTGAGTTTGTAAGGAGCAAAAAGAATGTTACAAACCTTTAATATTCACTGATTCAAAAGGAACTTGAATTTTAAAAAAACAACCAAAACCCAAAATAACCCCATGAGCTTTTTAAAGGGTACCAAATATCGTTATAGTATTATTTTAAATGAAAAATGAGGATATGATTGATATGCAATAAAACATACTTAAGTCTCTGTAGGATTAAAAAAAAATCATTAATTACTTCATTTAAAAGTTATAACTGAAACTTTCTTTTAGTAAATAACTGTTCAGCGCAGAGAATAAATGTCATGTTCAAGGATAGCCACTTGTTAATCAATCGAAAAGTGCTGAATCTGCTTGAAATAAAATGTCTTTTGGGCTATGATGGAGACATGAATTACTTGGTAGCTTGTGCATTTTGCTTGTTCCTAACATTCCAGGATGATCAGCTTTCAATATGAGATATACTTTTGACATGTCTTGCCAAAACACATTATCACTTAAAGAAAAGCTCAGGTCTTGACAACAGAGTCTCAATTATTTTCATGTCCTACAAGACAAAGACTATAATCTGCCCCCGAGCTATGCACCCAGTTTCTGCCAACATTAGTGAGAACTACTTGTATAACTTTTACAATGTCAGAAAGGAGTGCAGCCAGCCATCAAAGCTGGTGTTTTACAGAAAGATAATTAGCCCACTGCCTTGCAAATTCTAATGTCTCATGTTGAAGACTTTCTCATAAAAGAGAAAGAAGTGATACCAAGTGTTAGGAAGACATTTGCAGTGTGATTGACTTTTTTTCTTATTTAAAATAATATCTGAAGAGTGATGGCACTGGCAGCCTGAAAGCCAGTGGACTCGGACATTAAGCCTGAAAGTTTAATGTTCAAGTCATGAGAGACAGCTTTCTAGATGTTAGTCCAGTGTGTAATAGACTTGTCAACGGTGTTATTTGTATTCTAGGTAGCCTATTATTATGAGTTACAAAAAGGGAATTGCCTTCTTTTTGCCCTCTGTGGAAACAATTGGCAACAAAGGCAGCACTCATTCCTTCCTATCTGCTAGATGATGCATAGGAAGATTTGCCTTCAGCTGCCTCCTCTGCACACTGCTCTTGCAGCGAGGTTACAGCAGCAGCTGCAGGGGACTGGCTTTACACCATACACAGCACAGAGTGTACAGATATTTGGGAATTGTTTGCTGCCCAAACAGTTGTTTCTTATAGCCTCTGAGGAAATGGAGGCAGAAATGCTAAATTGAAGCACCTGCAAGCGAAAGACAGCCACCAGTAGGGTGAAGGTATAGGAAGATGATCTGTCTTGCAAATGCAAATAAACACAGAACAATGGTATTTCATAGTTTCAATCTATTCAAGGGATTTGTTTTCTCTTTGGATGCAGATATTTCCTTTCCACATGGCTGGCTTTTTTTTTTTTTTCTTTTTTTTCTTTGTGTGTGTGTGTGTGCTATGAAACCTGCTCCAAATCAGCACATTCCAGGAAAAAAAGAAAGGTTTGAAGTCCTAAAAATTAAGCGTATCTCAACTTCTTTGTCTTCATAATTAAAACAAAATGAACACTAGTAGTACTAGTATTGTAACTTGGTTTTGATCCTAATCAAGTTAGAACTAAAAAGAGGGCAGCAGTACGACTAGTAGATTCATCTGCTTTTGATTTTAATGGTGGTTTCTAGGTCCTGAGAACTCTTCTTCCTGCTATACACACTAGACTGAACACCTAATTTCTGATATAGTTTTTATCTGGCATTTTTCATTCAGTTTATGAGAAAAGTCTGCAAAGACCAGCATGCACGAACAAAAGGCTCCCCTCAGACAGCAAAATCAGAGGAGAGACTTCTCAGAACATGACACACAAAGCATTGCTACCACTAGAGCCATAACAACATTAGTGGGTGAGCTTTGTCCCATTTGTAAGACCCAGGCAACAAAATGCAAAAAATGAGAATGAAAAGGTTTTATTGCCCACGACTTATGTGAAAATCAAAAAATTTAAAACCAAGACCTTATGTTTATGTAGAACGTGTACACTGAAAATGGAATAAGTAAACATTTGTGCAACTTTCTTTTAATAAGCCACATATTATTGCATAGTGGTTCTTGTTTTTTTCCCCTTTCCTGTTTTTTTTCCCATTTAGCAAGAACATTGTTTATCACTTGTTTTCTCTCTTTTTTCTATTGTTATTTTTGTTTTCTCTGCCATTACTTCCAAATTAAAAAAGGCTTTGGAAATGACACCTTTCAATAATGTTGTTAACATAATGAGAACAACCAACGCACACACTTAGAGTAAAGGAGATCATTGTGAAGCAGAACAAGACAAAAACCTTCTGCCTCGATTCCCCTTAACTCAGTAAATCAACTTGATATAAACCAATCTAACATGTTACAAAAGCTCATGGAAAATGCGTACTCATTGAGAGGGCATGGACTGCTGTTGGTCTATATTAAAGCAATTTTTCATTTCCAAAATTTTATTTTTGAATCTCTACTAAAAGGATATTAAAAATGGAAAGAATTTGACTCTCACCATACCAGGACAGGATTGGAGAGTGGTACCTACAGGACTTAAATGCTTATGTCTAGCACTATCTACATTTGTACCAGCCAGATCCACTATTTTATAACTACTTTTTCATGTCCTATGAACACAGATACTCATAATAGACCAGGGACACAGTTAATACAGAAATTACTCTTGAAGTTCTACATCAGAGTCTACACTATTTTTCTTGCAAAGGAGCTTGAAAATTAACTACATCCACCTTTTAACTTAACCCAGTTGCTTACACTTAATGTTAAATGGAGTAGCTGATGCACAGAAAAATTACTAACTTTTATCCAGGTTTGAGCAGGGGGTCTCTTATGGTCACTCACTATCCATGACAACCTTTCCATCTTAAGAACAGCAATATCAAACTTTCCTTTAGCATATTTGTAGGATTTTTCTTTAACATTTGCTGTGATGTTCTGCTTAGATATTGTGATGATGGAAGCTATGAAGAATTGGAGCTAAAACTCTCTTCATTTCTGGAAACAAGGTATGAGAATGTTTGTCTAAAGCTGTGCCAAATGTTGGTACAAAGTGTTAAAAAATTTTACCACTTTATTGAATTCTACTCAGATTTGCACATTTTCCGAATTTATCTTATGTTAGATTATGCTCTAAACCACAAAAGGATCTGATGACATCCATAGATGCTATAAAACAGTTGTGTTTCATTATATATGCCTGAGTTTTTTTCATCTTAACTGAAACAAAAACAAGCAAGCTTTAAAGTTGCATCTCCCTAGAGTTTTTCTTAAAGTTTTTATAACATAATCAGAGAAGCACTTCTATGATAGATCAGCTTCTATAAAATATTAATTATATTTTCATTTAACATGTAGTCAGACAAATGAATACTTGATCATATACTTGGTTTCCATATGCATATTCTATATCCTTAAAGAAAGTATAATTCTATTGGGTACTTTTATAGTTTTATAACTGTAAAGAAACAGGTAATACCTCCGGTTCTAGAACATTTTGGTATTTTGTGTACTATTTTCAAGTTCTTCAATGTGCACTGTAGAAAATATTTTTCTGCTGTATTTCGTCTTATATTTCAATTTTATGTGTGTTAGACTTTGCCAGAGAAACACAGGCACAAACAACGGAGATGGTTTTTTTTGCAAGGACAACTTATGCTCACAAAAAGAAAGGTAGTTACTGAAAAAATATTATCTAGTCATATTACATAGGATTATAAACACAGCATCGTAAATGCCTAGAATTTCAGAAGTATAATGGTTGTTCAACATGCTGAGTTATAAAAATCCCTAACAGTTTCAAAAAAACAATTACGCCTAACATGAGATTAGATGTTCTGTGGTAATTTGGATAAATTAGTGTTTCAATCTATTTTAATGTGGGAAAAATTATTTTTTACTAAATATCAGTTACTGTTTGTATCTGGAAAACATCATCCTACCATACATACACTGACAGTGAAAATGTGACATAATCTAAGGTACGCACATGGAAGTGTAAAATAAAGTTTTTTGAAGAACCCAATTGCTTTAGCAATATATATTTTTGGAACAAACTGTAAGCGTGAGTTAACATTGAGGATGTTAATGAAAAACAACAAGACCTTCCTAATTAAAAAAAAAACAAAGCAAAAACATTACAATATTTTTACAAAATAACCCAGAAAATGTAACTGAAATGCAGAAAAGATCAGCAACTAGTAAAATTACAACTTTGAAATTGTGAACAAAACATAATTTATTTTAAAATACTAACAAAACCAAAGACAGGTACAGAATATTGAGGTTTAATTGGCTCTTATTTTCTAAAAAGAAGAAAACTAAAACTGATTTTGGAATGAAATAGGAAGATGCTGCAGATGGTACAGAGCTTATCATATAACAAAGGATGCATTAGACATTTCAAGGGGATTTTTGAAAGCAGAGTCCCACCTAATATTCTAAGTGGAACTTGCTGAGACCCACTTTCTGAATCACTAGTATTAACTCTTCATAAAATATCAGCAAACTGGAACAATGCCAAGGAAATTGGATTTGTCTCAATAATTTTAATAATTCAGGGGAAAGAAACCCACAGGAAAAATTATGGATCACAAAACAATGGATTTGCACAGGAAAAGCAGATAATTCTAGGATATACATTAAATGTGTAGTAATAACAAGACGTTTTATTAAAGTATACCTAATACCATAAGTTCATGGAGAATTTGACATCAACACACTATCTTTTGCTAAGAAAATTATGTCCGTTACAGCTATCAAACTAATTGATTTCTGCAGAACTCTTAGATGTGCTCAAGTTATTTCATCCCGTATCATCGTAATTTGAAGGTCTGCATTAACCAGAATATGAGACACACAAACCAAAAACTGAATCTGGCTTTATGCTTGGTTTCATAATGTTGTTTCTATGGGTTTGTTTATAAACAAAATCAATTGTAGAGGATTCATCTTAGCTAATTAAGTTCACAGTGATACAATGGTTTTCAAGAAAGAAGATGGATGACTCTGTTTTGGCACAGTGTTCATAATTCAATTTTTTTTAAGATTTAGTGCAAAGACTTAACTCAAAGTGACCCAGACACATGTCTGAGGCTGCCTGGATCCATGGATTGAGGTCTTGAAGGTTATAATTGGTTCATGCTTTAAGAACTACTGCTTTCATTCAACAAAATCTTCAGGCTGAACAGATGACATAAGTAAAATTGGAGACAGAAAAATCTTTGGTTAGATCACCAAGTAGTCTGAGCTGGCCCTACATTCTTAAAGCTACAAAAATATTCTGCCGTTTTCAGTAATACAATTAAGATGTGGAAGTAGCATGATTTCATATGATTAATAATGAGCAGGGGGATGAGTTCAGTTCAACAGGTGCTTAGTTAGTTACTAACTAGTTAGTTGGTTACTATTCACACTGGCAGATCAGCATGGTAGCCGGTCACATACATAACTGCTTCATTTAGTTTGGATTGATATACGTAAGATAGAAAGATAAGTTTATTTACATCACCAGTATTTTGAAACTTCTCATCCTCATATGTCTCAGAAACCTCCAGTGTGTAGTTACGAAAGTTAGAAGAAGGATTTACTTATTACACATTAGCATTTGTGAAGAAACTGAACCTTTAACAGCAGAGGAGATAAACACTTACTTTAAATTCCCCTAAGCCATCCAGTACACCAAAGCCTTATCAATGTGCATTTGGAATTGACTGTTCAAGATTGAAGAGGTTAGAGTGTTTTTTCTGCACCGGACTCCTTTCTACCTTCTTATCAAAGCAATTTAGGACAACAGCCCCAGATAACATTTATATACAAAAAAGTGAAGAGGAAATGGTAAGTTCTTCTTTCTGCATCTGACTCATTAAATAAAAATCCAGAGGGAGGCAGGTGAGTGTGATTCATCTTTTATTTCTTGACAGCTTTCTGAGCTAGACTTCAATGTAAACAGTTTCTTCATCTACACAACCTTATTTACAGCTTAACTGTTGTACTAAAGCACTTACTGAAAAAGCTGTTAAAGAAAGAAAGCCGAAACAGAACTTCTGAGGCAAAAAACTTCTAAAAGCACTACAAAATCTTTATGCAAATTTAGAAATGTCCATTTATATCCTGAGAGATTTTGTTATTTTCAGGAATTACATATCACACAATCCTTTAGGGAATGTAGTTTAAAAAGTGGAGGATTAACCTTTTTATTTTGCTTTTACAAAATAAATATTTTCTTATTATTAAGACTTCAAGCAACTGGATTGGTAAGCAAATTAAGGCAAGAAGGAGTAGTTAATCATCAATGAACTGTTCAATAATCTGTTCGGAAAGTATCTATGGAGGGTAGATGTTAGAAAGTGTTTGTGAATCTTATTGTGTACTTGCTTCAACCTACTAATGACTCAAAAGAACAATTTGAAATTCAACATAAGCAAAATGATGTAAATCTTTGGAGGTTTCAGACAACTCCATAACATCAAAACTAGTGGTTTTATTTAGAGCTGAATTTGTGCTCCCAATGCCCTGAGATGTTGACTTTAAGCATTTTCTACAGCAAGAAGGGCAATAATTCTACAGATTACATCTATAAATTAGGCAAGAGGGACATTTAATCTCTGAGTTGATTCCAAAGCATACATGAAGTGACTTTAATGCGTTTGGACAATTAGTGGGCTAAAAGTTTTCTCACAGAGGTATGTTTTTATATATTATCTTAAGTACGCTCTAATAACAACCTTCAGCCTCTGCAAGCTTCATATTTAAAGCTACACTTGTGTTCTGGTTTGAGCTAAAGCAGAACTAATTTTCTAATTCTTTCTCTAAGCTTCTTCTAAGCAATTTTATTTTCTGAAAGTTAACATGTTTTTCAGACAGTGTCCAGCTTATGCTTGTTCCTACAGAAACCAAGGCCATCCTCGAGTAGATGGAATGCTGTAAGCCAAAAGGGTGAAAAAGTCTTGCACCTGCGGGGATGAGCAGACAGGACAGGTGACCCCAAACTGACCAACAGAGTATTCCATTCCATATGCATCATACTTAGTACAAAGCTCAGGGGTCACAGTGGTCGAACTCTGTTCTTTGGTGGCTGATGTCCAGTGAGGACCTCGTCCATCTGTCTGTTCCTGCTCCTGACGTGTATTCCTGAATCTAGTTCCTGAAATAATCTCCCTCTGCATCTGAATCCAGTTCAGGACTTTCCTTGTGCCTACTCTGTGGTGGTGACATACAGTCATCATGATGTTTGGTTTTGTATATATTTTATTAAAGTCTTATTCATATTATTTTTGTTTATATTAGTATTATTTCATTAAAGCCATTTTAGTTTCTAACCCACAAGTCTCTCTCCCTTGTTTTCCTTTCCCCTCTTCCTGTGAGGACAGGGGGATCTGGGACTACAACTGTCCTGTGCTTAGCTGCTGACTGAGCCAGGGGATGTGGGGCTAAACCTTGATAATTTGATATATTTGTTTCAGATTGGAACAAGAAATACATTCTCTTTTTAGTTTCAGCAATTCTGATAACACAAACAGCAACCAACAAATCAATAATAAGCATTATCACTACAGAAAAAGATCTCAAGATAACTCACTGTGTCTATTTTCTAAGTAAGCTGGCAAAAACATTTCAAATCATCTTGCAAGCTATAATATGCAGATCATGCTATGTGGTCAGAAAGGAAGAATAGAGGATGTAAACATTGTCTCTAACATGAACAATGTCATTAAAAAGTTACCTAAGAGTACAGCAGAAGTACCAGCAGATAGCATCAAATTGATTGACTCAATATATTCTATTGAGACATCTATAACACTATCTTTACATTATAATACTTGACACAGAGAGGAACGAAAGGGTGAAGCTCCTCTATGCTTGTCTTCATAAGGAAAAAAGCTGGGTTCTTATTTTGAGTTAGATAATTCAATTTCAGTTAAAATTAGACAGTAAAAGGTCTGACTTCATGCGAGTTAAAGCTAAAGATAAAATCTAGACTATCCCATTGACTTTAAGAAAGGCTTTTATGTCGTGTGTAAACTACAAAGTGCCTTTTTTCCACGGATTTTTACCTTGTTTTAGCATAGATACACCTGTTTTGTTAACAAACACACATGTATTTTAAACAATCCTTGGACTGTGTTGCAGACTTTTGCTCCTTCCCTGCTTACTGCTGTGGAGGTGAGCCTGTGAGCTTACCAGAAAAACTGTATGTCAGTCTACAAAGCAGCAAGTAATTCTCCTGCTGTCAAACAAGGTGAACTTCACCTGGAAGCAGAGAGAACCCGAGCTCTCCAATTTCAACTGGTTTGGAACAAGCAATCATATCTTCTTACCCCATGGGCCTGATGCAGTCCCTTTCAGCCCAGCTCTTTCTTCTCTCTGGCTTGCAGAGTGACCACCTTCCCCTACCCAACCTTCACAAGGCAAATCGAAAGCTGCTAAGTGCCAAGTCCCAGAGGTGTATATAGAGAACATAAACAGTGACTGACAAATCTCATAAGACCACTTACATAATTTTGATATAATCAACTTCAGACTTATACCTTAACTCTGATTTACCTTCTAGTTGAATGCTGTGGATAACTACCTCAATCCCATGGATTTTTTCAGCCTACTACTGTTAAGATATGGGCACACATCCCTATTTAACAAAGCAAAATTCTTGTAAGAAATGTGATACCTCAAAAACTTAGATGAAATTACACTGTAAAGTTAAAGAAAATTAATTTGTACAAAAATGAATATCATATTTTTCAGCTATGAAACTGTTCATGTTAAAGTGTGTTCATCTGTATGCAGTTGCAGTTCCTAATTTATTATATATTTTTCTCCAATTAACCCTTTACACAGTAGCCACAGCAGTAAGCATCAGAAGATTGAGACTAACAATACCCTAATGTCATCCAGGTTTGCAATTATCATGGCTACATGCTTTAGTGATATTTTCATTCAAGATTTCTGAAGCCAATGCCATCATCTAACTGAAAAGTTTTAGCTTATTCCTTTCCTTATTTGCGTGTTCTAATAGGTTTTACTCACCTGTTGGTGATCATTTTGTTTTTCATAAGCTTCCAGTGTGAAAACCTGCTCTCTAGCAATGCTCAGTTCCCATGAAAAGATAACTTATTTCGTGGTTGGGCATAAATGGGCTGAGAAATCTGAGCAAGCCCATAGCATTTTGGAACTGTCAGATGACCTCTCTTGAATTAAAGTTCAGTAGTACATATTGAATTCTTTACCAAGCCATCCCTTTCCAGATTTCTGTCATGCTCACATTCCCACACAGACACATTTGGTCAGTGAATGGTATGAAAATGTCAATTTAAACTGGTGCTCAACCAAAAGAGAAAAAAGATTATACTAAAAAATGGGAGTTCTGCTAATTGCATAATGCAGGTTGCCAACCTAAATGACATAAAAAGTGATAACCATAAACTGATATTCAACAAAATATCCTATTAATCCTTAAGATGTTTTCTAGAATACTAATCCTTTTCCAATGTTGAAAGCACAATACATGTTTTGTATAATCTTAATCCCTGTTAAAAGATAATCTAGAGGTAAAAATTTATCTGATGACCAACTGAACCAGGATTATTTTACCTGAAGTAATTGATTTTCTTGTGCCAACATTTTATTTTTTCTCTTTGGTGTTGAGTTTTTTTAAATAAATTCTGCTTAGATTAGGTATATGATCAAGATATAGCAGAATAACAGTTTAGGATTAGTCAGATAATTCCATAACTGCCCATCGTGCACTTAGAAGGTGGCAGTAAATGTTAGGTAACGTAATTTGGTTTACTTTAATTTTACTGTAAAATAAATGAAGCTGAAAAATACTGAACTTTTGGGGCAAGTAGTATACATATAAGCACTAACCAGGTGTTGTGGTGTGAGGTAAATTAGAGTCAGCTTTGTGACTAACTCAGTTGCTCTAAGTAACTTCCTTCTCTGAAAGTTAACTACATGTTTTTGAGACACTGTTCTCCTCCCAGAGTGATAACACAGGGCTTTGGTATGGAAAAAGTCCAATGCTTATACCTATCCCTGTAGTAACCAAGGCTCTCCTTGAGCTGATGAAGAAGGACGCACCTGTGAGGAGGGCAAATAGCACAGGTGATCCTAAACTGATCAACAGAATATTCCATCCCATATACATCATACTTGGTATAAAACTAAGAGCTAACAAGGGTCTCACCCTCTTTAGTGATGGCTGATGTCCAGCAAGGACCTCATGTATCTGATTTCTCCTGATCCTGGATCCAGTTCCTGAGTCCAGCTCCCTCCTAGCTGTGGACCCATTGCCTTGCGTCTGCTCTACAGCATTTATGGTGACCTATAGTCATAAAGGCGTGGAGTGGGATCTCATATATTTGTATGTATTTTATTACTTTCTTCTCCTTCTCCTTCTTCTCCTTCTCCTTCTCTGTTATTATTATTACTGTTGTTGTCATTATTATTATTTCATTAAAGCTGCAGTTTTTGTTTCCACCCTGAAAGACTTTTTCTTCTCCTTTCCCTCTCTCCTTTCCCTCTCTCCTTTCCTTCTTTCCTTTCCCTCTCTCCTTTTCCTGGGGATGAGGGAGAAGTAAGTCCAACTGCATGGTTTTAGCTGCCGAAATTTAGCCGGGCCAGGGTTAAACCATGAGGGACTGAGTGATGCATCTTTTCCTATTAGACTATAATAATTCAATCCTGTGCTCGACATGTTTTAGATACACTAAATAGATGCTTTATATATATAAACTCCATTGATTTTCAGAATAGACAGTTTCCTACACCATTACCCTCTCCTAGATGTTATGACTGGCTCTTCTCTTACCCCTTTTATTTTTTTAAACTTTCTTTCAGTGATTTTGATAGTTTTTAGTTAGCTATACTTTCCTTAAGGTCCAAGCTCTTTGATCTATTGGATTATCTGAGCCAATGTTATTTAATTTTGTATGGATAATTAGAATTTGTCGAGAGAGCTTTTAGGAAAGATTCCAAGAAATGTTAGTGCTATATTGCTTGAAGAACAGTTTATCTGTGTCTATATAAACTCTTACTTTATCTGTTCTACTGCTGCTGTAAACCTAGATATTCCTAGTAAATCTGATTTTTCAACTCAGTATGTCCCCTCAAAACGTCTGCTACCACAATTAGTTTATTTTCTTTTATATGTTGACATGATAAGGTGGGGGACAATAGTGTTTTTAAGTAGGAAGGGGAAATAAGGCTTACTTTACAGCTATTACTTAGGAATCTGGGCTACTATGAAGTCAAATAAAGTTTAAAACAAAAAAAAATCCAAGGGATTAAATAATAAAACCCTTAAATGTAGGTAAGTTATATAATAAATTTGTAATATATAATAAAATATGTAATATAGAACAAAATAATAAATCTTTATAACATCCTGTTGCAGCTGCTGAAGAAAAAGCCATTATTTCTTTTTTAAGAAAGATATAAAAAATGCTGAGCAAATACTAAGTAACAATCAGTATAAAGTACAGAAAATTTGATATGAAAACCTAGACTTGTTTGGGAAAGAGAAAGGAATCACTGGTAGGAAGGATTAAGGAAGACTGCAGTTTTAGATGTATTAGGAAAGAAACACTGATCTGCAACTTCTGTTACTTTGCGCTAGTGGCATCTAGTTATGACTGAAGCTATTAATAATCTTGTAGAAAAATAGACGTACTCAATAATACAACTCATCTAATTTTGGAGTGGAGTAGCAAAGTATGGTTGTATTACATCAGGTAATAAATTACAATCTAGTGCATCCTAACTAAGGTTCAATGGGCTGTGACATTTTAAACTAGTAGTACAAAACACTTGGAAAGATATCATTTCTACGGGTGGATTAAAAAAATGCAAAAAAGCAATCTGTCATTTATGAACTATAGATGACAGGAGTTGTGGATTCTCCTTTCTCTGAGGTCTCTGAGCAAGAGTTGATGTCTTTCAGGAAAACATGCTTCAGCCAAACACAATTTGTTGGAATTTATATTAATAACTCTATTAAATACACATTTTAAATAGAAAATCTGGCCATCAAGTATACCTCCTGTTCCTATTTTTCTTTGGGTGCAACCCCAAGTAATGTTTTCACCTGGCCAATATTCTCCAGGGTATAAAGGAAACAGCTTGCTTTGCATGAGCAGTCACAGAGGTTGGAAATCTCATTTCAGTGGTTCAGATAAATAATGGAAACATAGTTTAAAGCTATAAATTCTTAAAATCCTCTGCACAGGGATCTTGCATTCATGTAATATGATCAGCCTCAGAAAGAAAAGACTCTTCTAATGTTGAATGAACTCTCCTTGGCCCTTCTTGTGTTCTTGTTATATTTGTAGAAGGATTTTTTATTGTCTTTCACAGAATGGGCCAATCTAAGATGTAATTGGTCTTTAGCCCTTCTGATTTTATCCCTACATGATCTCACTTCCTCTCTGTAGTCCTCTCGAGATGCCTGCACCTTCTTCCAAAGTTCATATATTTTCCTCTTTTTCTTGGTTTCCACCTAGAGCTCTCTGCTCAGCCAGGCTGGTTTTTGTCCCTGCTGTCTCATTTTTCTGGCACGTGGGGATGGCTTGCTCTTGTGCCACCAGGATTTCCTTCTTAAGGAGCATCCAGCCCTAGTGAATGGAACTTTATCAACTAGCCTTCTGAACAGACAAAAGTCTGACCTCCTTAAGTCCAAGGTGGCCATTCTACTGACATATTCCCCCCCCACCTTACTTCTCCTAGAACTGAGAATTCCGTCTCTCATAATTGCCATGACCCAGGTGACCTCCAACTGTCACATCTCCTGCAAGTCCTTCCCTGTTCACGAACAAAAGGTCCAGAGGGGCATCTTCCCTAGTTGGCTCACTCGTCAGTTGTGTTCGAAAGTTGTCTTCCGCACACTCCAGAAATCTCCTAGACTGTTTCCTCTCCATTGTATTATACTTCTAGCAGACATCTAGTAAGTTGAAGTCTCCGACAAGGGCAGGACTATTGATCGTGAGACTTCTCCAAGTTGCTGATAGAATAACTTGTCAACCTACTCATCCTGGCTGGGCGGTCTATAGCAGAATCCCACTATGATATCTGCCTTATTAGGCGTACATCTGATTTTCACTCACAGACTTTGAACCCTACTACCACCATGAATGAGTTTGAGGCTGCCAAAACTCTCTCTAACATACAAGGCTACCCCACTGCCTCTCCCTCCTCGCCTACCCTGCTTGAAGATTGTGCAGCCTCCAGTTGTGTGAGTCATCCCACCATGTTTCCTTCATGTCAGTTATATCATAGTCCTCTTGCCTTACAATAATTTCTAGTTCCTCTCGTTTATTGCCCATGCTGCATGCATTTGTGTAGATGCACTTCAGCTGGGCTGTTGATGCTGCTACACTCCTGAGGGGAATAGTCTTAATTCCTAAGCAACTACTCACAGGTGTAATGGATTATAGCAGAAGTGATTCCCAAAATCCATCTGTAACTGGTAGACTTATTTTGTCTTCCTTACTATTGTTCATACAGTGGAATGTAGTGGGATATTGAAGACGTACACCAATGGAAACTGTTTTACTTGGATAAATTGTCCATTAATATAAAAAATTGAAATCTGAAGGCATTAGTGCTTTGAATAGCTACTGTGATAACAAAAATCACTCCCTCTAGGAGTACAATTTGGTTAATGTTAATGCACTAGCATGGTATGCTCTACCAAACACTATAATTAGTTTGCTGTACCTATTACTGAGGGCATGCTGGGACAGAGAACACCCAGCACATCCACATTAAAACACGGGTTTTAATTGCAACTCTTTACTGTGCTGAGAGGCCATGAATTCAATTCCCCAAATCATGAAACTGAACAAAAGACCACAAACTCCAAAAGTGAAAAGTCACATTCTTTTATGTGTTTCCTAGATTTTCAGCCTTTTAAGTTCACCACTTCTTAATTAACGGGGTGTTAAACAGGGATTAGCTGATCTCATTTCTGCAGAAGCTGATACACCAGAAAAGCATCATATACTGTAAGCTTCAAAATGACATTACAAACACTGGAAAGATTTTATTTTTTTTATAACCTATGTACTACCTTTTAATAACAGACTCAATCCATGAACATATTGAGTAAATAAAATATAGTATATTGACTTTTCTACAAAGGAAGACACAGACTTTAGGGTCTTGAACGAAAAGCAAAGAACTAAAAATATTTCTGAAAAATGAACTGCAACTGAAAAAATGTTATTATCTGTTTCACATACACATTTCTCTTTACACAAATGCTGGAGACACCAACTAAAAGATCAAAAAGTAAAACATTCAGTGCCAATTACTTTGTGTACTTAATAATTTTTGACCAGTGCCAAGGGGAAATCTGAAATATTTTACTCAGAAATTACCTCCTGCAGCTTGGCAACAATTCCCATGAATTGGACATTATCCATAAAACATAAAAAAGTATGAAAAAGACCTCATGCAATAGTAAACTATTAAGCACCTAAGTATTTTCTTGGAAATTACCTAGATAGTTAATTAAAAGACTTTAATCCTATTGAAAAATAGAGTATTGTTTCATCATTGTGTTATAGGATAGTAAACAAATGTTGCCTTATTGTAGTGTGCAAATCAGTCATACTTTGTATAACAAAGTGGTTTTAACCTTGTATACCAATTGAAAGAAAATATGGAAGAGTAAAAATTACTTACAAAATTATTACTACACCGTTTCCCTATGTGTGAACTGACTTCAGTGCTTAAGTGCTCAGAAGCCTGTCACTCTGACATTAGAAGTCTCATGAGAAATAGGAAGTAGGAACAAAAAATAATGTGTCTCAGTAGATTTGCTTAGGAGAGCTGAGAAGTGGAACAATGACTATTTGCCAGAAGCACAGATGCAGAATATCTTGTCCCATCTATAAGCTACCTACAGAGCTCTCCCCAGAATAGTAAGGAAGTACATATGATAAATGCTGCGTATTTCAGCCTGTACTCATGAGGTTCTCATCATCTTACACGTGCTTTTAAAAGGACTTTATCCTGTATAATCCACTTGATTTATTTTAGGTATTCCTTCACAAAACCATATTTTAGAAAGTAGTCTGTTTGGTCCGTTAAGTACTTCTTTCTTGGATTTTAAGCTTAACTTTGATGGTACGTGGCACAATACCTAAGGATGCCTTCTTGTAACCAGTTCACTAGGAGTTTAAGTCCATGTCATTCATTCTGGCTTCAGGAAAAGCAGGAATGCTCAGATAAACAGTTTTCTTGTCTTAACTGCAAGGCATCTCCCAACTTCAGGAGTAGTAAGCAATATTTTTGGGCAGTGATTTCTTAAAACTTTCCTTAGATGTCCACGCAAACGTTTCATTTTATGAGAAATTGGATAACCATATTTAGCAAAGACATCACACCTCAGCAAAAGAAGAGAAAGAGTGAGCAGAGACAATACAAGTCAAATTTTCAGGATGACTCCATTATTATAACATTCATCTTATCTACCTGACGATACAGAAATGTTACCATGTAAATCATAGAATCACCAGGTTGGAAAGGACCCACTGGACCACTTCTAAATTCTTGTGGTTTATGCTTGTCTCCTTTTTGTCCAGGTGGATGGTTTTGTGCATGGTGAGAGCAACTTGTGTGCAGAATAGTATCTATCCTTCTTACAAGGGTATGTAAAGGAAGTTTATTTGAAAACTTTCTAACAATATAGTGGTCTTGCCAACTTTAGTTTGGCACTTAGAGTGAGACTCTTTAGAAATTTTATTACTGCTTTTCAACATAAATGTTTTGTACTTTTTATTCACATTACTGGGTAATCCATAGCCAATGAACAATTTATTATCGCATTGCCTTCCTAATATTAGGTATATTAATGACACTCCTCATGTTTGTTTCATATGTATTCACAGATGAGGCCATTTAATGCTCAAATTCCCAGAAATAAGTTCAAACCACTCCCTTGGTGCGTACCTGATTTTTAGCAAACTATGTTCTGAAAGCACACTTTCTAAAACTTATTTCAAACCACCATAACTTACTTTCTGAATGTCTAAATCCTCTTAGATATGAGGTCATCTAGAAAGTGAGATTGTTTTACATGACCCGTGTACTTGCAAAGATGTGAAATGATATTCATTATAATAAGGAAAAAGAACATGAGAGAAAAAAGTAGATAAATCTTCTAATTTAAAATAAATAAAACTAATAAAATCTATAGCATTTAATACTCTCTCATCTGATTCCAACAGATTTTGTTTAACCTCTATTATTTTCAATACAATAATATGCACACTTTAATGACAATGTAAGTAATATGAATGAGGATATGAATTTCTGTTGGGTTTGTACTATATTTTAAAGCATCTACATATTAAAGATCTGATGCTCAAGGGCTTTGTATGATTTGATAAAATTTTGGAAAGATTTTGAGTAATTTAAATGTGTGATAGACACTAATATGCCAATAAATTTTACAGTATAAAGTAACACAAATCACAGCTTTAGGGCTCTAAACATGGTGCTTTTAAAAGCTGAAATTGCTGATAAAATGTTTTGTTAAATAGTATTTAAGAAGAGAGAGAAATACACATACAAAGAGAAGCGGTCTTAGTAACCATGATTTTCTCTTTTGAAATTGCAATCTATAGATAAAGTCTTCAGACAAGCGCGTGCATAAGGAGAGTGGGGGAAAGGATAGGTATGTTGTTATTTTATTTTCACAGGTAGGCAAAAGACTGCTTTGCAGAAAATTATTTAAAATCGCTCTTGTCAGTACATTTATAAATGGTATATTTTTATAGCTATAATTAGTATCCAGGGTTCTCCACCTTCCACTAGAAACTGAACAATCCACAAATAGAAAACTAAAATTAAAAGTTAAACATCATTTGTTTTTATAGCTCTTCTCTCTATAGTTGTTTCTGGACATCTTAGGAGACAAAACACTCGGACTCATCCAGCAAATAATGTTGCCTGAAAGCCTATATGTATTCCTTCTGAACTATCATGTTGACCTCAGCTCCTGTTGAAGACATCCTATTCAGATATTCTTGTGAGTTTGAGCATTAAGCAATAAAGTATCAATAACTTTTCTGGTAATGTTACTTTCTTCAAATATGGTGTTCAATAAAGTTTTAAAAATGGGAGGGGAGGAGGAAGAAAATATCTGAAAACTAGAAGGAAATAGTTGCAAAAAGAAAAGCACAATACTGAAGAAATTTTGGAAGGGCAAAAGTTATGCAATCAGGCATTCTTTTTAATAAAATGAAATTAACTAGGACAAAGGCCCTGCAGATTTTCTCTCCAGAAGTGAAAATTTTACAAATAATATTGAAAGGTAACCAAGATTCATTATGTTCCATAGAAATATTGAAACATTAGCCATCTAGACATACCTATCTACAAATGAAGGACCCAGCTACCATATAAGCAAATTAAGGGGTGGATACTTCGAAGTAGATAATACAATAAAGCAGGTAATTTCATTCACCACTTTCTAAGATAATTTTTTATGTGTTTGTTTAAATACAGTAATGTTGAAAAGTTTTTCAATCCAACTCTTTATGATTTTGAGATATGTAAACCAGTCAAAAATGTAAAACTAAACTGATTTTAAACTATCATTGGACAAAGGAAGCAAAAGATTTGTTTACAGGGGAATGTTAGTGAAAGTTTGCACACGTTGCAGAGGAAAAGGGATCTGAAAGTGCACTCAAACATCACTCAAATTATTAAAGCACTATCATATAAAGGAAGCATCAAGCGAAAAATAATTTTAACTTGACTTGAGAAGGCCTAATTATGTTCCCTCTCCAACCTCTTCCCCAAAGACATCACAAAATGAGTTATTTTTATTGTTTATCTTCCATTTATGTTTCAGAAAACTCTAAAGGCTAAAGCAGCTAGCCCTCTGGCTAGATGTGCTTTTTTTCTCATAAATGTTTTAATCCAGATCAACACTTCTACTTATAAGCACCCCAAGTCAGGAGAACACTTCCATATGTATTTTTATCATGCTTAAGCTTTTGCTGAATCACAAACTGGATAAGCCTAAGGGATTGTTTTTAGCCCCTAGATTTATTGAAACCCCCTGCTTAAAGGAAACCCTAAACCTCTACCCTATTATTTTCCTTCAACTGATGAGCAGACAACTCTCCCTTTTCCATCATGTCTTTACTCCCTTCAATAACATAGCTAGAAAGGAAGACCTTGTTAAGTCCAAATAAGAGTTTATGAAAGTTGTGTGTTTCAAAGGAATGTTATTCTGTGTTCTGAGAAATACAAATAAAATGAAAGCAGATAGATTTTTCTCCAGTCCACGATTACAGAGTTGTAATATATCAATCTGTGATTACAGAGCTGTGATACATTTGAAGGCTCCATCTCAGAGATCTCCCCAATGACTTTCTGAGGCAGCAGTATCATAAAAAGAATTTTACGTGAGAATTCTCATTGACTTTTCTCAAAGCACATAGATCATCCATGAAATATGTGCTTGTCAAAGCCACAGTGCAAAAATGCCCTGAAACTTATGTTTAAATTTATGCATGCTGTCAATCTTATTACTTTCAATTTAGTTACACGTGTTCTGAGACATATTCATTCAATATTTTAACAGACAAGACCATTGAGAGGTGAGTATAAACCCACTATTTTCTCTAAATTCACTACAGAAAATATTCCATAAAACTTTCACCAAAGTCACAAATTTTAAAACAGATACTAACTTTAGAAATAATTATTTTGGAACAGATTGAACCATTATTGAAACTGTGTGGGAGGAATACTAGTATGCTACAATACAATGTTCGTGGTTACAGGAACATAACTAAGAAAAGAAGTTTTTTTCTAGTACTTTATACATTTTTCTTAGAAGGTATTTATTTACAATCATAGTCTATTTTTCTGGATGATAGGCTTAAAAGTTTAACTAGAAGATATGAAATAAAATTTATGGAGAATCTTTGTTCTTGTTTTACCTAGCTGCTCTATCAATCATGAGGATATCCTTGCTTTTGACTTACTGAGTAAGAAGTCTGTATTTCCAGCAAAGGATGTAAACAGAAAAGTAGCACTGAGTAGTACACCATCAGTCTTGTTTCAAATGAATACTACTGCACATAAATCAGTTAGATACATATTATGGTCTCTTGCACTCATATTATAATAAACACATTTGTAACACAAATAAATTATCAACACTGGTGTGGGATGACACAATTATCAAACTTGATAAAAATTATCAAACTTGTCTTAAACTTGAGTTTAATGATTTTACAAAGATGCCCAGGTAGATCAAGTGGAATTGCTTCATTTTATATTCCTAAAAATAGAATGTGGAGTCATTTATGACTGACTAGAGTCATAGCCTTGCTCTTTTTACACATGACCAAAGAAGATCCTCCATGGTCTGCGCTGCAGAACCTAGGTTTCTTAGCTTGCATTAACATGAAAGAGTACACCAAGATCTAACAGTGATGAAAAAAGGGGAAAATTAGACCTTGAACATAATTTCAAATCAATGTAGAAAGGAGGAAACACAAATATTTATAGATCATCACATCTGATTCTTCCATTAGCCACATCACCTACTAGACTTACTGTCTACAGTAAAGCTGTCAGGGAAATGGAATAAAATTTTAAAAATTTTGTAAGAAAAGGTTTTGTTAAACTAAAGATATTCTGAGCTGTTTCTTAGTGTTTCAAAAATTTCAGTCTTCTTTAGTTCATCTAGAGTAGATCATAAATTTGCTTTTAATGTATGGGTTAAGCTACATTTTTAAGGAGAAATTAGAGAAAAGTAAAGTAGAAAAGAATTTCAAATCTGAAGATGATTTAATTATTTCACTAAGTTTCTTTCTTTCTTAGAATCCATCCTAAGCCTTTGATGATTTATGATATACATGCTCAGCTTTGCTTGTTTCTTTAAAATCATACCTTCTCCATCTGTGTATTATTGACAGACTTGAGCTACAGCTTGTCCATGTGGCAGAACTCAGTTTTGTAATAGAAACTCGGGGAAAAATCTGTGTGACACTAGTCAGGGATTCTTTTTTATACTCACTTACTTTTGTAAGGTAATACAAAAAAAGAAATTCCTGGCCTACAAGGCCACTATTTAAAAACTAGGGAACAGACCAGATGACAAATTACCAATATAGCATCTTGATAGTGTACATTTGCATTATTGCAATATGAGTTTTAACCTTACAGCATTAGATTCTAAAATCTTGTGATTTTCAGCTTGTGGTCCATGGGTATTCTAAGTTATCTGCTGAAAGCAGTTAAAAAAAAAAGAACAGCAATATAGTAATTATGGGGCACATTCCTACATTGGGAATGTTTCAGGCTACCACAGAGTAAAAAATGGTTTTCAACATTTCTTAGTGTAAAAGGTACTTTTTGAGTAACCATAGGACTACCTGAATCAATTTAAAGTAGAAAAGAAAATAAAAAAAAATTGATCTAAAATACTGATAAAATTTCAAACTGCACAGCTAAAATTGATTTTCTCTAAAATCATGCAAACAATGATGATTTTCTCTTCTACATTGTATATTCTGCGGAAACCTTAAATGTCAATAAGAAGACCCCAAACAATCCCCAAACATGTCTTACCGATGATAAAAAGAATTTCCACTGCTATGTCACTGACAGTTGTGCTTCGAGTTGTAGACAGCTCATCATGGCCAATAAAGCAAACATTGTAAGGTACAGTCACAGCAACATAAAACGTTGCCAGTAAAATAAGCCAGTCCCAGCCAGCTTTAAAAGTGCTAAAATGCAACAGTATGAATTTGGATTTTTTTGCATCTGAGACTTTGTATTCTGGAAATGCTGGTTTATCTACAAAAACGTTCTGAAAAAGAGAGAAAAAAATTAAATTGGACAAAACGATAATTTTATGATGCAGACAGATTTCTTCCATATTATTTTTTTAAGCAATAAAATATATGACACTCTCTGAGAACTGATGCTAATTTTTTTTTTTCATTTAATCCTCAAACTTATTTAGATAGATGGTTCCATTGATGGAATGACTTCTGTGAATGTTGGGGCAGGAAGAAGATTAATAAGGAACAGATAAAATAGAATGAGAAGGTGCCTAAATCTAGCAAACTATTTCTTCCTCTCTTGTGTGAATTCTGATTGCAGAGCAACATTTTCCTGCTGGACAGATAGGCTAAATATGAGGACTTAGTACTGCAAATAGGAATAAACATATAGAAAGGAGTAGATGGTGTGGAAGAAAAAAACCATCCTTCCTGTACATATTATAACTAACTTTAGCCTGGTTATGTGGTCTGAACAGTTATAAGTACCTGGAGCACCTCTTCTGATTTAGTTTCATCTGAGGGAATTCAGTTTCTGTGCCCAAACCAGATACGAACCAAGGCATAATTAGTAGGAATAACTATTTTGATTCTCTTTAAAATTGCACTCCTGATCTAAACCAAAATACTGATGTAGAACCACCATAATACATCTCCAGAACTGAATGCCTTGTCTATTAGACTATATCTAGGTTTGGAAGGTGTCTCAAGTCTCTGTCATCTAACCAGCAAAGATCTTTTCAACGAAGACTTCAGGCTCATGAACCAGTTTTATAAATTCTTATCTTCCATCCTTCAGAGTTTTAACAAAGCACCTAACATCCTGAAAAGTAGCATGTGCTGTGTGAACTATCTTGTATTATTTGCTAACTAAATTCTTGCTCCCTTATCATTGTGTCCCTGAGTTATGCTGTTCCAGTAATGAAGGGCCTTACAAAACAACATGTGTATTCAGCAAGCTAAGATTACTTCTGATCTTGAAGTTATTCGCTATGAATACAAAAAGACAACGGTTGCGTGACTGCAAACTTAATTACATTTGCCTTGTCTGTCACAGCTTTTTTCTTTGTGTGTTTCTTTTGAAATACTGATGTCTTTGTCTTCTTCATCTTTGTTGTCTTTCATGAAACTTGTGAGCTGAATTCTCACTTTTGTTAGCATCAACTTGTTTTTAATCACAGAGAAGAAAATGTTCCTCTTATGACTTCCAAGTCAAAGATCTAAAAATCTATGCACTGATAACAAATATTTTAAACTAGCATTAGATCCTCTGTACTTGGATTTTGACAGTACAGGAAAGTCACCAAAAGCTACTTTTAAAATCATGTTCCTAAAAATTATTACTGTGCTATGAAAATACTATTGGAAGACCTGGCCATATTTTGCAGACTTTTTTTTTGCCCTTTTCCCACATTCAATACTTTAAAATATTTTTATCTGTTAAATATTTTTTTAAACATTTACCATTTTTAAACACTTAACATTTACATTCAATAGAAGTGACTGTATGTAGTTCAAGCCATACACCAGCTACGTATTTTCATGACAATAATCTATACCAACTTTTTTTTTTTGCTTCTAATTTCTAATGTAATAATGTCTAGGAGGATGCATGTGCTCTGCTGCTTTATTTTGATAACCAATAAAAGGAACATGTCGAATGGCATATCATGATTTCTACCCTTCAGCTATTTTTTCAACTGTCTGTCTTTCGTCCTCCCTCCACCCATAAAAAATATGCCCTTTTCTTCTTGTGGCTCTGCCAAAGATTCTAGCTCTGTGATGCTGATAACATACAAACAAGAAACTAAATGCTGTTTGGAAATTTTAAGAAAAAAACATTTCTTTCTGCTACCCCTCCTTCTAATAACTAGTGGCTCTCAATTTTGGAACAGGTTCTCAAATATTTATCTAGTAAATTTTACTTGTACATACTGATTTCCTATGCATTTCTAGTTTTTCTCTGCATTAACTTTTCTCCTGGAACAGAGGTCCATAGAGCTGGAGAGTTATTCCTTCTCCTGAACATACTTCTTTAGAAGTCTTTTTGCTGCTATGTTTTTGGTTTTGTATATTGCTTGATTTGGTTTTTGCAATATTCAAAGGGAGTTTTATGAATTTACTGTTGGTTATATTTAATAGGGGAATGCAGAAGTAATTTAAAGAAGTACACATTACTACTTAAATTAGGAAATTTACTCAGAACAAAGTTGGAGACATTCTCATGAAAAGTTGCCTAAATAAAATGTGACCTTCTGGGGCTCACACAGCATAGAGATTTTTATCGAGAGTAATACCTTGAGTTTCTTTTATTTTATGTTTTTTTTTTTTTTTGGCAGATAGTAATTATCAAAAAGAAATAATTGGGAGAGTAAATTTTATAATGCGGCTTTCCTGGGGCTAAATAAATGTCTGTTTACAGTATGGCTAAATGCACTGTCTTGCTATATGAAGTGCAACAAATACCATAATAGATAGAACTGCACTTTACTCCTTTTCTTACTGTAAAATTATGACTAGGACACTTCTTAGGTACCCGCTGACCTTTTAAAGTGCTTTAAAAAAAATGATGGTACAAAGAGTGCATTTTTGAGAAAGACAAAAATGACACCTACATTATTAATTTTTAATTTGTTCTTCTCTCTTCTTTGTAGATGTCCAGAGATATGATAAAAGACAGCTCGACTTCGTCTTCGCGCTGACTCAAAATGTGAGCCTGCTCTTCCTCTTCCTTTCCATTTTTCTGCAGAACAGAAGTGAGAGTCCATTAAATATCAGGAAATACCACTTTAATCTTTCACAGCTGATCTACTCATATTTTAGATTTCACTAGAAATAGGGTTAGATGTAAAGATTATACACAGCTTTTGTTAGTTTTGCTTAATATTTTGCAGTTAAGGAAACAAAATCTCTCTCCTGAAGGGCAAATAAAAATCACTATAAAGCTTTAATTGTCAAATGCTTTTATGCAATTCAGAAACAATTAATTATGACATATTTTATAGATAAGAAAAATATAGTCTTTACTTCTTCAGAAAATGAAATAGTGATTACAGACCAGAGACAATCATGGCTAGGAGTAACACCTTAAAATGTCCTTAAGGTGTTCCTACTCAATCTTTTATTTCAGGGAAAGGAAAAAAAGTTTCTTGTGACGTACTCTTTAAAAACAAAGAATCTGAACTGTACTATGCTTCCATCATGACAAAATATGCTAATTTTCAAGCCTGTTCATTAGCAACATCCAGTTCTTATATTCATGCATATAGATTTCTTTTCCCATTGCATGGTTACTAGCATAGTCACTTGACACATTCTTTGGTGACATGAAATCCATTATGAGTAAAGACTGAATAGTGTTTTGGAAAAGTTTATGGGTTTTGCCTCCATTCAGATGCCCGTATGGTCAATTATGGGATCAAATTTTGTTCTTGCTTACAGCAGTAGATTCAAAGCAACTCCAGTGACTCTGAAAGAATTACAGTGAATTGATACCAATGTAAATGAAAGCAGACATTTTGTGATGTGTCAAGATCAAGAAAAAAGGAATTATGGGAATAAAGGAAGAACCTGTCTATCAAACAGGTTTAATTAAAGTTAATTCAATGCATACAAATTAAGAGGGGGGAGAGAAACCACAGACCAATCAACAGAGACAGAAATTAACAAGCTAAATAGGCATGTCTTGAAACCTGCCTAGGAAAACAAGAAAAAATTGGATTATAGAAGACTGGTCTATTTTTGGCTCTACAACACAAAACCATACATAACTGAAAGTGTAGGAAGCTAAAGTTTCCAAACTTCTCAGTGAAGCATGCTTCATGTAATTCGTGTAAGATCCTCCTCCAGCTGAGGATTTTTTACACATCAGTAAGGAGGAGAAGGGGGAAAAAACAAAAGAGAAAAAAAAATAGGAAGGAAAAAACATGGCACTGCAAAACCAAGATACTTGAAAGCTGAAGGAGGCAGGTGAAGAAATCCCATGCTTCTCCAGCTTTCATTTTTTTTCTTGATAACTCCTAACCTCAGATTTGCCTTTTTGCTGAGCTCTGATCTGAAAGCTGTCCATAACTCCATTTCTTTCCAGAATAATTACTATAGACAGTTGATTTACAGATATTTAGTTAAAGTTGTTTCTCTTTTTGTTTGTATTTATTGACATTCATTTTTTATTTCCTGTCCACTTTTTAAATAAAACCAATTTCCTGTCCACTTTTTAAATAAAACCAAGTTCCTTATAAGTCCTCAGGCTGTAGCGTTTGGTACGGCACTTAGAATCATACTAGTTGCATATTTGCACGGCAAGCAACTTCCATCACATACTGATTCCACTATCTGCAAAAAATTACTTTTAACTCTATGCTAATACTGGAAGTCACTCAACTCCCAGAAACAAAAACACACGGAAAAAAAAGAAAAGTGTGACGTTCATTACGACGTAATGAGGGTATCTTTCTTTTTAAACAGAAGTGGTAAAGATTTTTTTATTGCAGTTATTAGCAGTGAAAAAAATAGGAGTTGACAATGTAGGTAAGATGTCATCAGACAATGCCATCAGTGGAACGTGTGTCAACAGCTTATGACATAAATCAATGAAGGCTTTTTCTGAATTTTCCTACTTTCTGCTCTTTACAGTGCCTTTAGTAAAACAGGTAATCCTGATCCTCAGTAAATTATTTTGTTCACCAGGTATGCCTTTGTATATATGTGATTGTCTGTAACCTTCATTCTTTCTGACATAGTCAGTTTACAGTTCACAATTTTGAAGAAGACAGTTTATTTTTTATAAACACCCAGCTGTTTCATTCTGGTTCTTAAAAAAAAATTAGGTACCTGGCAGACTTGCCTTTGTCTTTCCATTTGGCTGATCTTAGCAAAAGATAGTAAAAGATTGTACAGTTGTAAATCCACTAGAAGCAGATTATCACTTTAAATACAGCTGTTTTATTTTTACCCTGTGATTAAAATCAGAAGGATGTCCCCAAGAACTGTGAGAAATCATTGTTCTAAAATAAAGCTAAGTTTTTTTAGAACTAAGATAAGATTTGTGGCTCTGTCTCCTGGCACTTATGTACACCCTTTTCTGTGTTATAATCCCCTTCCCAAACACCTCTTAGAAAGGATGGTTTGTAATTTGGTCTTAACTCTCCTTTTCTTTGACCAGAAAAGTGGCAATACATCTTTTAAATGCTGTCTTTCTGTGTTGAATTTTCTTTCTGAGATTAGATATAGCAGCACAACCACTATAGATTACAATCTTGGAAGTCTTTTCTAAGAAAAGAATCTTAAAACACCGCCTCTTTGCCAATCTTAACATTAGGCTCATAACAACTTAAGACTTCTTACAATCTTGCAAGGGATGGCTGCAGTAAAAAAAAACACAATTAGACATAAATGTTTCTGAAATGGTTGATTTTCAGTTTGCATTTTTGTAAGAACATGAGTTATCAATCTTTCACTTAAAACTGATGGAAAGTGGAGGCATAACTCTTGTCTTGTCTCTGGAAGAAAAGAATAAATTAATCTATTCCTTAACTATAAATCAGAAAAATAAAACCTGACAACTTCTGGTAACCTCTTATAGGTGTATGTTGCCCTAAGAATGCAAATGAACTGTAAAATCAGTGTTACTGTCCAAATTAAACCCAAATCCATGCCTGCTCTCTTTCAGAGCACAATAGGGTAGTCAAAGTATAACATTGAGTACGATCCAGAATACTTCATAGTTTATGACGTTCTCATTACCCAGATAAAGTATGATACATTTAAATCCTCAAAATGTAAAATAAAATTATTATCCATTAAATGGGAATTAATATTCCTACTGTTCTTTCAGTCATGAAGTTAGGGTGGTGACAAAAGATATCACAAGACCTTCCTGAGGCAGAACCAGACCTGGAAGACAGATGTTCAACATATGGTCAAGGAAGCCAATTCCAGTCTGCCAGCTCCTGGAGATCTCCCTTCACAGGACAGCTGAGAGCCTGACAGGAACTAGCTCATGGCCCAGAAACTCTTCTACAGGCATCGGCAAGCTGCACCTGCATGCCACCTTACTCTTGTACTAGGTCTTCAGCTATGTGTTTGGCTGTAATTACACAGGTATAGCAGCTTCCTTGGAAAGAAAAATAAATCACATACAAGCAGAATCACCATAACCATCTTCTTGTACAGTACACTTAAGCTGTCTACATTGAGTAACACTGAAATAACCCCAAACCATTATGCTCACTCCATAGCAGAGAAACTGTGGAATAAGAGAGACCATGAAGTGCATCTCTTCCCAAATACTTAAATTAGCAAACAGGCTCTGGTCAGAAAGGTTATGCATTACTGATAAAAAGTATCTCAATCTTGGTATTTTCCTTCATTTTTTCACACTAATTTGTATGCCTTTGAAAGAACTACTTTCAGTTTTTACTCGGGTCATGTATTATCACAACAGAACATGCATTAATTAAAACCACTACCTAGATTTTCTTTTGTTGTGATTAAATGTCCAACATGCTCTTGTATGGAATCATGTCCCAGTATGATCACAGATCATTACCATAGAGAGTTTTCTATGCATGTGTTGGTGGACATGAAAGACAAAATTAACATCCAGCATTTCATTGATATTACATAGGAAAATCCAAGAGATTTACCTGTTTTTACCTAAGCAATCATAAAGTTAAAGGATTAATAAAAGCCAACAGCATCTCTCAAATTTAGCCCAGAACACAATATACTGACAATGTGTGAATGAGGTAGAGAGAGGTGAGGGTAGCCTGAAGGTTTATTCCTGGAAGCACATGCACACATGAGTAACTCTATTCACAGCAGGAACCCAATGAGGCAGAGGCTGCAGATATGGACCTCTTTGCAGTATTTCTGCATTTTTTTTTTCGTTCCTTTGAGTATAGAATTCATTCAAAAGATAAGAGGGGAATAGATAAGACTATAACTGTTCTCTGCTTTTTTACATCATCAAAACCGCATTAGTGCTATGCTAATATTATAATGTTATATTCCAGCCTCAACTACTTCATTGCCACTGCTGTGCTGTTTGCTTGCCAGGTAGGGCTGTTAGACTTCAAGTAAGATTTAATCAGACACATTGACTAACCTTTTCAGATATTTTTCTATACAGATGTGACTCTCATGTAATGACATGCACTAAAGCTCATTGACCACATGGATAAAAATAGGAAAGAAGGTATTGATATAGCTATGTTTAAACACTTTGTAAAGAAGAGTTCTGAAGAAAAGTGGTGAGTTGTAGTCAGATGGCTCAGGATATACATGAACAGTCAACCCTACTGTGACTGCCATCTGAAAAAAATATATTTTTATGTTTATTTAATAATGTAATATCTAGTTTTATAAGAAGGTTTGCATAAAATAATGAGATGATGTCTTCTTAGGTATTCTGGGGTCCAGGAGTAAGTATGAGGAATAAATTACTATCTTATTAGTCAGAGAACTGGATAAGCTGGCAGAGTAGCTAAGAACATCTCTCTCTCTCTCTCTCTCTCTCTCTCTCTCTCTCTCTATCTATCTATCTATCTCCCTACCTATTTATTGTTACAAAGCTAAAGTCAATCATGAGATGAAACAACAAGTAATTCCAGCTTCCACCTAAGAAAATTTGTCATAGAAATAATATCCTTCTGAATCTATGAACTGGATTTCCTTTTGGACAGTAAAAAAACCAAAACAAACCACCAAACAAAACAGGAATAAGAGGACAAATGGACTTTCTTCATTGCTAAGAATTATCCAGATACGAACAGACTGGAAGAGATCCATGATGATGGTCCATGTATACACTGAGCACTGTGAAAAAGGGTAGTAATTGAGCTAACACTGTGACTTCACACTACTGCCAGTTGAACTCTTCCCTCCTCAAAACACAGAAGGAGCGGCATATTGACATACCTGCATGATCTCTGCTACTGCTGTATTTTGAAATCAGGCAAATAAATCTACTCCCACTACCTTTCCTGTGCATTTGTCTAGGATGTCATAACCCGGTCACTCAGCCCAACTGCACAGTGAGGTGTTTTTACCTGGGATAGCTGAACTCTTCTTTTTTGATCCTGGGTTCAACAAATCATTTATAAAAGAATTTCTCTATCATTTATTAATCTTACAACTCTGCCTATAAAAGGCTTCCTTTTAGAAGTGCAGTCAAGAGTTTTTTGTCCTTTTAACGCAAGTCTTGAGAAACCCTAGTCACTTGCATCATAAGGTAAGGAAAATCACAGCAGAAAGTGTGATCTTTACATGGACACATGTGAGTAGACTACATACCATAAAATAAATACAATTATGTCTACAGGACACACAATGGCAATTAATCATATCCAGTATAATTAAGACAAAATACATTTCATAGGCAGTCCTCAAAAAGAACCAAAAAAAAAAAAACCAAAAAAAGCCCCAACCAATCAAAAAACCCCAAGTAAAGTCCAAAGGAGAAAATCAGGGTAAAGCACTATGAAAGGATTCTGAATGAACACCAAAAAAAATCTTCAAAAACAAATTGCATAGAAGGCTGGAATGAATTTTCATAAGCTTTTCAAAACCTTTAGCTAACTTTCAGGTATTATTCTCTAGGGGAGAGCACAGCAAGAATTGTCAATAAAAAGAAAACTGATAAAAGTCTGCTTTGGTATTAATGACAGAATGAAAGCACTACCATGGGCAATAGGCTGCAGGAGGTCTGTTTGTTGCATGACACATTCTTTCTGTCAACAAAAACCAAATATCCACAAAACTATTAGCTTTATGGTGGATTCATACTAGCCTCTAGCCACATTTTTATTCTGTTAACTGATTAAATGGTTAAATAAGATGTACTTAATACTCATACCAGCTGGAAAACTGTAAACATTATTACAAAATACTTTTGAAAGGGAACAATTTCACACAGAACCTATAGTATGATTACTATCATTTTAATATTGTGCCTTCTGCCTTTGAATTCTGCTTCAAAGAGGCACAGAAAAGAAGCAGTAGTATACATTACTGTTACAGTCTCATGGATCAGAAAGACCTTTAAACAATCGTATGCTTATGAGATAAGGAATCCTTAACCATATTTTGGGTTGCAGATTCTTCCATCATTAAGAAAAAAGGGTAGAGGGGGAAAGACACATAAAGGCCAGAAGAAAGCTTCTTTCTCTATCTCCATTTTGGTGGTTTGTTGGTAAACTCCCCTGAAAAAATAAATGAACCTTCATTTTTAGCTGCTACTATTTGGACTCATAAAATTCAATATTGAAAAAAAAAATTCCTAATAGGCACAATTTTCTTCAACTGCTTCAAACAGACCAAGATTCAGCAGAACTCTGAAGGTGAATTGTCTTTAAATATTTTCTCATTTATTAATTTTACACACTTCTCTCAGGTTTTACCTAAAAAGTTACAGACTCTCTTATAATGAAGTAAAATGGTCTAGCTAGTGTAAAAATAGTTTATATACCAGCTCGTCACTACACAATTAGAGAGTTGTCTCACACGGGAAAAATTGTCATTTCTGTGTCTATTGATTTAATTGAAGTGAGTGGTCATCTGCAGTTCTTAGAGAAAAAAATGTGTTATTCTTTCAGCTGTTTCTTGATGTGACTTTTATTTCCTGGAAGAGATTGTATTTCTCAGCGTGAATGCTAGTTGATGATTAAGAGATATGTTCTTTCATCATTATGAACAAAACAATAACTGTTACAAAAGAGACAATATTTGAATATTTTTTTGAAACCTAGAGCTTAAAAATTTCCAATTTTTTTATTTTTTTGAGAATTTTTTAATTGACTTCAATAAATGTTAATGTCTGTCCTTCTGTGCAAGGATGTAGTGTTTAAGGACACAATTCACAGAACCTAAAGGTTTTCTTTTTTCTTTTAAAATCATTAGTTTAATCACATACTTCATTTACTGATATTTTACCCTCTAGAATATTTGAGAAAGATTATTTTTTATCTGAGGTGATCATGATTTCACAATCATTGATCTTGTACAAATTAATTAAAAAAATAAGATTTGCACAGAAGTTGATGGTAAGGTATAACCCTACACATTTATCTGAAAATAGGAATATATACACCTGAATAATTTCTGCTTTGTAATGAAAACAAATCTTTTGAAAATGAAGTCTTATTTAATCAATATATTTATCTACAATTCACAACCAGATCAATCAGCTACAAGAATGTTTAGTGTTTAGTCCAACTTGTCCAGAGTTAAAACAGGGGAGAAGAATAGATTTTTAACAAAAAATAGTTTAAAGCATAAGACATATATAAGCTTAAAGACCTATAATTGCAGGTATATGTTTCCTGTAGTCTGTGAAACACTCAGAAAGTATCTCTGATTATCTTCTAATGAATGAGATTTTCAGACTATGACAGTAATTGTTCTTAAACCACAACAGTTTTACAACGTTAATTATACAAGGTAGGATGGATGGTTGGCAGTTTTAAAGCCATCTGTGCACACACACCTGCAATAAATCTTATTTGCTGAGTATTTGTAGGATCTGAGTTATTTTGAGGAGCTACAACATGAAGCACATTCAGTATGTCTGTAATTCCAGATGAATTCTGCAAATTGTCCAAGTACACTTATTTGTGTTTCTGAACACAAACTACATATGCTGTATGTGTTCTAGTCCTCACAATCTCTTATTTAATAAAATTAAGTCACCAGACTGTGTCTAGACCTGTGAAAGATGTTGACGGAGACCAGCTCACAGGGACGCCTAAATCGACAGACGGACTACCGCTCTGGTGGCAAGTAGCGACATTTTATTCTCCAAACGGAGTTTTTATGCTCTTCTGGTTGAGATAACATCGTACTTGTATGCACTGTTTACATACTTTATTATTATTCTTGTCGTGAGAAAGCAAGCTCTACAAGTTCTACAAAACAAGGGTCTACGTGTCTGTCCAGAGTTCACATAACATCCTCAACTAAATCTGCAGGTGTTCCTGGAGTGTATACATTTAGCTTGGGCCCTGGAATGGGGAGAAACCCATTATATCGCCAAGAACCTCTGTGTCCACATCCTCCCTTTCAGGAGGAGCGGCTTTTAATCTCAGCACAGTTTTCTGTTATCGACCCTTTCAGGCCCCACAGAACACTGCTCTCAAGGCCTCTGGCTTCATCATTCTGCTTTTGACCCTTTCAGGCCCTCAGAATGTATAATGGTTCTCCTCAAGATGTCATAGACGTTTCTTCCTTTTCACATTTTTTTTCTGTAGAAATAAGACATTTCTGTACAAAGATTCGTAAACTCCCTACCTCCTCATAAAAAAACTCAAAACCACCTATCACACCCACCCACCACTGAAGAACTCTTCTAATTGGCAATATGCATACTAAACACAGTCTCTCTTTCTTCCATGCTTTCTGTTGTCAGTTTTACACAGCGTAGCTGGAAAACTCTAAAAGGAAAATCTGAAAATATTTTCCACCAAGTCTGCAATCAACCTGGTAGAACAAACAGAAAAGCTCCAAAATGAAAACTGAAACAAAACAAAAAAAACCAAACAACTTTCCCACACATACAGATTATTTGATAACTTGTTTTCTAAAGAAAATCTAGAGCTGACTGCAAGAATTTATCTAGGAACTGGTGAGTCAATGAAAAACAGAAAGGATGACGCTGGGGACTACAGACCCTCCAGCCTCACCTCTGTGCCTGGGAAGATCGTGGAACAGATCCTCCTGGAAACTATGCTGAAGCACATGTAGGACAGGGGAGTGATTTGAAACAGCCAGCATGGCTTCATCAAGGGCAAGTACTTCCTGACCAACCTAGTGGCTTTTTATGATGGAGTGACCACATCAGTTGGCACATGAAAAGCAATGGATGTAATCTATCTGGACTTCTGTAAAGCGTTTGGCACAGTCCTCAACAACGTCCACTCTGTATTGGAGAGATATGGATTTGATGAGTAGACTGTTTGGTGGTTGAAGAATTGGTTGAACAGTTGCATTTACAGAGTGGTCAATGGCTCAATGTCCAGATGGAGATCCGTGACAAGTGGTGTCCCTCAGGGGTCCATACTGGGACCGGTGCTGTTTAATATTTTCGTCAATGATACAGACAACAGGATCAAGTGCACCCTCAGCAAGTTTGCAGATGACACCAAGCTGAGTGGTGCAGTTGTCACACCAGAAGGACGGGATGTCATCCAGAGGGACCTGGACAAGATAGGCCTGTGAGAACCTCATGAGGTTCAACAAGGCCAAGTGGGAGGCTACAAAGATGATCAGAGGTCTGGAGCGCCTCTGCTATGAGGGCAAGCTGAGACGGTAGGGTTTGTTCAGCCTGGAGAAGAGAAGGCTCTGGGGAGACCTTATAGCAATCTTCCCGTACCTGCAGAGGGCATGCAAGAAACCCAGGAGGGACTTTTTACAAGGACATGGAGTGATAGGGCAGGGGAGAATGGCTTTACATTGAAACGGGGAAGATTCAGATTAGACATTAAGAAGTTCTTCAGAATGAAGTTGGTGAGACATTGGAATACGTTGCCCCGGGAAGTTGTGAATGTCCCCTCCCTGGAAGTGTTCAAGGGCAGACTGGATGGGGCCTTCAGCAACCTGATCTAGTGGGAGATCTTCCTGTCATTAGCAGCAGGGTTGGAACTAGATGATCTTTAAGGTCCCTTCCAACCCAAACCATTCTGTTATTCTATGATTCTATTCCATTTGGTTGCTACTGTATATATTCTCTCAGACTCCCGGGAGATACAGTCTGCTCCTCTACGTTTGCTCAAGAATTAAGAGTTTGCTTTTATTTTTCTCATTTTCACTCCAATACACCACAAAGGACACTTTCCTCTCACCTCTAGAACATACCCTGTGCCTTTCTGAGAGCTGCTGGAATGGAACAGTCCCTTGCATTTAAAACTTGCTGAAAAGATAAAGCAGTGGGCATAAATATTGATAATGCTTCAAGACTCAAGCACAACTTATTTGCTTGCATAAGAATGTGGAAAGAGGAAAGAGAGAGCATGTATATACTCACATGTATCTGTGGGAACAGGAATTAGAAAGGCAGCTGTATTTTTGTATCTTAAGTGTTTACACTTGCATGCCCTGACCAGGAGGAAAAGAGTTTCACTTTTCTGAGGGCAGAAGTGGTGCAGATCCTTTCTACTTTGATGGGCAGTCAGGAGCAAAGTCATCCTAGGTAAGGTATAAGTGAGTCATTGCAGAATAAAGGCTTCCCCACTATGTTTTTCCTTTGTACAAGGGAAAAGTTGGGGTAAAATTGCTGATATCCCATGTCCTTCATTGACAGAACTACATGGTGCCCCATGCATCCTGAAACAGTTTTATTTGCTTTGAATACTGTGCATCTAGGTGATTGTACCTCCCCCTCTCAATATCCTGCCTCCTGACAGGTGTCAGGATCTTTAAAATGAAAATTTGTGCCCTAAATATTCACTGCAGTAGCCTGAGCAATCATGAAGTAGCTGAGACAATTAAACAGAGTATATCAAAGTGCACACTGCAGAATTTCTTAGGGGACTTCCTCCCTGCCCCTAACAGACATTTTTCACATAAAAATCTGGAATACAAAATGTTTAGTAGATAGTATTTCACTTCTGCCACACTAAAGAGAACGAGCCCTCCCTCCAACAACAAAATAAATCTGTTTTCTTAGACATTCAGGTAGACCCAAGGATTAATAAGAAGCCAGAAAAAGCTAGATAGCTAAACAGCAACACTGCAGCTTACTCTATTCCATGATGGAAAAGGCTGTAGTCCAGTTTTTAATTCACAGTATCAGTAGGGTAAAAGCATCTTTGCCAACAGGCAAGCCAGCCTGGCAAGGAAGCCTTCAAACTAGGAACAACATGTGGAGAAGACAATGACCAACACGCAAGTGAGGAAGCGAGGAAGTGGTGAGGTGTACTGACAACTGGCTGAACCGCTGGGCTCAGAAGGCTGTGATCTGCAGCAGGAAGCCACTCCACGGTATTATGACTGGGGGATTAATGCTACAAATACTGTTTAGCTTCTTCATTAATGACCTAGAAAATGGGTAAGAGTGCATTCTTAGCAAGTTTGCAGATAATACAATCTGAGAGCAAGGAGTTGTTATGTCAGATGTTTGTGCTGCCTGAAGTTTCAGAGGGGCCCTGACAGGCTGGAGAAAAAAGCCAACAGATGCCTCATTGAGTTAAACAAAGTAAGGTATAAAGTACTGCACCTGAGAGGAATAAACCCATGCACTAGGACAGGCTGGGGCTCAAACAGCTGGCAAGCAGATTGCTGGGCAAAGGCCTGTCCTGATAGATAGCAAACTTTACACGAGCCAGAAATGTGCCCTGGGGGTAAAGAAGGCATTGCAGTCTGCAGTGGGAAGAGTGCTGTCAACAGATTGAGGGAGGTGATCCTTCCTGTCTACTATACCAACAGGACACATCTGCAGTCCCGAGTCCAGATCCAGGCTCCTCCGTGCAAGAGAAACATGGACATATTAGAGCAACTCCAGTAAAGGTCTGTAAAAGTGATTAGGTATTTGAAGCATCTGATGTAGGAGGAGAAGCTGAGAGAGCTGGCACTGCTTGGCCCAGAGCAGAGCAGCTTTGGGGAGGGATCTTATCAATGTTGTTAAATGATCGATGATCTCAGAGATCTTTTCCAACCTGGTGATTCTATGATAAATGCATTATGGGAGAAGGTAAAGAAGACAAAGCCAGAATCTTCTCATTGGTGCCCAGTGGAAGGACAAAGGGCAATGGGCACAAAATATAAATATGTAAAATTTTGTTTAATATATAAGAAAAAGCTGTTTTTCTTTGTGAGCAGCAAAACACTGAAACAAGAGGCTCATAGAAGTTGTGGAGTCTCTATCCTACATGATATTCAGCACATTTCTGGATGTGATCATGGATAACCTGTTCAAGCTGACTATGCTTTGACCGGGGGCGCTGGAGTACACAACCTCCAGAAGTGCCTTCCCACCTCTGCTATCATGGGATTCTGTGATTGCTATCTATTGCACACAGTTTTATAACAATGCTGGAACAAAGTTGAGAAAATTTGTCCTAAGATAATTGTTTTCAAACAAAGAGCCAAAAATTCCCACAAAACAAAAAACAATAAATAGATTAACAATGAAGGCTAAATGGGGCGTCTTGTAATAGCTAAATTCAGCAGGGGAATTTTAGCAGTGATCACAGCAGTAATCTATACTGCTATAATATCTACATCTAGGTAGCCCAAATTATTACAAATTTGCATACAAATTAGAGATTGAAAAGTAGTTACAGACTAATTTAATTCCTTATTTTCCTACCTGTATTCTTGTAATCTCATTAACTTCCAGAATGAGTCCAATATTATTATGGAAAGTTAATATGTAGAAATAAAAAAACCCACAGCCATACAATATTGGAATCCTGATTTGGACTCTGGTATTTTCAGTTTAATCATTTTTCCCCCAAAAGGACAATGGAACTCTTAACTGGTTTACCAAAATTTAGCTTCTTTTAAACTAGGATACTAGTTTATAATCTTCCACAAAAGTGTTTAAGAAACATTTTCTGAAACAATCACTGTGTGTATAAAATAAACCTTTTCCTGTATATTGGAAAGGAAAGACCATCAACTTGATTAAGAGCCCAAGTTTAGGAAGAAAAGCTGTTGAGTTGCTTTTCATGACAAGAAATTATTGTAGGAATTATTAAGCAGATGGAAAGGGGAGTGTCTTCCTACAATAGACTTACAGGTAGAGGAAATATATTGTTGAAAGTAAATTGCCAATATTGAAAAGTTGAGGTCTTTAGAAACATTACAGTTAAAAGGGGTACAGGGATGGCGGAGGAGGATGGTAAATTAACTTAAAAAAACCCCAAAACAAAATGAACAAATGAAACCATGAGAATTGCTCACAGCCATAGCGGTTCTTAAAGACTGCCAAACTTCTAGACGTATTTTTGTGTTTTTCTTCTATGAAGGTCGTAGGACAAAGCCTGCTCTTCCCATTGTCTTATAGGGCTGAATTCACTATGTATTTTTATACAGAAGAAGTGCAGAAAATAAATCTGTTAAATTTGTATTTAGAATGAGACATGCAAAAGAAATGGCTTCTGTCATTTGGGCTGGGTAAAGAGAAATCAGGTAAAAAAGTGGACTTTTGCAAGGCACATTGCCACAAGGGAGCAATGAATTTGTGTGAACAGATGAGAGAAAACAGATAAGAAAAGTTTTGCAAAAAAATCGAATAGGGTATTGACTCCTGAGTTCTGCAAAAGTAAAAGAACGACCCACAAGAAAAGAGAGGCCATAAAAAGCAGGAGACAAAGCTCAGGAATGTATCATTGTGAAAGTACAAGAAGAATAAGATTTTACAGAAAACAGATGTAATCAAAGGTAGGAAAGACATAAAGAAGAATAAGTGTGGAGAAAAGTTTTGGAGGTACAACCAGCAAAAGTATATTACCATAGACTGCAGGTGGAATGCCACAGGGTCTAGGGTAGAACTAGGAGAAATGGAACACGAAGGAATGTTATCAAATAAGCTTTCTAAGGAGTTTAGATATTAAAAGGAGATGGAATGTAACTGTTAACATTCCATACAAATTATCAAAGTATGTTATTGGCATAAGAGCGAAAAGATAGACTGAAAAACATTAAGACAATATGGGCAGAAAAGTTTTTACACTGAGCATGTTTGTATCTAAGTTCTCCTTCATGTACACAATCTAATTGTAAGAGCTATGACAAAAGGCAGTAGGAAACTGCATGTAGTGGCAATTATCTTATAGCAAGAGCTGGCTTTCAAGTCCAAATTTATGAGTTATTTGATGTTTGAAAGGACAAATTCAGTTATCTTTGAAAAAGCAAAATGATCTTTTTAGAAATATTAACTGTGCAAATAATATCCAACAAACTGTGTCCACCCTTTTGCAAAGGATACTAATCACTAAACATTTTAAAAGTTCTTTAGAACCTTAAATGAAAGTCAAACTCAATTTTCTGTTAATATGAGGTGCATCCTACATGTCTGATAGTGGGTGTGGTGTGAGTAAAGATGATCCAATTACTTGTAGAAGTTAAACATTCTGAAATTTGAGATAATGGACAAGTTGCATAGATTGTACTAGGGAATTATTTTCTGACAGTGATGAGAAGTTAACCACTGGAGGACTACTAAATTACTCTGCATAGGAAGCATTTAAATGCTACTCAAAGAGCTAACATAACATTAAATTTGTTTTTTTATAGCTAGGTAGATTTACACAAAAATAAAATGCTGGAATTGTTTGTAAATACTTTGGATAGGTGGTTAAATCCTTTTTCTTATCCCACTCTAATATATAAAAGAGTGTATTTGACAAAGCTCCACACTAAGTGCTACTTTCTGATGCAAACAAGTATCAGCATAGCATGGCATGGTCACTGGCATGGTTTTAAAATTAGTACAGATTAAATAAGTATAAAATAAGTATAGATTGGCATGATTTCAAAATACGTATAAAGGGAAAGAAAAAACAAGCTTCAGAATTGTGTTTGAAAAGTACGTTGCACAGGAATTCCGAATGTTAATAATCATAAGCTTATAGCAATTGAATTGGCATTTGCTAATGTAATTATACTGCTCTGCATAAGTGCATTCCTCTGTCAGTACACAGTAGGAGGAGTATTAATTTTAAATGTGCAACACCAAACGTAAGTGAAAATCTCATTTACATTTTAATATGAATCAACATAAAAAGCTGAAGATCATTTTGATCCCCCCTGAAATAAGCATACAGCTATAAGATGGCTATCAGATAAACAATAGCAGTCATTTTACAAGTAATCAGTGATACACCTATTTCAAGTCAGCACTGACATACTAGATGTGATTTCTCATGGAGTGCATCCTGAAAATTTGCACTTCTCATGAAGTAAAACATTAGCCTTTAGAATACAGATGTGCTGACAATCTCTTTTCAACGTGGCCCTACATATCATATTGTAATAAACTACTTTCCTAAAATTTTTGCAAGTATAAAGTTTTTTAAGGCTTAAGGAGAAACTAGATAAAATGTGTTTTATGTTTTAACTAGTTTACTTTGAGAAGAAGAGATTGGTTGAAACTGGATGTAAGGAAAACTGCAAAATATGCTCTTGTACTACTTCAAAGACTTTCTTCAGTCTTCCAGCTCAGAAATTCTAAAATATGGTCTATGCAAAAAGTGAAGGATGCAAAATAAACCACTCCATTATTCAGGACTCAAAAAGTAAGAAAAGGTAAAATTATTTGTCCAAATGTACAGAAGTGGCAGCCATTGTTAGCCTAAATATTGATTCAGTAACACAGGGAAGCATAATATTTTCTGGTTTAAAGTACTAAAATGTTGTAAAAAAATGCTGAATTACACTTTGCTCTAGCTGAAATACAATTATTTTATTGAAAAGTTCCTGTTTAAAATCAGAAAAAGTTGAACACTAGCAGTTCCTAATTGTTCCCTCACTGCAAAAACATGTAAGGATAAAAGGAATCCTAAGCCTATATCTGTGTTGTTTCTGAGATATGCTAAGATTAAATGGCTATCGCAGAGTGAAAAAATAAAATAAAATAAAAAAATGAAAAAATAAAATATTATTAAAAAAAAAAAGTAAAATTAAACCCATTGTAGTACCAGATTGGAATATTCAACAGTAATGAAATTTTACAAAGTTAACTTACCTTCTACAGATAAACTTTTTCTAGACAGTTCCTTTGTCACTGAAAAAATGCTAATGAAAATCTTGGTTCAGTATATCTTTACAAAATATAAACCTGGAAGTTCACCGTCTTTGCTACAAAATATGGGTTAATGGTGACCACTTAACCTCCATCCATCCACCTACTCCTCCCATAGCCTTTGCTTTATCTTAGCAGAATTTAGCAAAACTTCACTACACTGTACAGTCAAAATTATTTTATTGCAGCTGCAAGCCATTATCACAACACAATCTTTTTTTCCAAATTCATGAGAGAATCCTTGCATTACTTCCTTTCAGAAGCAAATAAATGGGAAAGTGTATCTTTTATTGGCTATTTCTCAAGGTATAATGAATCTTATAATTTCATGTAATGCAATGAAAATTGGATGATGGAAGAATAGTCATGTTTCTTAGTAGGCAAAATAATTTCTGAAGATATATATTGTGCTTCTAGAGAAACTGGAAAAAATACATTCATTCATCTCTCAGCCATGTTGAAATCAGATTCACATAAGGAATGCCTGAAAACTTCTAGCTTTTCCAAAAGGTACTTCTGAAAATCCAGAAAGTAAATAAATTAAATCAAGGTACATTGAAACAAATCTAATTTTGAGGACAAAATACTCTGTCCTCTGGTTTCCATGTTTACAATATATAGGCCCTAGTACGTAAATTAAATAAATTATGAATTAGTTTTTCAACAGATTATTTATCCTTCCACATCATATATCACTTTCTTCACTGGAAAGCTAGAAGGTCAATATATTGAGAAGTGTACGTGAGAGAGAGAGTTCATTTAGGTGCAACTCAAAAATTTATGTGTTTGCTTTTACTAAAGTGGTGGGAATTCACACAAACCTTCCTTTTTGTCTTCTGCAGCAATCTTCACTTTTGTGTCTGTTATATCTTTGAAAGAGGCCAGAAAGAGTACTACATCTCCTTTTTCATTCTTTATAGGAACAATATCCAGTAGGCACCAGAATGAAGACCCTGCAAGGATAAAGAATGAATTTAATTCACACAGCTGTCTTTTAGTATAGAGAAGGGAAAAAAAAAGTGACCTACTGAATCTATGACTAACGTAATTCTAAAAAAAAAAAAAATCTTATTTAGGAGGTCAGTAGTCAGGCAATCGCAGATGTTCAGCTCATGTAAATCTCTTTGCATCATTGGTTGAAGCTCAGTAATACTGCTTTCTCTAGAAGCAAGGCATTAAATTTAAATGCAAAATTTATCTGTGGGGATCATTAATAGAGTTTAATGAAGCTGCTTACTTCTCTGAAACCATACTTTCCTTTGAAGTCTCAACTGATGTTGCTTATTTTACTGGAATATCTTTCACTTTGTTAACTTGACATCTGAAGCTTTCATATTTACTGTAGAATCATTCTACCTTAATCATCTGACTTGATACTCATTAAAATCTCTTGACAGAAGACCTGATCATTCTAGTAATTCAAAGATATTTAAACTAGTCAGACATCAGACTTAGAATAGGAATAGAATTAACTCCTTGTATCTTACAGATGGTGACATTTATAATACCACATATCACTGTAAAATTAATATTAGCTATTTTCCTTACTGTCTGTAATCCTCATCTTGTAAAGGCTTAGGTTAAACAATACTGCGTTTGATAATATTTTTAATTCATGTCAGCCTTCCTCTCCCACACCTGCTACATAATTATACTGCTTAAAATAAATTGTTATTGTTGTCATTGATTGTGTCACATGTGCTGTTTGCAAGGTATGTTTTTCGATTCCAGTGACATAATTCATAAATTTGCTGTTATTGCAGACCACTCAGAACAGAAGTTAATAAATGCCTATGTGCTGGCAATGAGCTGAATCTATAACAAAGATCTCAGCAAATACCCTAGATCCCAATCCCATCTGTTCTGGGATATTTAGCCCAGTGCCAGGCCTTTGCATTTTTTCAGTTCTTGGCTATCAATACCAACTATCTTCACCCACCATGAGCCCACTAATGTTATGTATAAAACATATAAGTATTGCTACAGCATGACTTTTTATGTTTTAAATAGACACGTTGTTTGGATACATCTTCACACTTCCATAATCATGTTCCTTCCCCAAATAGTATTTTTGGCATACACTTACAAGCACAAGTGTACTGTCATTCATAAAAGAAAAGAAGAATATTTCCCTGGACCACTGCTGCCACAACTGCCTGCTGTCAAATCATCAACTGAGCTTTGGAGGGGTCAGATTAGTCAGTTCCCACTCAATTGTCTGTCTTCTGAGCTCTGCCATCTTGAAAATGAACTGGGCACACTAAGATCACAATTCAGATTTCTAATTTAAATTTTCAACTGGAAGTTCCCTGACTTTCTGTTGAAAGCTGTAGGCAAGCATGTGAGGTGAAACAACAGACTTCCTTTTGAAGGTCCGAAAGTATTCTTCAAAGGAAATTAATTCATCCCTTCCATCCTGGTCAAACTTGCCAAGACACAGACAGGCAGCTCTGAGAGCAATATTAACAGCTCAGTCATCAGGTAATGCTTTTACTTATGGTATTTCAAAAAGGGATAGGAAGAATTTGGAACAGAGGGAAAGAAGACTGGAGAAGGAAAGAAGAATCATGAGAAGAAGCAGACCGGCTTTATATTTGATTTAAATATTCCCATTTTGAGATTGAAGACAGAGCAAGGAAAGAAACCCTTTTAAAAGAAGGTAGAGTGATGTTAGAAGCAAGAAAATTTTACTGTTACTTTTTCTATTTTAATTTTCTGACCTTAATTAATTTTGTACAGATTTGACTCTCTTATCAAAACTTCTGGGAAAAATTACCAATGCTGTTGTTGACAGAAATGTTAGAGGAATATCTTAATAACTCTTAAACTGGCCAAATTCTTTCTTGTAGGGTTACATTCTGCCTGGCTGCATTCTAGCAGCAGTGACAAGAAGTCACTCTCAATTCCTTCTTCTAAACACCAATAGCCACAATGGTCCTTTAAACAGCAGTTGTAATCTCCTCCAGAAATAGCTGCATATTTTACACTTCTCAATTTTTTTCATGTCTTTTCTACACACACATAAATAAGCAATTAAGACTGCTCCTAGAAGAAAGTTGTAGACATCAGTCATGTTCAAACAAACCTAATTCAATTACACTAAGAAGCACACCTGGTAATATTGTCAGAAATGACAGATTTGTAGGTTCCGGGAAATTATTGTAACACGATTTGCCATTAGAAAGAGAGACAAATCCATTTAATGTTTCCTGTTTTAATGCATTTCCTTTATTGTACACTCAAAGTGTATTTGAACTCTTTACAGGTGAACACTGCTCACTGAAATCAGTCCTCATGCTGTCATCATTTGTTATTTGTTGTTTCTCTTTAACCCTGTTTTCTCTCGTTATCTGTCCTCATTCTCCTTCCCCTCTTCTGTAAAAGTGCCTGAAAATATTTTATATATGGATAAAAAATGGGATGCATCTCTAACAAAAATGTGTCCAATATATGCACTGGTTACTTCTCTGCTGAAGAGTTCCAGGCTAAAGATCTGCATGGTGTAGCTGCTGGTCTTTGCATTACTCAAAACTTAATCTTCAGAAGTCCTAAGCTGAGCTTGTTGTTAGTTCTTTGTTTTTCTGCCTTTACTCTGAAATGAGCAAATGAATATGAACTATTCTTCAGGACTAAAGGAGATGGTTGAGGTTGAGTCAAGACTAGGTCAGTATGTGCTTGCACTCTATCAGGAACAGGAGTGTACTATCTTTCACTGTTGAGGAGCATTCCTGGAAAAATATACTGATCCAATGCAATCTGTTACATAGCCTTTACTGAAAGCGGGCATCATATAATTCTGTAAGTCAGAAGAACTTTCTACTCATCAAAAAAAGTGGTGCCCCCTTTTGTTATGATTCTTTTGAGTGTACTCATCTGTGAGACAGAAATTCCTTCCCTGCTTCAAATGGCACATACAAAGGTCTTCTGTATTGTCAAGAGTCCTCTATCAAAGACATTTCTTTTGGAGGTTTGTTTATATATTGCTCCAAGCCAGCACTCTTGAAGAAAGAGTCTAATCATTCTCTTGCATTATGAACTGAAGGTTCAAAATGTATTTTAATGTCCTCAAGGCTTATATAAGCACATCACAGGAAAGGAGAAAAGAGACCAAATGAAGCGTAATCTTATCACAAAGCAATTTGGCTATAGTCCACCTTTTATGTAGACACTAAAAAGTGAGTGCTTTATGGTCACTCTTTCAAATGCCCTTTCTACCTTTCCTTGCTTTGACAGCTAGAAGACTGTCCTCAGACTGAAATCAAAACAAAGGTCAACAGATGAAGGAATTTAAAAGGAAGAATTTATACAAAACCCTTCCATCAGAATGTCAACATCCTTCAGAGGCAAGCATTCCTTTTACCAGAAAATAAAGCCTGCTTAAACAGAGAAACAGATTCAATTAGCCCTATTGATGAACCATGTGCACTTAATGTACAATAATACTCAGTCTTTAGTCATACCCATCCTAGACAACACTCAATAAGATGCTCAGAATGGAAATCTGTGGTGTATATTAGGGTATTGCAGAGGTATTGTAATACAGAAGTGGAATGAGATTATTGATAACCAGTCAATTTAATTCTTTAATAAAATAATTAAACTCTGCATCCATCTTAAAACCTTAATAGAGCTTTTCTGCAGTAAACATTTTCTTAGCCACAAATATTCCTATATTACTCTGAACAAGCGATACTGACAAAAAGTTGTGTTCTCCTTTTGTTATCGGCACCCTGGGAATAGTTTTGTCCAGAAAGACAAGCTTAACTCTTCCTTTCTTTTTGACATGTGCCAACCATCAGTGGTTATACACACTCACAGACCTTTATGTCAAGAAAAGTCCTGCGGAATACCACCCTCCAGACAGAGACTGAACCAGCTTGTATAGCCCCTGCATGACTAAAGGGAAGAAAATAATAAATGAAAAAATTTCTGTGATTCATCTCCACCTCTCTGTGGTGGTAACAAGAGGGATTAAGATGCAGAGCTCCTTCACAAAGCTCTGCATCTGCACTTAACATACCAGACTAACCAAACAAAATGTTTCATAGCCTAAGAAACCAAATACCTCAAGAAAAAATAGAAAGTGTAAATGTTTTGCATATTGCATATACAAGTCTTGTGGCAAAAAATCCAATCACCCTTCAAGTAATAATTATAATGATATATGTGCATGAGAGAGCAGAATTGGGCTCCACAAGACATCATAAATCTGGCACATTGACTTAGTGAACTAATATTTCTTTTAAGCAGATACAAATGAAACCTGTAAAAAATATTATAACACACAACCCTGTTTCTGGGGATTTGTTATGCAAAAAAAAACAAAACCAAAAATATTTTAATGTAAATAACAGTAATAGCTCATCAATAAGGTTGATATTACATCTTCAGCATTACAACATAGTCTCGTTTACAGAGTTACTAGGTGTTAACAAAATAAGCCAGCTGCTGGACACATGATATTGCCAGAGAAGTTTTAGCCTGGTCATTTCCAGTTTTCCACTGCAAAAAGTGTGGACTCCAAGACTGTCAGAACAGCATGCCAAAGATAGGGAAACCAAACTGGATCTTTCATTAGCTTATTCAAAGATCGCCAGCATCACTTATAACATTTGGGTTTGAGTGTTCTGTGGTTTTGACAAGGTCTCAACATTTTGTTGAGGAGAGCAAAGTGTGATGAAGAAAACAAATGCTTCAAAAAAAAATGCTACTGGACTAAACAGAAAAAGAATGGAGCTGGAAGAAAAAGTATAGCTATAATTACAGTACTTTCTGTCTTATAAACATCACATCTATGACAATGATCAATTAACACAGATGATGCAAGGTTTTGCAGCTTTAAGCAAAAAAGCACCTCATTATTCTCCATCATCTCTGCGGAAATCATATATCTGCGTTAACAAAATCTATCTTTTTTTTCCTTGAATTCTGCTACTGTAGATGACAGCATGTGTGCTGTATCCTAGTGACAGTCTTTGGTCTTATTTCAAGGAAACTAACAAGAACACATGTGAACTGTCGAGTAACTGCCTTATACGATCACTGATGGCTGTGATAACATTTTCATAGGAGTAGTAAAGAAGGCTCAAGAAATCGTTTCACAAGTTCTGTATAGCCAAGGAATCATACTCTTCCTACGAGCTTTAACAGTCAATGTAAATCCATTCCAACATGTGTCAAACTAGAGTACAGTGGTATTGTAAGAACTTGGTAGAGGAAAGGTGACAGGCAAGATAGTTTAATAACAAAGTAAAAATGGTACTTCGATATGAATAAGTAGGTAAGTGTTATCCTATGGAACTGATTTAGAAACTTTCATTACAAATATCCCTACATCCCTCTGTATAGACTATGGAGAGCCACATGACATTATTCAAATCTATCTAGAGAATGGGTAACTGCCCCCTCCATGTAGTTCCACCCTTTTTTCTCATGCCCCTATGCTCTGCTCCTGCTGCTTCCAGGTAAGTCAGTGACTCATATACCATTGCGCAGCATGTCACATTTTTTCTGCCACCACTGCCATGCTGGAGAGAGGGAGAGAAGGAAAGGGCACTCTAAGACAAGACACTTTTCTCCTATCCTTGCCTGTCCTGCAAACTGCCAGTGTTAAGCAGAGAGAGTCATAACTCATGATCTCAAAGTCTCCGTTTATTTCTGTGTGGATGCAGACTGTTTTTGATATGGCAATTTCTAGTCCGAGTGTGTGACTTTTCCAACCTTAGTGTTGTTTGCATCTTTTGCATGCAACAGCTGGTACAGTTTGCACCGCACATCTATATGCAAAACAATTTATGCACTCCACAATCTAGATTTCAGCTTTGTTTACTGAAGTTTACTCTCTCCTCTATGTCTCTACTATCCTTTCTACTTAATGAAACTCCACTTCAAAATCCTCTACGCACATTTCAGTTTTCTTTGAGCAAAACAGAGAAGCTAAGCAATGCCTGTTAAAGCCATGTGACACTTATATCCTTATGTGTACTATTTACTTTTTGTCTCCTCTAATTTCCTTTTCTTATCTCCTTAGAGATTAGAAAAGAAAACTGGATTTAAGAAGATAAGTGCTTCCCTGATGCGATACATTTACCATGCTACATTTACAACAATTAAAAAAATACACAGAATTATCTAAAAACTCAGTGAACTCAGTGAACTACAGTCTGTTTAAATGTAAAAGGCTTCAGGACAGATTCATTCATGTTAGCGCTCCATAACTTTCCTTCCACCCCTAAAGATCATTACTCTATAATAATCATAATATTACAAGGCATTCAGTATTTGTTAGTTAACTCCTGTGAAAGTTACCAATTGAGGTAGTCTACTTATTTAATTAAATGTGCGATATCTTTAGTTAAACCGGAAAAAATCCAAGAAGAAAACCAGCAAAAATACTAAAATAATGTTTCTCCAGTATCTTTGTGTGGACTGTTTCAGAAATAGTCAGGCTCAATCTTCCCTGAACAGTTTGATCTCTATTTTCTTCAGCTGAATTCTGCTTTTCATATTACTTTGAGTTGAGCAATCCCCAAACAAGAAAAAATTTTCTTTCTCTTGATTACTCTATTTTTGAAATCTGTTAAAACTGTGTTTACAATCTGTAGTTCTTATTCCTTATGGATTTTCAGAGCTCATAATCCAACATGTCAACACAGCAGTAAATATGATTTCTCATGTATTTATGCCCTTTAGAATAAAAGTAAATTTTCTTGAGCCAGGATCATTTCTCATATACACGTATGCATGCGTGCATATATATTTACATGTATATGAGTGTGTTTATATGAAAAAACATGTACACACACATTTTTTCATTTTTATCAGTTTCTCCCTATAAGCCATCTAATCTTTTGGAAGCTGTGTTTGATATTTTGACATCAGGAGTAGGTGTAGTCCATTGCCATCTAAACTCAGCCATGTTTGTAAATGCCATTACTGTGCTCTTAAGATCACTATTTTATTCTCTTAAAAAGAAACTTCAAAGACGACACAAAATTTCCTGTAAGCAAAACACAGCAACGCCAAAACAGACCACTACAATTCCACTGTTTCAGTTTCAAATAAGAGGTGCTAACAGTATAAACAAAAATATCTTTGTGCAAAATATTTTCATAACCCGAATACTGGTGTCTCTGACAGCAGCAGTCCCTACAAACAGAAGATCTAGAGTCTGCAGAATGGGAGGTCTCCCAGCTCTGGAAGAGGTGTTGGTCACAGTCTCATGCTTATTCACACAGCTTTCTATGGACTTTACATGGAGAAAGAAGAGATTCTGCTGGTGAGTTGTACACTTACTTTGCAAAGCTCTGTTTTAGAAACTGATGTTTTATTTTCTACTGCTTTTTCCACAAGATTAGGTGGTCATAGATGTTTTTTGCTTAAGGAGAATATATTTATCTCTATAGTTCCTGTCTACTATTTTAGTTTTATCTGTTAAAATTAATCAGCAGTTTTAAGCAAGTTAGACGATTTTCTGTTGACCTCATGATTCAAGAACTTTAACTTGCATCTGACACGCTGCTGACTGGCACCTTTCTGGAAGGAAAGTGCTAAAGCTGAGACATGAGAAAGAGTCAAGTCATGAATTGATACCAGCATCTTGTCAGGTTTATGTTTTTTTGTTTTTAAATACACACTGAGGAATTACGTAATACTGTAGAGAGGACTAATCTTTCCAGTTTACCACTTGAATCCACACGAGCACATGTTGTAAATAGACTCAGCCTTCCCACTGAAAATAGTAACCTCGACAGTTAGCAAGTAGTAGATTTTAACCTTTTAATTACTTAACCACTCTATAAAATCAGACTGCTTTTGCAATTTGCTGTCAAAATCACTGAGAGGGTTCAACAGACAGGGCTAAATTTAGTGTCATGCCGCTCTTCCAAAAAACTATGCAGCTAGTGCAAGAAATCATTGCAATTGTCAGCACAGGAGGTAGCAATTAGTCTGCACCATCATCCAGTAAGTGGATTTGTGGATCGTGAGCAAAATAAGGAAGTGTCAGCAGAAAGGATGCTGGTAGTAGTCATCAGGAGAAGAGGTACTTTGATGTTTCTTTAACCAAAGAACAGCCTACCTCATGGTAAAGTACAAACACACAAGTCAGCTTTTAGATAAAGGTTGATTTAAAACATCAAAATAAAAGGTGGCCTATCGGCAGCCTCAGTATGGCTGTAGAATTTTGAATAAATTTGAAGAGAAGAGTGACGGGTGTTGTGTAATACAAACATTCCGCTGCAAAATAAATATCTACATCTCTTACTGAAACCAGATGTGTAAAAAAGTAGCAAAATGGAACACATCTTAATTCTTTTTTTTAAACGCTTATAGGATTGCTAACAGCTATTCCTATTAAGTGCAGCTGGAAGCCAAGGGTACCTATGTGGAAAGACAAATCTGTAAGCATCTGTGAGCAATGAAGGGCCCATGACTTTGTAACAACGCAGCAAGCAGCAGGAAATACTCATATGGATTTATTTACTTATCAGTGTGCTTCTAGGAGAACAAATCTTTTCTCAGTGAATTATGCTTTTAATAAATCATGTTGTTATTGAAAGAAGCTATTAGCCAATATCACCATGAGTGCCTTCAAACAGAACATCAATGCCGTTAGCTAGGAAGCAGCAGTCTTGTTGAAGCCTCATTAAATTACAGCAAAAGACCCCAGATGTTTTAGATCACGTTGCATACAGGAATCTTGCTGCCTTTTTTTGTTTGTTTTCATTTGTGGGGGATTTTTTTGTTTTCTAACTGAAGTTCATCGCCTTGCTTAGTTTGCCCACAGGCTTTTGCTGACCACTTCACCTGAGGGTCTGCAGAACCTAAACCAGGATTCTCCAGAGGAACACAAGTCTGCCCCATCTTCCCCTTACGCTGCAGAAGCTGGAACTGCCTCTAAAACATCTACACACTCCAAGGGTAAAATTACCTTTCATCAGAATCCATGGGTCAATCAAGAGAAGTGTTTGGAGAGAGAAGGACCCCCAAAAATTCCCTCTTCTGTGAAACACAGGAAAAACAAGGACACACCTTCTTTCTACATCCCAAACTATACTGCTTTTTAAGAGAAAGACTTCCCCAAAATCAGTGAAACTTCTCAATGCCTACTGAGCTGTATGGAAGGGGGAAAGAAAAAAAAAAAAAAAAGAAAAATTAAAAAAAAAAAGAAAGAAAATAGGAAAGATAAAAGAAAAAAGAAAAAAAGGCACAAAAAGAATGCTTTAAAATAGATACAAACTATTATTTATGGCTTATGTAATTGCAATGAGATATTACCATCAGTTCATTTTTCAGTGTTGCTTGCTCATTTTATTCCACTTCGCCTGTATTTTGTACTATAATTTAGATAATGTGAGCAAATCAACCACAAAAGCTTTTTAGTTTTCTTATTTTTAGGCCACATTTTTAATACAGATCAGCAGTCAAGAAGCAATGAGGTCAGGTTGCCATGAACTATCCTGCCAAACAATTTGTCAAGGGACTTCCTCGTAATTACATATTGCTAGAAAAATTGATGTCTTAGTATGGAATTTTTTTTTTAATTAGAAAATTCTAACATATGTCTCTTCTCCAACTGCTGGGCTTAATATTTCTGAAATATGGTGGATTTCAGGAGATTCTTAAAGGAAGTAGTCAGTTCACATTAAAAAGGTACTAAATAACTCCCATGTTTCAAAATGCTACAGGATATTTTCTGCAACCATAAAAAGCAGGTTTTTAAACATATAGTTGGGAAAAAAAGGGATACTATTTCTGTAAAGAGCAAAATACTTTTTGTAGAGAAGAAAACCTTTAAGAAAACCTGACCTTCTTTAATTTTAAAGGAAATTAATTTCCTTAAATTTATTTTTAATTAATTAAATTCTTTTAATTTTAAATACAATTAAACCCATCATCTGAAAAAAGCACTCTTTGTTTGTTTAATACAAGTCATGCATTAACTGGTAGTAATGTTAGGAGTACATTTTTTATCCTGTGACCATGTTATGCAAAACTGCAGCCGTGGCAGAGTTTATAGATGATGAGTCATGTTTTTAGGTTTATTTCATTTGCCTGTTCGTGTGAGCACATGTAGATTTCAAACAGCCTTCTGCCTGGTGCCATCCAGTAACTCACTAAGAGGCTCTGAATTTCACCCCTTCTCCACTCGTATTTCACTCCTCTGAAATAATGCATTGGTCCTGACCTTCCAGATGAAGATACAGAATTATTAAAATACATATCCTACACCGATGAGAAGAGCCAAGATACCTTGATTTAATCATACTGACTCTTAAAATTAAAAAAAATAAGAAAATAAATTTATCATGTCTTCCTGACCTTAGAAGTTTCTTACCAAATCTTTAGCGGTTATGACTTACAAGGCACGTGCCTAATCTATACCTTAGAAAGTTCTTAAATCAGTTTACATGTAGAAGAAGATGATGTGCCCCTTGAGGTCCTACAGTCTATCATAGATGAAGCAAACTCTTCTTGCAGCCAAGTCCCAAGGCAACTTGTAAAGTAACTCTCCCCAGTCTTCTTACAGCAGGGATTTTTAATTGCCTAGAAATGCCTGTGCAAACAGCACTGTTGCTTGGGTGCACGGCCATGATGGACACTGCCGTGAAGCCTCTCAAATGTCCAGAAGTCACAAGTGACCACTGCTGATTACACATTGCTTCACACAAATTACATGCACACAGAGAGAGGCCAATTCCTTTCAGTGATACGCTGTAGGACTACTGTAGGTCTTAAGAGGGTGTGTGTAAAAACAGACCCCCTTTTAAAGACTACACACTGATTTTTGAGACATAGGAAATAAGTTTGATGTGGTCATAAGGGAACCAAGATATGACCTTCTTGGCAACTGAAGATGCAGAGCTTAGACTGGACTAAGTCGGTGATTATAGAGCTTATTGAAGTATCCTCTTAGGCTGTAATGGAAAAAGAAAAAATTCCGCACTCTTGCTTATTTGTACTTCAGTTTGTGGGATTGTGAAGACTTTATTAACTGCATGTACTCGCTACTGATAAATTTCTGCAGTGGTTTGGCAGGGAGAAAATAATGTTTTCTCTAAATGTAGCTCCTTAGCATAGTGTCCACCTGCTTTCAGGTTACTCTAAAAACTATATCCATGGGGTGAGTTCTTCCTTCACAACTCAATTCAAAAAGGTTACTTTGCATTTCCATTGTCATAAATGACAACTCAATTTGATGCAGATGTTTTGATGAAAGTGTAGGAATAATAGCAGGAAAAAAATAATTTTAAATATCAGGTCCTAAGCCACCTCATTTAAAAGCTTTCTGAAGAAGGCAATAATCACACGATTCCTTGTGTTTTAGTAGTTACATTTTCTGTTTGTCTTAAAAAAAAAACCTATATAGCTCTGATGGGTAAAAAGTTAGAAATTGAAGAATCAAAATAAATACTGAAAGTATGATGAAAAATATATCTTTCTGAAGCTGCTCTTGCTGTTCTAATGCTTCTCTGTGCTAAAATGGCAGAAAATGGCCTGGTTGAGGAGGTACAGCCAGTTTATCCTTCTCTAAGGGTTCATTAAAATGCTGAAAATACTTTTACTTGCTGCAGTGTCAACTTGGAGCAGTCTAAATCTTTCATGAAATTCCACGTGGGCTGCTGAAGGTGGTTTAGTTACAACAATCATTTAACTAGCAATTCCTTAGCAGAAATGCTTTGTTTATTCTTAAGGTGGTGGTTACATAGCTGTAACCCATACTCAAACTTACTAAATTCAGGTAAAAAACAGTAAGACCTTTAAGTCCTAGACTTGAATCACTACCTGTTCAGAATGAACAATCTACTTTAATCGTATTAAAACAAATAATGAATTTTAAACTGAGTTTAAATCAAATTCACAATACTGAAAAATAAGGCTACTAAAAATTCAACTCATATTTGGTTTTGGTAGTGTGAATTATGAGACACAGATTGAAAAACAATCTATGATTAATAACAGATTGGCATTATCTATGTTTTAGATTAAATCTAGAAGAAGGAAATAAACAACAAATTATTGTGCTCATACATCCATTGGACTGCTAGTTATTTCCTACCATAATGTTGAACTCATGACTAAGCTTTTACGAAGTATGCTGAGGGATTTTTCAGTCTATTCCGTGAGCTATCTCTAGAGCTGAACTGTCCCTGAAGTTATCCTTGAAAGTGCTCATTTGGTCTTGTATATAGCACTAGAAAGCAAGGCTGTACCTCTGAATGGTGGATTAAAGCCAGATACCAAGTTTCAGTAAGACTCCCTGAAGTCCTAATGGAACACTGAAATGCAACCCTGTGACAACTAGACAGCTGCAGTTACTTGTCTTGCACTAACTTATGTTCCTGGCATTACAGTATACACTAGACAACTGACAATTATTTTCAATATTCAGTAAGCCTCAAGGCATTCACACAGTCATTTTAGGGCTGTTATTCCCAAAATTCTTCGAAATTTTTTTCTGCAACAATTATTTTTTTTCTGCTAATGTTGAATAAAAATAACTACCTCAGAAGTTCCATTTTTCTTCAGAAAGAATAAAACCAAACCAGACCAAACCCAAAGCACCTAACTAAAATGGATTATTTACCAAATTTCATGACTGCATCTTGCAGCACCATTGAAAAAACACGATTTGTTTTTTTAGATAATTTTTGGGTTTATTCTATAACAGTTTTATGTTATTTTAATAACTATTTATTTCTATTTTCCAAAGGTACAGTAATACATGAAAATGAAAAATATAATAGGCAGTCTGGGAAATTTATTCATACTCACAAAATGTCTTTGAATGGCTTCCAGTCAAATTATAAACAAGGAGAAGTAGGATGGATTGTGGGAATTCTTTTAGCCTGAACAATTTCTCCTTATCTGTTTATCTGTGGTTCGGCTACTTCACAGATAAGCAAATTGACCTGCAGTATTTCTGCCTGTATTAATCATAACTATTCCAGGTTTGAAGCACCCTTTTATAGTGCAAAGGAATCAGAATCTATCATTCAGGACTGAGAAAGAGAAATGAATATGTTAGTTTTACTTCTTTCATTTACATTCATTGAAATCTCTTCTCACTTTGCCCACGCTCATCCCTATACAATATTGGAGAAAAGCAGTTCTTCTCCTTCCAGATTAACATTAATTTTTTTTTCCTATAGTCAAGCATGATTTACAAATTTGAAACTACTTTATTTGAATAATCTTCCTGAAATGTGAGTTCAAAGAATGATATGTAATCCCTTCAAAGTGCTAAAAAACAAAGCCAGCAATAACCCCTCAAGTCTCTCCAAAAAGACAAGAGGAAGAAGCATTTATCAGCAACTTCAGAATAACTTCAAAATTTCATACTGTAAAAAATAGCAGTCATGAACATAAGCAAATGAAGCAACATGTCCCTTTTCTTGTATAAGTCACGAAAAATGAAGATGCATTTTCCCAACACCATACATCACTGACTGTCTTCTTGTTAATAAATAGTACCATTTGGAAAATACATTTTTTTTAAGTATTTAATGTGAGACTAATACTATTTGAGGGGAAAATGTTTATTGATGAAGACAAATGTAGGATCTACAATGAAAACTTGTGACATAAACTTATACCCAGAAATTCGTGCTATATAGTAAAACAGTAGGTGATACTCAGCAGGCACCTATGGATTCACTGAATCCAAGTGTAGTTGGGCACATACAAAGGCTCCTATAGCACTGAGATGGTTACCATCCTGACAGTATGTCACACTTAGTGTTGCCTGTGTGAAGATCACATCAATGATAGTGTAAATGCCTACAAAATATGTACACTGAAGGAACCTGATATAAATTAAACAAGATGATAAGCCTTTGTCTTGGGGTGCTTTCTTCTTTGGCTCACTCCTCATGACTAGAAAGTTGTTGTTATAAATGTCCTACCTTAGGAATGAAAGCTTTGGTGATGCAAGCTGAAATTTACTGAAGTTTATGGGGTTGCTTAATGCTTGTAAAATATTTTATATGCAATACATATTTAAACATACATTTTACTTACAGTGCTTGGCCATTTCTGGAAAATCATTATTATTGTGTTTATATATAGTGGCAGTGAAGAATAAGTCAGAATCACAGAATAACACAATGATAGGAAGGGACCTCTGCAGATCATCTACTCCACCCACTCTGCTAAAGGAGGTTCACCTACAGCAGGTTGCTAGGGAGCATGTGTACATAGGGTTTGAATATCTCAAGAGAAGGAGACTCCACAGCCTCCCTGGGCAGCCTGTTCCAGTGTTCTGTCACTCTCACAGTAAAGAAGTTTTTCCTTATGTTCAGGCAGAACTTTCCATGTTCCAGTTTGTGGCTGTTGCCCCTTGTCTTGTCTCTGGGCACCACTGAAAAAGAGCTTGGCCTCATGCTTCTGACATCCACCCTTTAGAAACTTACAAGCATTAGTAAGATCCCTTCTCAGTCTTCTGGCTCAACAGACCCAGGTCTCACAGCCTTTCCTCATAAGATAGATGCTCCGCTCCCCTAATCATCTTTGTAGCTCCCCACTGGACCCTCCTCAGTACATCCTTGTCTTTCTTGAGCTGTGAAGTCTATAACTGGACACAATACTCCAGACACAGCCTTAGTAGGACAGAGTATACGGGTATGATAGCCTTCCTTGACCTGCTGGTCACACTCTTCTTAATGTACCCCAAGATACTATTGGCCTTCTTCACCACGAAGGCACATTGCTGACTCATGGTTAACTTGTCCACCAGGATTCCAGGTCCTTCTCCACAGAGCTGCTTTCCAGCAGGTCAACCCCTAACCTGTACTGGTGCAGGACACTATTCCTCCTGAGGTGCATGATTTGTATCCTCCTGAGGTAACTTGATTTGTAAACTTTATTAGGTTCCTCTCTATTCAATTTTCCAGCCTGTCTAGGTCTTGCTGATTGGCAGCACAGCCTTCTAGTGTTATCAGCCACTCCTCCTAGTTTTGCATCAGCAGCAAACCTTCTGAGAATATGCTCTGTCCCTTCATTCAGGTCATTTTTGAGTATGTTGAACAAGATTGGACCCAGTACTACCTGCGGGGATCACCACAAGCTACAGGCTTCCAACTTGACTCTGCTCTGATTATCACAACCCTCTGAGTTCTACCATTCAGCTAGTTCTCAATCCATCTCACTGCCCACTCACCCAATCCACATTTACTAAACTTATCTATGAGGATGTTGTGGGAGACAGTGTCAAAAATCCTGCTGAAACTGAGGTAGACAGCATCCACTACTCTCCTCACATCTGTCCAGCCAGTCATGACACAATAAAAGACTATAAGAATGGTCAAGCACGATTCCCCCTTGGTGAATCCACGTTGACCACTCCTGATAACCTTCTTTTACCTACATCGAGATATCACCCAGGAGTTGTTCCATCATCTTTCCAGAGATGGAGGTGAGGCTTAGCAGTCTGTAGTCTCCTAGGTCCTCTTTCTTGCCCATTTTGAAGACTGGAGTGACATTGGTTCTCCTCCAGTCCTCAGGCACTACTCCTGTTCTTCATCGTCTTTCAAAGATAATGGAAATTCACTTGGAACATCCAAAGTTCTGACCATTTTATTGAAGGGACTGAAAATTTTACATTGTCAAGCTTATGATGAGCATTAATTTTTTAATTACAGTTTCAGCAATAAAGGGTAAAAACTTGAATATAAGAAAAAGTTGAAAATACAGTGTCATACTGAATGCAGTTGACACAGTGTCTCACAAAGCAGTTTACGTCCCTGAATTTCTTCTATACAGCTTTGTAATTTGTTGTATAAAAGCAGTAACACTAAAATAAACATAATGTCAATGTTTACCCAGCTATATTTATTTAAATACATTCTTGTAGGTCTGATTATAGACATAAAAAATCATTAAATAGAAATGTATAATATATATTTTATGTATAGATATTAAGTTTCATTCTTTTGGACTAAAAATATAGGAAAGCAAAACTTACCGTTCTTCTTGTAGAACATGATTTCTCCTTTGAATTCTACCTTTTCCTCCAAGGACTTCTCAATTTGAAGAATCATCTGCTCATTTGTCTCAGTACCAAGTAAAAATTTACAGCTGCAGCTCTTTTGCATGACTTCAGTTCGTGCAAATCCAGCAAGCTCACAGAAGCCATCTGAGCAGTAAACAATAGGGTATCCCTTAGCCACCTGAGCATTTGCAAGGATGAAGTTACTATCTGCAGAAGAACACAAAAGTAAAACACGAATTGCAGTTAGAATTCTACATCATTTGGCATAATACTTCCTTTAGCTTTATAGGAAAGCATAACTGGACATATACTTAAAAGCTAAGTCTCAACTGTCTGCAAACAAGAATGCAATAATTTACAGTAACTGACATGGATGCTAGCACATTAAAACAACCACTTGACTAAAAACTGGTGAAAAACATGGAAGCTTTGGAGACATTTCAAAGGTGCCATTTTATTTCTTTGTCTCAGTCTTTAATAGTAAGGAAGGTTTTTTCCTCTGTGTACAAACCCGGGGGTTAGAGGAGCAGAATGAGGCTCCCATGATCCAAGAGGAGGTGGTTAGAGACTTGCTTGCCCAGCTAGACACCCACAAGTCTATAGGGCCAGATGGGATCCACCCAAGAGTATTGAAGGAGCTGGCGGATGTGCTTTCCAAACACCTTTCCATCATCTTCCAGTAGTCCTGGCTGTTTGAGGAAGTTCCACTGGACTGGAGGACAGCTGATGTTGTGCCCATCTACAAGAAGGGTTGCAGGGAGAATCCAGGGAACTACAGACCTATCAATCTGACCTCAGTGCCAGGAAAAGTCATGGAACGAGTGATCTTGAGTGCTATCATGAAGCACATGCAAGAAAACTGGGTGATCAGGCCCAGTCAACACGGGTTCATGAAAGGCAGGTCTTGCCAAACTACCCTCATCACCTTCTGTGACAAAGTGACTCAACTACTGGATGAGGGAAAGGCTGTGGATGTAGTCTTCTTGGACTTCAGTAAAGCCTTTGACACAGTTTCTCACAGCATTCTGCTTCAGAAACTGTCAGCCTCTGGCCTGGACAGGCGCACACTCTCCTGGGTTGAAAACTGGTTGGATGGCCGGGCCCAGAGAGTGGTGGTAAATGGAATTAACTCCAGCTGGAGGCCAGTTACAAGTGGGGTTCCTCAGGGCTCAGTACTGGGTCCAGCTCTGTTTAATATCTTTATCAATGATCTGGATGAAGGCATTGAGTGCACCTTTAGCAAGTCTGCGGATGACACTAAGCTGGGTGGAAGCGTGGACCTGATGGAGGGTGGGGAGGCTCTGCAAAGGGATCTGAACAGGCTGGACCACTGGGCTGAGACCAATGGCATGAGGTTCAACAAGGCCAAACGCCGAGTCCTGCACTTGGGGCACAACAACCCTATACAATGCTACAGACTAGAAGTCTGGCTAGAAAGCTACCTGAAGGAGAAGGACCTGGGGGTGTTGGTTGACAGCCAACTGAACATGAGCCAGCAGTGTGCCCAGGTGGCCAAGAGTGCCAATGGCATCTTGGCTTGGGTCAGAAACGGCGTGACCAGCAGGTCCAGGGAGGTTATTCTCCCTCTGTAATCAGCACTGGTGAGACTGCACCTTGAGTACTGTGTTCAGTTCTGGGCCCCTCACCAGAAGAAGGATGTTGAGGCTCTGGAGCGTGTCCAGAGAAGAGCAACGAAGCTGGTGAGGGGGCTGGAGAACAAGTCTTATGAGGAGCGGCTGAGAGAGCTGGGGTTGTTTAGCCTGGAGAAGAGGAGGCTGAGGGGAGACCTTATTGCTCTCTACAACTACCTGAAAGGAGGTTATGGAGAGGAGGGAGCTGGCCTTTTCTCCCAAGTGACAGGGGACAGGACAAGAAAGAATGGCCTCAAGTTCCGCCAGGCTGGACATCAGGAAAAAAATTTTCACGGAAAGGGTCACTGGGCACTGGCAGAGGCTGCCCAGGGAGGTGGTTGAGTCACTTTCCCTGGAGGTGTTTAAGGGACGGGTGGATGAGGTACTGAGGGGCATGGTTTAGGGATTGATAGGAATGGTTGGACTCGATGATCCAGTGGGTCTTTTCCAACATAGTGATTCTATGGTTCTATGATTCTGTGATTCTATGATACTGCCATTCAGACTACTCTGCAGTCTGAACAGACACAGCTAGATCTTCAAAAAAGCTAATCCCTCTATGCTCTCAGTAAGATGAAGCAGACCTTTATCAACACTCAAACTAATTTTCTTCATATAATTTTGCAAAGCAATCCTTAAAAGTAGTGTTGAGGGACATTTTGAAGCTACATGGAATTTTTTGTCCTTTGATTTCTCTTTTTTTTTTTTTTTCTGAGGGAATACGTTCTCATTCAAAAAGCACTGTCAGCTGTCTTCCAGAGCCACAGCATTCTTCTTCCATCTGAAACAGGTTCATGAGAGGTTCTCCATAAGTTTTCAGTGTGTATATAATGCAACTATCATATATGATAAATTCAAGAATGGTACATTGACATGCACATTAATTAACAAAAAACAGCGGTCTAATTTGAGATCAAATCTGTGGCAACTCTTACAGCCTCATATCTCATTTCCAAACTTTGCTAAAGGGTCTTTGAAGGTTTTGTGCCTTAGACTCTCATCTTCAGCTTAAGTCTACAGCTCTAACCCTTTCTGGTCTTTTTTTAATTAGTGTGAAGACCCTTTCCAGATAACATATGAATTCTTATACAATTTTTTTTGCCTGTTTCCTTACCTTGAAGTGATAAAAAACAGTTTTGTGGGAGGAATATGTCTACATTTCACATCTAGGGAGGAAAAACTATTTTTTGCCTGTTGCTTATTAAAGAATGTTTACCTTACAGCTTGCTGGCAGGAGCTTAGGAGCAGTCTAGTCCCAAGACAGATACCTCTCATTTTTTAGAATTATGTGCATGTGGATTCATGTGTATGTATTAAGGGAAAATACTATTAACTAACCCAGAATCCCTTGATAAATATTCATAAATTTAACAAGAAAAAATGAACTATTTTAATGGAAAACTCAGGTTGATATGCCTAATCCCCATACAGGGATATATTATTCATGAATAAGGAAGAGAGGGACAGAATTCATAAACTAAAATAGAGAAAAAATAGGTTGCTTCAGCCTCACTGTCACAAGAGTTTTTCACCCATGAAATTCCAAAAATTTCAGCTACATTACACTTTACTTACACAAGGGATAAAATACTATGGCTGATAGTGCTAAGATTTCAGTATTATGAAGACGATGCTGAGGTTTATTAAATGATCAGTTTTCTCTTAGGACTTTGCTTCAGTTGCTCATCTTTTGCATAAATCTAATTAAAGTTTCTCAATAACTGATTGTAATATTAAAACACACTTTTCTCACTTACCAAATAAGTGATTTAAAAATACATTCTGGTTCAGTGCAGTGCTTGACTTAGCCTGTCATTTTTACTTGCCTAGCTAGGGAATAAGTATCATTACCATTCATGCACTGACATGATGCTCCCCCTGTCAACACAAAACTAAATCCCCACACTGCCAAAAGAATTAAAATCATATGGTTGCACTGCAATTTAATGATGGTGTTACAGAGTAAGACCTGCAGGTTGTATATCCCAAATGGATCTGTAACTATCAACTTAATTTGCTCCTGGGTTTCTTGTTGTTTAAGATACAGTTATGTGATATAAATACTTCTATTTTTTTAAGTTCTAATTGTTGTGAATTGTATGAAGCAGAATGTGGAACATCGAAAGGGCAGAAAATATAGAGAGGATGTTCTTGGAGTGCAGGAGTGTTTGCATATCGTTATGAACAGGAATACACTGGAGCTTACGAAGCATATGATTTTATAAAAAATTTAAGATGACCACACTCTGCTGTCATTTATATCACAATAAACCTGGAATACTTTCAGTTACTTTAAAATTCATAACAGAAAAAAAAATACTTCTAAAAGTCCAATGCAATGCCAGCTGGTGTAAGAGGTATTCTTTCCGTTACCATCAGCAGATGCCTGATAAGGCTTTTAAGCCTAATGTTGCTGAACATTTTGAGCACAACACTAAAGCATTAGCTTCAGGAAAATGCAGGCAGAACTATATTTTCTCTTTTTCTTGAGCTTGAAGTTCAAATCAAACGATTAAAGATGCAAACGTAATCCCAAACTAGTAGACTAAGGGAAATGTTTAAATAATTTATTGAAAAAAATTCTCGTAGTGTTTAAGGTTCAAGCAATAAAATTTTGTCCAATAATCATCTGTGTTTCATCAAATTCTTCAGTAATATTTATCAAGTGAAAAATTAATATTTACCTACTACAAAAAGCAAAATTTCTCTATAAACGGGTCTTAAAATATTTGAAGATAGTTCAAAGTTTTATTTCTGTGATTTATTTTCATTACTTGGAATATTTAATATTGCTTGCTACTTCCAGTGCTCATAAAGCATCACAAATTATTTAAAAAAAAAAACAAGAAATGAGGGTGAAATTTGTATTATTCAGGCTTCAGCGTGGCACAAATAACAAAACCAGCATTTAATTCTGTGATCTTCAGTGATAGCTAGCTAGATCTTAAAATGCAAAGAAGGTAGAATGACATTTTATTTAGAATAATTTATTAGAAACCTACAAATTGGGAGACGGCACTTTTGTTTATCTCTGAATTTACAGAAAGAGTGGTGCAATGAGTGATACAAACCAATTGGTCCGTATATTTTGGAATATGTTCACACATAGATTATTACGTTTCCATAATAATAAAGATGATGTATTCTATATTGTTCTTTCAGCAAGTCAGTATGAATATTAAGTATGTTAAATTATTTTATACAGATTTGTTGGACTTCGTGGACAGGAGACAGTACTAGATTACTGGTAGGATGTTTTTCATACATATCTTCTTCTAGACAAAGAACACATCCAAGCTAAATTCAAGATCTTTTGAGAAAGATGTAACCTTGAGTCTTTCGACTGTTTAGGAGTATAAGGCATTTGCAATGACTGAGTAGAACTTCTGCAAATTACATATAACCTGAAAGAACAGATTTTGACAAAACCATGAGTAGCGCTCTTCAGCCCAGCAAATTTTAACTGCTGTAAGTCAAATAGTTCAGTAGTATATTAGTTTTAGATAAAAATACCTTGTCGTATGTTCAAGCCTGCATGTGATGTGTAATCGATGATTTAAAATTTCTTCTTTTAAAGATGGGACAAGTAGCCTAGACATAAAAAATATCCAACGACTTTCACTAAGTTTTCCTTTAGCAGCAAGTCAACAGAGATGGATGAATATGACACAGATATTCCAAGAATATTCGGTACTATTTAAAAGTTGATTTGTTTCAACTGTGCTTGTTTTCCTTTCTGCTCATTTTATACTTTTTCATATGAAAGTTTGAAGGAAGAATATTCAGAGCTTGCATGCCTGCATTTGCTTTGGAAGCAGGACATATTGGAGTGGAGAAGACATCAATCAGCAGAAGACTTGCATAGTTTCCAAAAACTTCTGCCAGTCATGTAGCATAAACTCAAACTCAAATAAATAAGCTGAATCAGAACCACGCTAACTACACCTTCCGTCACAGGCTTACACACCTTTGCCTTTTTTCATTGATTATACTGATACATAAAAATTATAACTTAAGAAACCGAACAAATTTATATCACGTGCCACCTGAATCAGAGAGACAGGTTTGTTAAGCATCCCATGACAGATTTTAGAATTGAGCAAACTAAAAGAAAAAGCTATTATGCAATTCTTTGCTTCATAATTAATGCACACAAATTATCTGACTGTTTGTAATGAGACCATGTAACAATTAAATTCAGCATTCCCTTGATAAATCTTACTGTGATCTTACTTAGTGAAAAATGACAAAAGGTTTTTTGCTTTAATACTGTAGCAATGTTTGCTATAAATCTCATCGTTGTGCTTCCCCAGTTCTTGTAATGTTTATTTTCAATCAAAGTCTAGATGGCTTCTACAAGTCTTCATCTGTATTTATGAATAGAACATCTACCTGATTTCTTGTGCAACTGAGCACAGCCAACCACCATTCAAATTTTAAGTATTAAATTATTTATGCATTAAAAAGGAAGGGAAAAGGAAACCTACAAAAGAAAAAAACTCCCCAGCAAACAAAGAATCTGCATTAATTAAACTAATGATTCTCATAGTTACTCTATCGGACAAAGAACAGTTCATAATTCCTCCAGATGAAAGAATTTACTAGATTTAGGTTTGATTCCACAGTTACATAGGAAACTCGACAAAACTGTTCTCATTCCAGGTTCACATAAATTACTGTTACAGAAAACACGACCACATTAACAGATAAAATTGCCTAACTGAATGATTTAAACAGCACATGAAAATCTTTGTCTTCATGTCAGTGCATTTAGATGCATAGTTTAATTAGAGATTATGCTCACTTACCAATTACTATACATTGAATCTGATACAGAAAAGAATATTCTACAGTGCTTTATAACACTTCTAGATATTAAAGTTCCTCTTGAAAATCTCAGTACAATTAACTGGGTCACTAGTGCAAAGTTAAGATTTATCCAGATCTAGGTGAATCAGAAAGAAATTAAGTTGATAATACTAATACCTTTTCCCACTCTTCACTAAAAATATATATGTATATTCCAGTGAATTTACAGTAGTATAGTAAAAGCTAGAACTATTGCATAATAAGCTACAAGTATGGACTGATGAACAAAGGACCCATCACTGAGAGCTCTATAATTGATTTAATTGGCCAAGTCATTTCAAATAAAAGCTGAGATTACAAAGACATGTATTCATAAAATTAGGTAACAGTTACAAATCCAGAGTACAAAACAATATTTGAAGTACCTAGCTCAATGTACTCAGCACAAGGGTGAGCTACCATAGCTCTCACTTAACCTCCATTGCAAAATTAATTTTGATTATGTAGAAAAGTTCTGAATTCAGCAGCTAATAAATCAACCTTTCACTTTTCATTTAAAATAATAATCTGACAGTGAAAATGCTTTACTGTATACAAAATTTATAGCTACAAAAAGAGGTAAGCAGTAATATGGCTTAGCACAGACAGCTAAACTAAACTAAACTTGGGCATCTGAGTGCTAAATCATCTCCCTGTCTTATTGATAAACACAGATCATAACCCATTTAAGAAGCTCAGTGTTCTTTGATCTCAAACCCAGTTTTCAGTGCCATTAGTACATCGAGTCGATACTAGAAAAATGACTGCAGCTTTTTCATGAGCAATCAAAGTACCTACAAAGCAGGCCAAAACAGCAGACAGTATCAGAGGGAAACAAAATAAAACACAAACCCCAAAATAACCCTCATAGTGAAATGGGCTCCTGGGATCTTAAAGAGGAAAAAAAAAAGTAAAAAACCCACATTTGCCCCTCCATTAGAAATCTCTGTATATTTTCCTGTTCCTTTTCAAGACTCAATCTCATTTACATCTACCTGACCTCTAAAGTATAAAGGGCTGAGAATTACTTTGTTCAAATAGCGGTGACATGTTACTGCTAATTTATCATCACAGAACACCTTGCAAATAAACAATCAGTCCAATTGTAGTGGATGAACCACAATAAAGGAGAGGAACTTTCAGCAGAGATGACTTTGAAGTCCTTCCAAAATTAAACTCCACTAGCAGAAGCAGACATCAATATATTCTCCACAGAAGGAAATACTAACTAGTCTGAGGTAGCAATATTTACCTAGAATTCTTTATATTTACCTAGAATTACACATATTTTATGTGCAACAACAAGGAAATACTTCTTTTTGCCCACTTAACCCACAAAATCAAAGTATTGATTTTGACAAAATTTTATTTTTAAGTAAAAGAATGTTGCGTTCTATTTGATCAGCTTCATTTGTTATTGATCATGCAGTGACTGCCAGCATACAATGTTGATGTAACTAAAAAAGTTATATTGCAGTGCTCAAATATTTCCATGCTAACACGCACTTTTATGTGCATTGAAATGCTGCAAATGTAACAGCACTTGCCTATGGAAAAGATAGAAAAAATAAAGACATTAGCAGTGAAGACACACTGCAATTCATGAGTGATCAGCACTCATTGTATTGTTGTAACAATGTGCAGTGTCGTCCAGAAGTTTCTCAATGGACATTGAAGGTGCTTGTTTACCTGGCAGAACTGAACCCTCTGTCCCAGAGAAGGGAGCTCAGCTGCTGATCAGTTATTTTCTGCTGGTGCCCAATGGAGAGCAGAGTGCACGGATTCCTGCCTCCAAAGGAAGCATGTTTTGCAATTTCTGCAGTAAAATACATGAAAACTTAAAGTCCATCCACCAGGCAGAAGGACCAGTTTTGCAACCCAGGTAGACTTAAATTGCTGGTTTTTTTCCCAAACTGTTCTCTGGTTTTAAAATTCGCCTGGAATGGTAGAAATTGAATTGCTTTAAGTCAAACTAATATATTGAGTTATCATATGCTCAAATAACATAGACCAATGATTTAAGAGCCTGGGATTATGATTTGCTTTCAAGTGTTCAACTGAGAGGTTTGCAGATGAACAGTCTATTTAAAGAGAAACATTTTCAGAGGCAGGAGCCACATCCTTGTCAAACATTTACCGATGTGATGCTGTCCATACTTTCTTTAATCACTTGTCTGAAACAGAAGTGAAAGAAGGAGTTGAAAGCTGTTTTTAAGCACTATGTCACGTGATCACGATTGGTGCTCAGTTTACAGACATACCAGACTTTCAGCATTGTATAATATTTTGTGGTTTTAGCACCCTAAATATGCCTTTAATAAGTATCATGCGTGATGAACTCGTTTATAATACTACTACAGCCCTTTGGATATTTATCCTCAATGTATGTACAGCTACTGATACTGCGATGTATCTGGACAGCCAGATGTTACGGATGCTGCTAATTGGGCTAGTGGAAGAATACAGGAAGTAGATTAATGAACTATTATTCCTGCACACCTGAGGGGAAGAACATAAGCTAGACATTTTGAACACAGTGTGAGATGCCTTTAAAAGGTCATGTTCCTGCCTCTTTGAAATCTAATGCTCCTTTCTTCTTATGAGACTATGTTGATTATAGAGTGGTAGCTTACGGGCTTGGAAAATATCATGATGCCTACTGTATTGGAAACAAGGATCTGGATTTCTTCTCAATGTGAAGATTTGGGATTGAAGAACTATTTACATAGTATTAAGAAAGCTTCATCTTATAACTTGAAATTAGTAGATTCTGTGGAATTTTGTTTCCCCTTTGGAAGTGACCATGGAAAAAACCAGTAGATTCTATATACAAAAAAAATAAATACATAAAGAAAATATTTTTGACACAGAAATATAAAGTGATCTCAGTGCAAAGAAACTGGAAAACCTTCCTGGTCCTTCCCTTTGCTTCTACCATACAAACCCGGTTGAAGATATTTACTGTCCACATGCTGAACACAGGGAACTTTCAGCCACTTTTTGCAAAAAGAATGAAAGAAAACAAATTACAGTCGCAACCTTGGAACTGGCCATGGAAGAAACTGAGAACAGGCTGTGCCTTCTGGATGCTAGTGACTCTTGTGAGGCATGAGTCATAAAGAAATTCTCTCCTGGTTACAGAGGGGCATTCCACACTGCTGTTCCTCACCTCAACAAAATGATCTATCTTCAAAACAGATCCAGACCCAAGTATGGGTTTAGTGTGAAGGCAAAAGGGCAGTAGTCATCCTTCTTTAGCATCATCTGCCTGGTGCAGCACTTGCATTCTACAAAGGGCAATGCAACATCCTCAGCTTTTCACCCATCACCATCACAGATGCATCTGGTCCTATACAGAATATCAAGAGACAGCTTGTGCAGGCAATTTTCATTTCCACGTGCAAGATACCCAAACAACAATATCCATTCCTTTCTCATGTCAAAACCACTGACTGTTCAAATATCACATTGCTTTTATAGTCTCTGAATAAGAAACATTCATCATTTCATACAAGTGCTGTATGACCCTGAAGTTATTAATGAAAACTGCTGAAATCTGCCTTTTATGTATGCTACACATCATTTCTGGACTGTTCACTGTCACTTTAACAATCCTCTATGGCCCCCATGACAATTTCATGCCAGCTTGTGGTGCCTTCTACTGTATTGATTTCTTGCTGTAATTATTATATTTCAATATTAAGGTGCCAGGACTCTATGACTAAAAGCAACCACTTTGATCCTTTGCAGTTTATATGTTCTTCTCTCAGTCCCTGAAATTAAAGGGTAATCTTGAGTTAATTTTAATGGGGAGAAGCCGACTCCCATATGCCGATTCCAGTGAAAAGAGTCTTCTGTAAATGGCAAGATTTTCTGCATGCAGTTTTCTGAGAGAGGCAAACTAATCTAAAAGGATATCGTGGAAAAAGAAGGCCTGTTCAAAGAATATTCTTCTGAGAAATTGACAGAAATTATGTCAGAAATGGTTCAGAAAGTGACGAACAGTGTCAGGGAAATGTAATTTCCAGAGAAAAATAGAGCTCTATACTGCACTATTTACCATAACAAAAAATTACACTGTATATCCCAAACTCACCCCTTCCCAATCAAAGCTCAGTACAGGGTTAGCTGACATTGTATTCTCGAGCAAGATACATAAAAAAAATATTTTGGGGGTGAAAGAGTATGAGAGAGAGGTTACAGGTGAGGATGTATGTTATTGTAATCAAAGGAGAACAAACTAACTTGTGGTGGGTTTGCTAGCTGAGAATGGTCTTGTGAAAAATCCAAAGAAAAATGCTGAAAACTGTAGAAGGGCCAGTGTTGTTTGACAAACAAGCAGAATAATTTTAACAGAAAAGCAAAGCAGATGGTGAAGTAGACAAAGACTATTATTTCTTATTATGAAACTACTACACACCTCCTGAATGATTGGTATAGTGTAGAGCTGGGGGACCTGAGCTTAGATCTACTGATTTATGTAAGATATCCAACTAATCAAGGAAGAAGCTGTTTGGGGAACCTGGAAGACTTGAGATGAACATTGCTGTAAAACTGTCTTCTCTAGAAAAATCTAAATTTTAGCTGAAGAATTGAATATGGTCTGGGAAACTCTGAGCGTCTGGAAATTCCTTGCAGTAAGGACTATGGATATAAATACACAGTAAATTGTCAGGGTTTTGATTAATTTAGAAGAAGGGAAAAAACCCCCAAGTAATTATTTTCTCAGTGAAAGAAAATCACACATATAAAGAAATTGTATCCCCCCCAAATGAACTTCAAAGAACTTAAATAGTGCAGATAAGAGAAGAAACACGCCAAAACCATGAAGGGACTGAAGAGACTTAGTTACTCAAGACCTTTTTTAATCTGGTTCTTTTATTTTATTTCTAGTTCTTTAATGGAAATAGGCTAAGTAGCACAGAAAAACCTTTGGCATTTCAATAACAAATGTTAGTTTAATCCTGCTCTGGAACAAAACCAATTCCCCTTCCCACCCTCTCACCTCCACAATGCTACCTGAATAAAACACATCTTGCCGCAGAAATAGATCCATGTCAGAACAATAGGCCAGTGTTCAGCAATTGACGCATGACCCAAACCTCCAGCATCCCAGGAATATATTATTTATTAACTGTGCTGCAGTGAATCAGTGTCATTAGGGAATCAAGTAACTTTTTTGATAATTTTTTTGTTCAAAACATGCAAATCACGTTTGGGGTTTTGACTAACTGCTCTTACTTGTCCAAAATACTCTCATCTATATAAAAAGAAATATTGTCATAATACTTGGAAGACAATTTCAAGATTAGTTTTGTTCCACAAGAATGCAGCATGAAGATGCTGCAATCAAATTCCAGTGTTGTTATGGGGGAGGGTGGTTTGAAGTTTTGCCTTGTTTCGCCAAAGCTCAATCTAAAGAAAGTGATGAAGAACCTCTTACACAAATAGCAGCAAATATTTGTTTTCCAAGATTTCGTGCAAGAAAGAACACTCTTATTTATTTAGAAATTTTGAAATGAATTGTAGGAAGCCAGATATTTACACCATGGATTTGTTTTCTATCTCATCAAGAAGAAGTGGCACTGAGAAAACATAGAGAAAAAATATTAAAGTCACACCAAAAAAAGTTTTTAGCACAAGCTCAGCAAGATTCTATAAATTATACTTACTGAAAAAAACAAAAGTAGAAGAAAGCTATAAATTACAGCATGATTGTACGGCTACAATTCCTATGTGACCCGATGATATAATTTTGGAAATTCATTGCTGTTCTAGATAACTTAGAGAGACGGTAAGTCAGTTGGAAAATTTAACCAGCAGCACAGTAGACACCAGCAGAAATGCCTTTAGCCGTTTCACAATCTTTTCCAATTAAGGTGGCCATGACACCAAAGGAGTATAAACCCCTTCTTTAGCCTACTGAACCTCAACATCAGAGTCAGGAGCCTCATGTCTACAGGAATGTTGGGAAGTGACTTCTTCCAAGGGATTTCTCAAAATAAGGACCTATGAGAGAATTCAGAACCCTTCTTTATTATGTATATGCACGTAGGCTCTAAACGTTGAGTAAATGCATTTGACCTTATCAGTGTCTTTCCTTCTGCAAATAAAGGGCAAAGAACATTTGTAGGTGAGATACTGTAGAACTAATTCCTTGACTGGAAATTATTCTAAGAAAAGAGAAAAAAGCTGCATTTTTTGTTGGGTATTTTTCTTGGTTTTCTTTTTATTCTAACAAAGTAAGGTGCCTGAAGTAGGAGTCTGGCCTTGTGGAGTAGGAAAATCACTCTGTTTCAGACTGCCTATATATGTAAATTTTAGTAAATAGGGTCATTAATCTTATTGTGCACAACAGCATAAATTAACTTTCTTAAGTTACAATAGTAGTAATTATAACTCTGAAAGACTTGGGTGAAAACTTCACAAACCCTACAATTCCTATTTCAAAATAACAAACAAAATCTGTGAAACCTGGCCTGTTAAAACAAATACTTTCACACAAGCAGAGAAAACATATGGTGTTTATATGGATTTACATCAGAAACAGTAACAAATAGTAACACTGCCTCAGACTTAGTAAGTGATCCTATGGGAATGCTATTTACAGCCCGGTAATCTTTACCTGCACTGTTGAGGCAGTGTTTTCAGAGTCTCTTTCGTATTTTTTTCCCCTTTATTCCTCTCATACTCTTGTTATATTGTTGTTCTCACAGCCTTGAATCTGCAAGCAAGAATAGTAGTGGGCTTTCACAGGAAGAGCCTATCACTGGTCTAAGAACAACTCTTTGATTCCCCTTGTCTCCTTATCTCATTTCCACTTCATACTCATAACCTTTCCCTGCTTCGTAGTTCTGGACTTGAGCCTGCGTAGTGCCTCCTGGTGGTCATAGGCCGGGGCCTTAGGGATGAAGTAAGAAGTCTTCCTCAGGATGAAAAAAAGTTTTTTCCTTGAACTGTGCACAAGTACAGTCTCTTCTGGTTGTTTTCCAGCTTTCTGCATCCCAATGCCCACTTATCAGTAAACTTCTGCTAGCTGTCTCCTTCGTTATCAACTTCCAAGGTTTTCAAGGCAAACAACGCCAAGCTCTAATGAACACTCCCAACCCCACTTGTCTGCTTTCGCTCATCAATAGATTTTAGTTAATTAGAGGGAACTAAACCACTGTGCACAATCAAGTAAATAGTAGTAATTTAAGTTTTCAATAAATATTATCCCATAATAGGTGTATAAACAAGCTTGACAAGTAATGAGTAATTAGTAACAGCTAGTTTATGTACCCCAACTGGTGCTAATGCCATCATTTAATGGGAACAAACAATCAGGTCAGGGAGTGGAAGTGAGTGGGGAGAGGGAAGAGTGGAGAGTGGGAAGTGGGAGAGCTAGAGGAGGTCCTGATAAAAGTGTAAAGTCTTAGGGTAAAACATCTGCCACCTGCTGCCTCCCTGCTACCTGATGCACTGGAGAAATGCCTAGAGCTCTTCTATGGAAACTGTCATTGCTTTTCTCAGCTGGCTCCTTGGGAAAGTGTTCCTTTTCCCTTTGCACTCTTCCTCTCTCTGCTTTGTTGTTTTACCTTTCTCCTAAATCACCTTTTTAGAGTTAATGCATGCCATCATTTGGGCTCCACTACGAAACATCTGTGTATGTAAGTCTGTCTCAATTTTTTCCCATTCCTCATTCTCATTCTGTGCTCTTGCCTATGCATGCTTTTCTAGTCCTTCATACTGTTTATGTTACACAGCTGACCTCAGCAACTAACCCCGCAAAGGAGTGCTCTCTTCTTTTGATAACTACAGTCAAAGCTGTGCCGGACTAGCATGCTAAACCCTGCAGGTAGATGAGAGCAGAACTTCAGTGTAAGGGACGGGGGGAGAGCAACGCGGAGGAGGAGATGGAGAAGACATGGGATATCTTCCTTTAGAGGTCAGAAAAGTATTCAAGAAAAGGGGCTTCTTTTGACAAACATATCAGAACCTGAATGCTGCCATGCTGTTTTCTGTATTAGTACGGACTTCTATGTGGGAGTCACATCAGTGGAAAACTAAGCAGCCACAGCAGGAGCCAAAAAGAATATATGTTTCAGAGAAAAACGACGTCTCTCATCAAGGCAATCATCCAAGCACTGAATAACAAGCCAGTATCTTATGCAGTAATAAATTGAGATTCATTCAGAAGCAGGTTAAGTCTCACATACCTTTTTAGAACACTACCAGCCTTTATCTTTTTTTTTCTTTTGTAAGACTTTTAAATAATTTTTAACCTCAGTTTAGATGGAAATACCCTTCAGAGGGCTTCCTAAGAATGTCACTTGCTTCAGGAAAAGTTGGTTTGCCTTCTCTCTCTAAGTAAAGACAGATAATCCATTGCCTTAATTTCCCATTCTCTTAGCAAAGCCTCAATTTAAGAGACTATGAAGGGGTGAAGAAGGAAAAAAAAAAAAGCCAGAAAAAAGTGGAATTCAGGAAAGACAGTTGCTATAAATATAATAAGTATGCCATTTCTAGAAGATGCTGTGGGATACAACTGTCTGCACGTGTCAGATCATTAACCTCTTTGTTTTGCTTTCTCCCTCTGCTTCATTAAAGAAATTCCAAAGGGGAAATTACATAAACAGTATTTTCTAGATATTATTAAAATATGTTTAGTATCAATACCACTATAAAAGTTAATTTTTTTCAAGACTACTTGAACATTATTTCTCAATGTATAAAATATTCAGTTGATTATAATCCTTTAAAATTAACTGGAATACCGGCATAAGACTAAGTTTTGGGTTTGCAAACTTGTCCAAGAGCAGCGATTTCCCATCTTTCTAGTGTGCCAACTAAGCCACTATATGTCAAAGGATTCTTCAGAAGCAGGAAATATATTCATTATTTCTCTGGAAGTATTACTAAGTACCTTTTAATTAACATTTAAATTTGCTTTAAAATACATTGTTCATATAACTCTGCTTCAGAAGGGCATGAATTAAAAAAAATAGCGAAACAATAAAATATACATATGATGCAACAATTTAATATATCCAAATTTCAAATAGAAGGATTTTCCTTAAGTATTTTTGTGGCTTTATAAAACAAGAAAAACCAAGTGATAATGATAACCTTTTTCTTTTTACCTTTTCATATGACATAATAATGAAAATGTAAAGTACATGGAAGAAATTAATTGAACAAAAAGATAAAGAAAACCATTTCCAAAGCTTTTGTTCTTATCAAGATATAGCCTCGACAGTAGATTAACCAATGTTTTTGCAGCATGCAAGAAAATTAAATGTTTTTGGACCTCTGGAAAGTAATACACTGCTTATGTTTCAGGAATGGATTTTCAATTTGGCCTTTTCTTTCCCACACTTTTCATAAATTTGTAGATTGGTGAAGGATGAAAGGAATTTAAAGGACCAAAATGCTTTAGGCCCTACATTTTCTTTTTCGGAGGCAATCTCAGGAATTTCTTTCAGTTAGAGAGGTCATCCAGGTCCTCTCCTTTAAACAACTGAGAAACTTATTTCTCATCCCTTTACCCACATGTTGTGGCCTCCACTATAGTTCCCAGAAGTATAAGTATTTCTTTGGGCAGTCTGAATACCCAAGAAGGGAGCTTTATGTTGAATTTGATAGTAATTTTCTCTAACCAGACTTAGGAAATGGGAAATAATTAGAGTGGAATAGAAACAAACTTTGCCTCAAACTTGAATTAAACAAGAATCTGAGATTCACATATTTTTGATCTTCAGTCTACTGTAATAAAAGGTTATAGGACACAAAGGTTAGTCACATCGATCCCTGTCTTCACAGCGTTTAACAACTAATCTTCTTCCTGAACAATTTTCTCTTTCATTTAGGCTCTCCCAGAAAAGAATGGGAAGCCTTTTCCACAGTTTGGATTCCTTCAACTTATCTCATTACTATACAACAAAACTCCAATCTACTATCAGCTGTGCATCCACAGTAAAAAACTGAATAACCTACCAATGAACTGTACAAATGTCAGTTTCCACAAGAAATGAAGGAAACTATACAGCATATGTTTATATCTTCTTTTGTAAAGAGAGGCAACAGTAAGAATTTCACTTTACAAATGTATTCACAAATACATTCCTGTACCACATCACCATTTTTTCTGGTTAAAATCCAGCAATGTTCATATTTTTCAATGTATTTTATATGCAATAATCTGAATGTTTAACTACTTTTAATTAGCTTTTACTCAATTTCCTGCTAACATGCCAGACATTATCAGGCACTGCTCTTAGTTATGCTGCTTCACATCCAAAGAAGTGGGAGCTGATGCTAATTAAGACAGTCCTACTCAGCTGGTAAAACTACTGATTAAGTCTTACTTTGCTTTCTGTAATTGAAACCAAATTACAAGGGATAAATAATCCAATCTTTTTTTTTATTTCCAATTCCAGTATGTTTCTAAAAAAGTCTTTAAAAAAGTAAAAATCAATATCTGGCCAAACACTTATGTTTTTATGCGGGCATGTACGTGAGAGTTCTATTGATCATGACATGGTATTTCCATAACTGAGATCTTTCTTTTCCTAAAGGATTTTCTCCCTGCAAAATGACAAGTAAACAGAAAACTGGGTTAATATGCAATATAGAATCCATTTCAAGAATATTATAATTCACAAGAAGCCTGTTTCTCAGTTGTGAGATGGATGTGTCCTATTGATATCTCACTGTATTCAGCACCCCATATCTCAGAATGCAAAATTACTGACAGTTAACTGATGTTGTTAGAGGTGTACTTCCTGGTGCTTTCACCCCAACAACATTCAGGACAGCTTTGGTTTTAAAGCAAAAGGAGGGGCATGCACGCCTTCAGCTTTGGATTTGCATTTTGTATACTTGGTTTCAAATTTTAGGATATTTGCCAGGGAAAAAATCCTAAGGAGGCTTCTCACAAAGGAATCATAGCAAGTCCACTATAGAAGTTCCTTAACTATCAGCTGTGAGAAGACTAAAACTTGAGGTTTTGTAATGGGATTTTATCTCCAAGCCACGGACTTCTTAACTGCAGTCCACTATGACATTTTCAACAACTCCTTTTCTTATGCCACAGTACTTAAATCCTCTCCCTACTGCAGTACTCCTTACTGCCTTACATACATCCTTCAAAATTCCCGCAGTTACTCCTTTTCTCCTACCTGTTTTAGTTTGCTTTCAGTTCTCACATGAAGAGGCAGACTGCATTTTCCTGGACTGCCAAGGTATGTACGCCAATTTGTTTGCTTGGGCAGCAAAAGCAAGACACCTTCCACTCAAAAGACAAAGATAAGCAAAGTGGAAATTTGTCTCAAGTGCTGAGAGCCAAACAAATCGCTTTAAGTATTATATAAGACTTCTGATTGCTTCTTTTGCAAATATATTACACAAATTTACTATTTCTTAAATCATCCAGCAAGTTTTCCAGTTTATTTTTGGAGGAAAGATGAGAGGAACTAACAGAGTACAGTACAACTCAAATCTTGTTTTCTTGGAAGTAGAGAAAAAAGAAATGCTCGCTATGATTATACTAGTTTTAATCCTTCTCAGAACTTTAGGATAATGCAATGGTATTGCATAACGAAAACAGTGAAAGTTAAAATCTCTATAAAAAACTTAGTTTTCTTAGTACAGGTTTAGATCTGATCCAGAGCATGCATGAATTCTTTTTGCTGAAATTTTAAAAACATGATCAGTTTTTGCTAATCTAAAAGGTTTTGGTGTGGTTCATCACTGCAGAGGATTTTCATATGGTATGTGTGCAGCATCTGTACCTTTGCAATTTTACTGGCCCAGATGAGGTATGACTCTCTTCAGAGTACTGGTTTCAATCACTTGTGGTTTTAGGGTGTTTGTTGTTCTTTTTTTGTTGTTTTTTTTACGTTAAAAACATGATTTTTTAACCTAATTACTTTTTTTTTTTTGGAAGCTAATCTTCTTGAAATTAAATACTGCTCTTAATGGTTCAAAGATAGCACATCCATAACCAGAAAGTAATAGCTAAAATAGCTATTACTATTTATAGCTAAAATAGAAACTCTCATGTTTGCTATTGACTAGAGATGTAAATCCTGGTTATGTTCTTTCATAGGATTCATGCAGGAAGAGTGAAAGCACTGGTGCTGAAGTACCTCCTTTTCCCCTTATTATTCATATTTCCACCTCTTTCCCGCCTTATCTTTTTTGCTTTGATTTCAAACTGCTGCAGAAGGTGTCTGTAGACCTATCACCTTATATTGCCTGTCACAATATATATTAAAAAAGGTTATTCTTCTGAGTACCAGAGCAGCAACCCAGGATTAAACTCTACACTTTCCCTTTCCACAATTATTTCCCATGTAACAGATGCTGAGTCTGTCTGAAAATCTGTAATAGAATGGGTTCTAATAAAATCCTGTTCAAGTGCAACCTGTTTGGCTTTTCACAATGGTTCTTTGGGGCCACAAACATGCGCATGAAAATCATAATCTAAAAAGAGAATAAAGGTCAGTTATTACTACTCAAATATACTTTACTAATTAATGTGAAGGTAAGAGGCAAGTGGAATAGGGGTGGGGTAAATCAGGCCAAAAACCTTTCCTGATATGCATCATCATTTCGTCTCCTTGATTCCCTAAGGAAACAAGTTAATAATGAGAAGGAATGTAATTTCAATCAATATATGTTTTCTCCATTTTCAAAAATGGGTTTATCATCTTCACCCTTAGTTATATGCATTTAAAATATCATTTTCCATGCTCTCAGTTACTCTGGTACATCTCCAGGGCAACCTATTTGACAGTACTAAATTTATCTTACTCTAGAAGAGATGGAAATCTGGAAATTTAGATTGAACTTCAGTACTTTTGAGAAGTATTTCAGTTGAACCCAGTACTATTTTTCTTGGCAGCTGACAGATTAAATTCTGATTTCAGTATTATTCATTTGCATCTCGTAGAAAATATTTTTTTGTGCAGACTCAAGGAGAGACAATAATTTTAGGATCACAATCCACCAATTAACCAATTTCATTAAATTATAATATTGTGTATGTAAGTCTGTCTTGTGTGTCTTGTGTCCGTCTGTGTAAAATTATTAAAATAATTTTATTAAATTATAAACAATGAAACAGTAACTGATAACAATTATTTTAGGTTGATGTTAATTTTAGTGTCAGTAAACAGAATTTGCTTCTAAACTTCTAAATTCTCTCTTTTTTAAACTGTTTCATTCCATTTTAGAACAGACGTTACACCATTTATTTTCTTACTATTTTTGGATGGGTTTTGCTGCATTTTTTAAATTCCTTCTCTCTGCAAAGCAATGGTACCAAACAAAAATCAGTTACAAATCTGAAAATATATTACAAGCTTAAACCATGCATTGATAAGTTTGTCATCTGTTTTGGTTTAGAGCAGAAACAATACTATCAAATGGACAAACTGTTTGGTAAATTAATACTTTGAAAATTCATAAACTCTAAAAGAAAAGCAACATCGGTAGCATTTCTAAAAAACATTTTAATAGACTGTTCAAAGGATTTTTCATTGAAAAGACATTAAAAGCAGATAAAAATTGCAACTTCTGCAATTCCATTTATAATACGATTTTTCCAGTCACTCAGGTGCTGAGCATTACCTAAAGTTTAGATTGAAGTATTAGTATCTTCTGAGAGCTCCCCTGCAATTACATACTGAATAAATCTCTTGATTCAATTTCTTAAACATTCCATTTTTCTCTCTCCAACAACTGCAACTAAATCAACATTCTCCCTGACAGCACACCAGAAGTTAAATCAACTCATTCACTCTTACCAAGTAAAAAACCTCTGCAATATTGCATATGTCTGAAAATTACTGACAGCAGAAAAAAACAAAGACACTTTGGAAAGGAAGCCCATATCCTTCATTACTACTGATACAGTCTTTTTACAAGAAAAAAGGTAACAGAAGCTGGATGAGTTTTGTGAGTGATCCATGTCTGGATGAAACTGTTGTCTGAGCTGACTGGCTGACTGTGCTCCAGAATACAAGCTCTATTGCATGAGACTCGTAGTTTAACACTTGGCCCACGGGCCTGATTATTAAAGATTATTTTGCAATTTTTAGCAGCTGTTCTTTCACCAGAAGTTAAATAGAACAGAAATGAAGTACACAGAGCGTTTGTACTCCATCAAAACACAGAAACAATTACAGTAGATATGTGCTTGAGTACCAGTTCTTAGAATGAATTACATCAAAAAAGGCTTCAGACTTCCCCCAGAAAATCACTGGATTCCTCTGGTTTATTATATTGAGGATGGGGGTATAATTTGAATTCTTCTATATTTTTTTTTGCTTTGTAAGGTGGGTGGGAATATTTTTATTTCATACGGGATGCACTGATACTACTTCTTTCCCTCTCATGTTTATTTTACTTTTCTGATTTCTAGAATCTCGCCTTCATCCCTCACTTCCTCTCTATTTTTTCTCATTTACTTTTTTCTGATTGTTTTCTCCAGCTCCATATTGCTGACTCAAGCCATTTTCCACTCCCATATTACAAGTCAGAAGATTACTGAACAAAGATGCAGAGGCATTGCCTGCAACTGAGCTGAAAACCAGAAGACAAAGACTGAAGTCAGTGTTGGTGGACTATATTTGAGCATGGAAATTAAATGCCTGCGACATATTCCTGCAGCCAGTTATATTGTGAATTACAACAGTTTCAGAGGCCAAAGGGCAGATAGCCTTTCTGACAGCAAACCGTGTTATCCCCTAACAAAACAACTGTTTTGTACTATGTGTACAGGACCTGAGGCAGCTTTCCTTACAAATATTTACTCACTCCTCCGTCTTGCAAGTAGATTGTCATCTTGAAGAGATTCATCAAGACTGGGGAAAGCTGAATGAAGTTAATAGCTTTCTTTAAGCTACAGGAAATGAGACACTGTGCTCAACCTCAAGATTAAAAAGAGTAAGTAGAATACCCTTAACTGAAGCTGGGTCAAATGAAAATATGTTCTTACATTTCTTCAAGCACATAGACAGAGCGCTAATTAAGCAGTCATTATGTCACTTACAACTACTTACCAATTATTTCAAAAGATTTGTCAAGTCAGTTAATAATAACTTGTAGGAGTGCAACAATTATCTATATTAAAATGAGTGATATAAGCAGAGTTACCAATAAATTGGCTAAGTCTAATATTGCCCTATATGTATGAAGAAAGGTAGCAGACAGGCAGGACATTCCTGCTCTAAAAGTGACATCTGTTTGTTTCAGATTTAATTCTGTGAATGAGTGAAATTAAGAGTTTTTCAATCAAATAACTATGTATTTCTTATGTGTTCTACCTTGTCTGTTCTGATTTAAAAGCCATACTTATGGAGGGGCTGTATTTATTAAAGTATAGTTTGCAAGTTGTCTCTCTATATACTGTATAGTTCAAGTATATTAAACCATAGAAATATAAACCTGAGTGGCAAGAAGAGGCATATATAAAAGACTCGTGGCAGTGATTGTTGATTATATCTCCAACACTGAACTCAAGACAAGACTTAGACCGGAAATTCATAGACAACGTCCTGTAATCCTGTGGGATGGAACATCCTGAGAACAAAGAGCCATTTTTCTAAGAAATGCTGGTGTCTGGAAACACTGATTTTGCTCCACATAAGAACATCCCACCCCCCTCAGCTGCAAAGCAGAAAGGGAAACTTGCATATGTCTTTGCCCTGATTGTCTTCCTCCTCTTCCCTGATAATTAGAAGCTGAGAAAATGGGACATTTGTCTGGCATGCAGGATTTGATACCAAACAGGTTGAATCTCTAAGTTCCTGAATTATCTGAGTATATATTCAATTTCTCTCTCTTAGTCTTATCTGTTCCGCATGAAAGATAACATTCACTGAGTCAAAGAGAGACTGAGCCACTCACAGTCATCAATATCACAGACTGTTCTGTATTTTGGGTCTGAGTCACCTCTAACTTTTCTGATTTCTCCAGAAATCTTACTTAGAGGCTAATGGACTAACTAAATTGTCTCTGGAAGTTTTCAAAGCCCAGTATTCTTTAAGTCATTGCATACCAATGTCCATCTTTCAATTGGATTTCATTGTGAGTATTGTCCCAGTAGAAACACAGTAATTCAGGATGGTCAACTTGGGCATTTTTCTTTGCTGAAAACCTCTTCTTAGCGGCACCCACATTTTTCTCATTATTTTTGGCTAGATATTTTAATTGGAATGAAACAGTTGTCACTTATGCTTCTGTTAATATATTTTTTCAAAGACTGCACAAGAAGAAGCTCCCTTGTGCATAAAATAATATTATTTTTAATAGAAACAACATTACCATAGTTTGAAACATTCTAATAATTGGAACAAAAGAAAATTTGGGGCTGTATACTTTTTAAATGATATCCTTCTGTGGCATGGCTCCCACTGTAGGCTCATTTTTGTCCTATACAAGTCTGACTATCCAGACTTCTGAAGCACAATGGAATAATTATTAGTAGATTCCAAAAAATTAATTAGCCTGTATTTATACAGTGTTTTGAAAGAGAAAAGCATTACATGCATATTGATGTTACAAGTAATTATGAACGAACCCCATCTTTGTTAAGATCTGAAGTTAATTCCCTGATGTCTGGCATGCAGCATAATTATTTCTACAAAGCTCAAGCTTCTTGAAACATGGACAATAGAAAATGCCACCAAAACCAGATTGGTGTAGTACTGTACTGTTTACATCTTTTAGATGTATTCTTCTAGAGAGAGTCACAGATGAGCATTTCCCCAGACTTAATAAAGACAGGATTTTAGAAAAAGTGAAGGCAAGAGTTAATAATAGACCATGCTTTTTGATCAACTTAACAATGAAGCAGATCTCACAGGTTGCATCTCTATTTAAGGAAAACACAAAACAGAGAACATTCTCTGGCCCAAGGTCAATGGCACAGAATATTTCTTATTTATATAGCTACCATCTATTCATTTAGATCCTACTCCCACAAAAAAACCCCAACAAATCCACAAATATAAGAAAGAAACTCATGAAAAACCTAGGCAACAAATGTCAGGGTAGCCTCATTCTTACTGCCTATTGAAAGCAAGCTTTTCCCCTGTTTTATTCTTTGGCACCACATGTGAAAACCTGAGCTGGTTTAGGTCAAAACCACATTATGACACATAGATTGCACCTTGGCCCTGTTTCAGGAATTTTGACTAAGTCTATGCAGATAAACAAAACAGTCCAATGAAAGGTTCCAATGACAAGCACTAAGTAGTCAACAATAGTCACAAAACCATTGCCAACCCTATTGGTTGTTTGAATCAACAATCATTGATGGCAGCTAGCTAGATGCCTTTCCTTGATGTTAAGATTAGTTCTACACAAACACTGTTCTATGGAATATATTACATCAATACTTAATGTGAAAGGTGAATCTTTTACCTCATTGCCTTGACATTGTCTTATTCTATCACAAAGTTCTAGAACACCTGAAAAATGTTAGAGCTATATTATGAGATTTTAACAGGGAATTTTACAGGGCTATAAATTTATTAAGGTACAAGACTAGGAAAACTGGGGAAACTGCAGAAACAGAAAAAGAAAGAGAAGAATTTTGCTTGCAAAATAAAGACTGAGAAGACACATGGCTTTTGTTTGTGAGAAAGAATGTATAAGCCAGGTGAGTAAGGAAAGATCGGAACTACAAAAATATTTTGTCTTTATTTATGTGGTTATACATTGGAAATTTTATCCTAATTTTCACCAAAAGTCAGGCTCTGGAGGAGCCTCAGCATGTGTAAAGGGACAGAATACCACCTCCTTCACAAATGCAGTTGGAATATTGAGCTGAACAATTTTTCAAAATTACATGATATATTGATGTCTGCAATAGTAACTTACTTTGTCTTGTGACTCAGGGAATTCCTCCTATCTCTAAATTCCTATTTTGTTTTGAAACTGCTGTGAACTAACATCCTGGTCCTACTGAACTAAATGTGATACGAGAGAGAAGTGTTGGCAAGATTGGCCCTAGGATGGGAAAACAGGGATATTTCTAGCTGTCTTAACTGAGTGAGCGTTGCAGGGATCCAGGTGGTACTCTTCTAGTACCTAATTTTGAATGAGACAAATAAAAATTTTTAACTAGAAGGTTGGCCCCAAGCTACCTGTTTTTAATGGAAATTTCTTTGCTAGGATATTTTCAATGAATTATTTCCAAAATCAGTAAAGACTTCCACGTTTTTAAAGATATGTGTAGTATTTTTCCATTTCAGGTTTCTTACCATGTCAGAGAAAGATATTTCTTTCTTGTCCCCAGTTGCCATCAAAACTGTCAAACTTCAAAAATATTTTCTTGGTAGTATTTTAAATTAGTATCTGCTAATATCTGTTCCATTAGTACCTGCCCTAACACCATTAGTTTTAGGAAAATGATGAAAAAGGACTACATCACGTATTACAAGCTTGGAATATATATAGTCTGTAAAAATACATACAGTAACAACATTTACCTGCTTCACTGATGAACCTTATCAAAAGCCTTAGCTTTTAAGACCATGAATATTTAATAAGTCATGTCCACTGTTCCATTTTCATTAATTGCTTAATTCCCATATGTGTAAAGTTGAATCAAGTGTACATTTTAATCTAAAATAGCATTTAGAGGTGATCTGTAAGGAGTGAAATAGTTCCCTGCTACTTGAGTCACATGCTAAGAAAGCCAAGTGCAAAAATTATTTTCACAACTTAGTCTTCAAAAGCTGCATTGTTTTAAAATGATAGATTATCATATTAAGTATATGCTAAAAATAGCTTTGTGAGTTATTTAGAAAAAATAACAGAAAAATTGCAAAGTATGTTTGTGTGTAAAATAAATTTCTGGCCTCTTTAGGAAGGGAGGGAGGGAGGGAGGAAGGGAGGAAGGAAGGGAGGAAGGAAGGAAGGAAGGAAGGAAGGAAGGAAGGAAGGAAGGAAGGAAGGAAGGAAGGAAGGAAGGAAGGAAGGAAGGAAGGAAGGAAGGAAGGAAGGAAGGAATTTTGAGAACTTGCTAGTAGTTTAGGTATGTCAAGACCATTAGGACTGGTTTGAAACTACCAAAAAAAAAAAATCTACCACACTCTTTTAAGAAGTCACTGGAGATCAGGGAAGAGAGACTTAGTCAGTATAACATTTTTAGTTATGGAGAACAGGAAGTACAAGGCAGAGTTTTACTTTAAAGCCTTCAAAGATGAAAAGAGCATAATGCTTATGGAGACTTGAATTTCTATAAAATATTTGATAGGAATGTCTCTGAGCTCTTTCTCCTTTTTAAGTACCCCTTGACAAATGTACCTATTGTACACTTAGAAGCAAGGGCAGGAAGCATGATGAAATCTATTGCAAGAACCAAGAGAGTGATAGCAAATATCTAAAAATTTATTAGTTCCTATATAAATCATTTTCAATTCCTTTCTTATGAAATAAATATTACAAACAGAGAATTCAGGATTCCATATCCTTGCCACCCACATTTCAGTATCTGCTGACATAATTTGTATAGCAGAATCTTTTAAACTACTTTTTTTTTCCCCAATGTATGCCTGAGACAACAGACACTAATGTACCTGAAAGAAAAGGTAGACCACACATATTCACTGTACTTTTAAAAGCGTCCATTTCTCAAACCTTGGTTAAATAGCATGTAAGTAAATGAACTTTATATCTGAACTAGATAGCTGGTCTACCTTTATAGTTGGAAGGGCAATGGTTGTTTCCTGTTCATGATTCAGCTCTTTCAATGTAGGTGTTGAAAATAAGTCAGATGAATTTGAAGTTGTCCATTTCTATCCACTAACCATGAAGAGAGAGGATGGCTCAAAAGCAGGGAGAGCAGTTAGGTAAGAGAAAAAGCAAATTTCATATATTCAAAAAAATAATGGAAAACCAGAGGTCAGCTACCATCTATTAAACCACTTAACTGTTCAAGGAGCTAAACAAAAGTCTACGAAAATCTGGACAATAAACTAAAGTAAGGTTGAAATGGTAGAGAGTTTGGGTTTTTTTCTGCTCCTAAGCTACTTTTTTTCTATAGGATCTCACAATGATTATGTCAGGTAAAATGCTATCACATCATATTTTTAAAGCTAAATATTAATATATAGTATCAATGCCAATACCCAGGCATATAAACCCATTATCCAGAAATGCTTCAAAATTTTTTGTCTCTGAAAGATAATTTAAATCCAAGCCTTTGAAAAGTTAAGCTCATTTTCGTGCCTGCTAGTAAAAAATGTGTGCTTACAGAGCATAAATTTATACATTTTTTCAGTATTCCTGTGTTCCACTATAAAATTAAATGGCAGATGAAACACTTCATGTCTTGAGGTCACGTGTGACTGTGGCCCAGAGAAAGTATTCAAAACAGCCAGGAACTGTACTCCACTGAGGAGCACCAGCTAATATGCATGATCACGCTTGCTGGTTCATACTAATTGCCCCATGTGGTTAAATGCAAGAAGAACGCCTGTCTGCCCTTGACACCCAATTTGTCTCCTCCAGGGGACTCCACACAGACATAGGACACAGCATTGCATTCACAAGGAAGCACATGAGCAATCTACAAACTACAGCTTATTCTTGAGGAAGAACCTGTGGTCTTACCTTGCCCAATACAGTCCCACAGTTCTAAGCACAGTTATTTTCATTAAGTATCTTGCATGACTCATTGCTTATAAACAGGGGCAAAAATTCTGAATGTGGCCTTGAATAAAATGTTTTCTTACAGACAGAATCAGACCTTACAAAGTAAAGGCATCAACTCTATCTATATATGGCTTCATTTCCTATTTACTGAGATTTATCTTGACAAAGTTTTCTGAGAAGAAGTTATTTTAAAAGATGAGCTCGAATGAAGCTAGGACTCATAATTTATAAATAAAAGGATTATTCCCAAATGAAAAAAAAAAAAAAAAAACAACAAAAAAACCTACAACCCAAACATACATATAAGGAGGATGAATACAAGAAACTAGATTGATAGACAGGTTGGAGATGGCAAAGAATATATGAGAATTTGAAAAAAACTCTTTATTCAGTTAGCATTATGTTCTACTAATAACACAAGATCAGGTTTCTACCCCTGCTGCCTGCTATCTCCTAGAAGATGTAAATTCACTCATTAATGAGGACACTGAAAATACTGGTTGAAGAACTTAAAGGTAGTATATAAAACATATGACTTTTATGTTATTACTTATTAATTAATCAAAATACCTTGCAATTTGGAAGATCCTATATGCTTCTTTTAAATTACCATCTTCTCATTCCAAGTTCTGCTACCTAACCATGGATCTCACATTGCAGTCTCTAAGATATTAATAGTTGCTGGAGATTAATGATACGTATTTTCAATGCTCTTTGATACAGTCACAACAATGTTTTTCAGTTACTTCTCAGCTGCCTATTTTCTCATTTACAGTAACAGAATCTATGGCTACAATTATGTCATGCATTGAAGTAACTTTATATCATTACGGCTTTGTAGAGATGTAGCTAATATGCTTAAGCAGCCATTAGAGCCACTCCCACATCTCTGAAAGATGACTTAGAGGTAAAAGATAAAATGAACTCTCTATCTTGCAGTTGGTGCAGGCATCACTTCACAAAAACGAAAAATCATTGACAACTACCTTCTATCAGGCCTAACTCAGCTTCATAGGAACGTGGGAACAGTTTATTATTAGCTGTTGATACAAACTAGGATAACTTAAAAACTATTTAGATCTGTTTAAGGGGTGAAAAAGAGCACTCCAAAACGAATGTCATTACATGAATACGAGAATTGTATCTTTTATTCTTCCAGTCCTTTAACGCATTTGGACAGCAGTTATATATTTAGAAAACTTTTTACCTTGTAACTGTACAATTAAGATAGAAATTAAACATCTATGTGTATGTGGTTTAATGATAGCATATACGTTATTTTTATAAAATAACTATTAAACATATGGCAACTATTCACAAATAATCTGAGTCACTTTTGCTGTTTAATACCTTTCATTTTGAGGTTATCCTCTCCAAATGCCTACTACCTTCTCTCTACCTCCAAAAATCCTCAAACAAAAAACAAAGTCATGCTAAGAAACCCTATGCAATTAAGAAAAAACAAGTAAGCACGAGCCTCATTTTCTCCAGAAAAAACTGTCTACATCGACAAGTCAGATGGGAGGGAGAGCTTGGACGAATCATGCTTTGGAAATGCTAACTCAGAACAGCACTTACCATCCTCTGAAAGTACCTCTCCCTTTCACTAATGACTGACCTTTATACCTTTTAGATATTTGGGTGACAGAAATGGCATCCTAAAATCCTAATGGTTAAGAAAGCTTGCAGTTTGACTAAAATATGGGCAAGTTTGTGGTTTTGCTTTTTTTTAACACAGAACAATAAAAAAGCAAACCCTAAAATAAATAGTGAATGAAAATCTGGAGAATTTGGGATTCATACACAGTTTCCTGGTGACAATTCTTTTGAACTATGAAATCCAGATTAGAAAATTTCAATGAAGTTCCAGTAGGTTATGCTATTACAGTTTGAGATTACAATGAAGAAAAAAACCCTCTCAAATCCTGCTTATTATAAGTTAGTCTTGTTTTAATGTCACCATGTGTCTATATTTATAGGGGGAAAATTAATTCACTGCAAGTCCAAAATTGCTGACAATTCTTGCTGCAATGTAAGAGTATAATACCAACAATAAATTCAGTGGAAGTCTATGTAGAATGAAATACCAGTGTAAGGTATATTACTGTTAAGAATTCAAAGGAAATGAAAGAATATAAAATCCATGTAAAACTCATTACTAGGATTCTGCATACATCTTTATTCTTCTGGTTACATTTCATGAAGCACAGATTTACCATAATCATGAAGAATATACATATACATACCGAGTAGGAACCTACTACCTCACCCATCTGATAGGGGGTTGCACCCTTTTATATCCTATGTTTGATATAGCCTTTGTGTTGTTTATCTATGTAATTTATCAGATCAATGTGATGGGAAAGACTTCAGTGTTAACTGAAAACCATTGAGAAGACATTTTCTAGTTTATAATTGAATAGAAATGCAAGCAGTTTTCAAAAATTAATTTATCTGCAAAAACATTTATAGAAGATCATTACTTGTCTGTGTTTGAATGAAATTCCCCTACTATTTACTTAACATAGAGTCTAAAACTGAATGCAGATTTTGACTGCTACTACCCAGACTTGTTTTCCCCTCTTGACTCACAGGTTCAGCAAATATGAACAGGTTAAATAATGATAGTCCACAAGTTTCCATTCCAGATAGAAAAGGTGCTTGGAGGGAGCATAAAGAAGTGGAAGATTACAGCTATGCAGTATTAATTTGCAGCAGGTGTTGAACAGCTAACATAAACATCTTTTAAACTGTTCTGATTTACATCAAGGCCACAACAACAGCGCGTAAAGAGGCAGGAGGTTGCATATGGCTTTTAATTAGTAATCTCTCCATTTCCAGAACTAAATGACTCTTTTGAAACATAAAAATATGATAAAAATATTAACACCTTGAGGTCTTAAAGACAAGTAGGTGTCGTACTTGGGGCCATGGACTAGTAGAGAACTTAGCAGGGCTGGATCAATAGTTGGAGTTGATGATCTTAAAGGTATTTTCCTAAAGAAATCATAATTTATCTTCCTTAATTCAATGCAAAATGTACTGTACTTGAATATGTCTGAATCTTTCAGCTATGTTTCTACTGTATGTTTATCTTGAATATGTACTTACACTGATGTATTCATTTTTTGTAATTTCTGCTGACGTTAAATGCCAAGGTATTGTGTTTTAGAAAAAAGCAGATCTTTACAGCTCATTGCTCTCTCTTTTCCCCACAAGCACATCACAAATAGGTACACTCTAGGAAACACTTTTGAGATGTTCAATAAAAAGTATTCTACATTCTACAACCGAAAAAGACCCAATCCAAGAGTACATAGGGTCTACTCTGCCCTTGATGAACTTGGTCAAGAGTCACCCAACAGAAGCTGAAGTGTACTATAGCAGCAACAAAGGAAAATAGAGCAACTACACCAGCATCCTGATGTAATGTTCTGATTCATTAACAGTTCATATCTATCTTGAACTCCTTCCCTCTCCATGGAACATCTCTGCTGGCCTAACTGTGGAAACTACTCTTAGGCTTACAGTAGGAAAAATAAAACCTTATGTCTATAGACAGAAATTACTTTGTGATCTACTTCAAACATAAAAGTTTACTTCTAATATTCATATTCTTGAAAACTGACACTGAACTTTATGCCTACAGTTTCATATTCACTCTCTTGAGATAAGGACAGACATATTCACATACGGCACTACTCATTCCTACTCATTCCTCTGTCTTACAAAATGGAGTGTTTCTCTCTCCCTTTGGCTCCAAAATTGCTATTACTCAACTTGACACAGAGGCTTGTCTTCTCACGAGTATGCACTGCCGTAAGTAAATATTCAGCAGTTACACAGGAGTTCCTCAGCTTGAGGAAGAGAAGACTCTGAGGAGACCTAATTGCAGCCTTTCAATACTTAAAGGGGGCTTATAAGAAAGATGGGGAAAAGAACTTTAGCAGGCCCTGTAGCAATAGGAGAAGGTATATCATAGAATCATAGAATCGTAGAATCGTAGAATAGTTTGGGTTGGAAGGGAACTTAAAGATCATCTAGTTCCAACCCCTGCCATAGGCAGGGGCATATCCCACTAGATCAGACAACCCAGCCTAACAGTGTTTATAAACTAAAATAGGAGAGGTTTAGACTAGACATTGGTAAGAATTTTCCTTCACTGAGGGTGGTGAAGAACTGGAACAGGTTGTCCAAACAGGTGATGGATGCCCCGTTCCTAGAAACATTCAAGGTTGGATGGGACTCTGAGCAACCTGATCTAGTTGAAGATGTCCCTGCTGAGTGCAGGGGGGTTGGACTAGATGACCTTCCTTATCCCTTCCAATCCAAACCATTTTATGATTCTATGGAATGTTTTACAGGTAGGTAAGAGGCAGATATCCTTGTTCTCTAAACATTTCTCCACCTTTAAAAGGAGGCAAATCTCACATCACCTGTAATCCACTAATATCCCTTTCTTCTGCATGGCATAATCCCTTAGAGCCACTCCTGTTTTTTTTTTGAAAGAAAAGCATACTCTCAAACACAGGAAATATTTACACAATGTGAAAATTTTTGAAGGGAGCTATCCTCCTTCCCAATATAAAAAGATCTTTCAAGATATCATTTAACAATAAATGTGGCAGTTATGGAGTGTATCAAAGAGTTCACTATCCTTAAACTACAAAGATATTTAAAAAAAACCCATGTGTATGAAAGTGGAACACATAGGATAAAACCTCACAAGTACACCTTATAAAGACTGACTGCCTTTCCAAGACTGTTTATGTCCTTTGTAAAAGTTAAGACTATATAGTTATTTGTATCCGTTTTGTTTGCCATTTGTTAACTAGTCAATGCCCAAAATATAAAAGTTTCAAATGAAAAAGGCATTGCATAGAAGTCATAATGGTGTCATAAATGTTTGCAGATTCAGAAAGGCAGTTATTGAGCATATGGAACTTCTGAAAAAACCTGTTTAAACTAAATCAAGCACAGCCTTGACTGTTGCTCTGCTTGGAACACAAGATCTAGTGATGCCATCACCAACAAATTAACTGGTACCATGATGCAGTCTTTTCCCAAAAATAAAGTTTAGCATGTCTATTCATTTGTTCATAGCTTAGCTGCTAGGATGGGAGAGCATCTTTTCTATCTTAAAGAAATTCCTAAATTTCTTGACTGCTCAGAGGAAATAGGTATCTCTTCTGGGTTTTGTTTTGTGGTTGTTTTGGGGTTGGGGTTTTTTTTTTGGATCTAATAACATGATAGGAGATGATGTAGAAACTCAAGCCTGTCTATTCAGTGTTCCTTGTACCAACATAAATCATTTTTCAAAGCATTACTTTCATGCCTCAGAAGTTCTTCAAGAATCAGCTGATGACATTGATTTAAAGGATGATTTTTATGGATTTATGTTCAACTTCCTTATTTAATCTTATATGCCTCAAGAATGTAGCAGAAATATATGGATACAGTACTTTCTACTAGATAAAATCTAGCAATCCCTGCCTACACACTAACACAGCTGTCTATAACCCCCCCCAAAATCTGACTGAAATGTAAACCAAGTAATTATTTTTAAAAAATCAGAATATGAGACTCTTTTAGGAAGTTGCTGAATCTAATAATTACACTCTAATCTTAAACCTCAAGTATTGTTTTATGGTCAGCATAGGGCTGTTCTGATCTGTACTTTACCAAAGCAGTTTCCAGAGCCAGTTACCTCTCCATACTAGCCAGTGTAAAACCATTCCAGTTGCTGCTCATTTCCTCTACTTATGCCAGGATGCAGAAGCACAGAGCTTAACATTTGAAGAGAAGCAGAGAGTGATTACACTGCCAACAAGAAATTAAATGAAGTTTTAACAAGCTAAATCCTACTTCTAGCAGCAGACACATTTCCCATTTTCTTCGATTGAACTGTGAATATCTGTGTGTTGTCTGGTACTCACATTCATTATATTCGTAATCATACTGCATATACTGTAAATCAAAGAATATATGTAGAGATGTTTACTGGGAGTTCAGAAACTCAAAATCTTGTTTGCATGAGTATATATGACTATCTTACATGTCAGTTTGTTATATGAACAGTTCCATTGTGAAATAATAAAGTTGTATCAACATAAAATTCACATGAAAGTTCAATCAAATCAAAGTAATTTCTAATGTATTTTTCCATTGTTCCTGTTTCATCTTTTGCATCTACATCATCACTGACAGTTTGCTGTTCAGTATAATAAATATATCAGTGGCCCTATTTCTACTTTATTTCAAACCCGTAATTTCAGGACAGGTAGGTCTAGAAGAACCTATGCCCTAAATTTACATTGGTTACAACTCTGAAAAAAATCCATTTGGGATGAAAAGGAGAAGCAATGAAAGGAGGTAATGAAGAAAATGGAAAAAGTCTCAGTTGCTTTCTGTATCAAAATGACTGCATCTACAACATATGAAAAATACTTTTTTCTTTTAAAACAGAGATGTACTCAGTTTTATCCTGAACATATATTTAAGTCTAACGGTCTAAAAAAAAAAGAAAAGAAAAAGCTAAGATTTTTAAACACCATTTAAATTCCTAATAGAGAGAGTTCAGATAGATACATTGCTCTTTTATGGCTTCATACAGCCAGAGTCTTTGCTGTGGTCATACACCCAAATGGTTAAAAGGAAAATTAGTTATTGGCTCACTTATTCTTTTTAAATAAATTTTGACCTCCTTTAAAAAAATTTTTACAAGTTTAGTTCAATATGCCAGGACTGTACTTTTCTCAGAAACTCAATTTCTTAACTACACTCTTGAGTTATTAGTGATCATAGTGACAGGTCACAGATTTATAACCTTCCTGCTCAAAACTGATAATGCCAGAATGAAACATTTTACGTACCTTCCTGTGACATAGAAGCATGATGTGAAAAAGTAATATCATGTTTATAGATTAATATTTATCCATATATCACTCCTCGGACCATAACACTTCAGTTTTAAGCAAAATAGTAAGAAAATGAATACTGTATTCCATCTTTTTTTACCATCACTTCACGTATATCTTGACAGATAATCAGGATGATCATTTTAATTTACACTGAATATGCAAATAGATCTGGCAATAACTACATTTGAAGTGTTCTGTGTTTTAATTAGAGCAGGGAGAAAACCACAACAAATTTGCTTTAATTATTTCCTCAAACTTAAAAATAAATGGGCTATATTCTGCATTCCTCCTTCACTATAACTTGGATTTGCCCCTTGCAATTCACAGTTCTCCTTGGGTAACAGGCAATAATAACTGCACCAAGCAAGTCAGACCACTTAATATATTCCTTCCAAGATATAAAACCTGGCTTACATCATCTCTTGTCTTTGGGATTTAGGGAACGAAATAGATGATAAGAAAGATAGAAGTGCCAGCCCCTTTCCTTCTTTTCCTCACAGTCAGTGATTAAAGACAGAGGATGGAGAGGTTAAGTACTCAGTTGTCCCTTACTATTTCCCTCCAACTACTTGCCTGCCTCTACAGAAGAAAACAAACCAAACTGCCACAGAAGCAGCTACTTTTATTCTTCCAGAATTCTTCTTGGAGTAATGGAGGAGGCCATGATGGGACAAAAGAGAGCACCACAAAAATCTTTTAATACTATTGCCTATCATCATCATTTCTGGCTTAGTGTATATCTGCTCTGCAAACGGGTGACTGAAATGAAAGGAATTATTAACGTGATAAGCTACTAAGCAGAGTCATTACAAGATGATCACCACTAAGTTGTTGCCTTTCTCCACAAATCTGTCTTCACCTGGTAAAACCATGACCTCTTTTCTCAATGAGCATAAAAAGCTCCTGAGTGGTCCTCACCTCTTCATTATGAAGTTCACAGAAGGTAGACTAGGCTCTGTTGGCTGATTTTGCACAAAACCATGTTAAGAACACTAATAAGATCCATTATCCTGGCTCTGCCGTGAAGTTACTGAGCACCCCCAAGAGACTACTAACATTGTAAATCTCCGTGGCTGTTTGTGCAATAATCATTAGACCATGGCTTAAGGGAACAGTTGCAGACTCTGGCCTTGTTGTTATTATTTGTGTAACAAATTCATTTGAAATCATTCTCCAGCAGTTAGCTTACTGGAATTACATGTGAAATACAGACTCTCTTGATAAGAAAAAAAAAGACTTTGTGCCCTTCTACAGAAATGTCATGCGTGTTTCAAGAAATCGTAGCTTATCTCACTCCATGCAGCAGAAGCCCTGAACGTAATCACTGAGAAGCTGTGAATTCCTTAATCACACTGATGAGTGGGTACTTGGGCTTTGCACTGGAACATGGATCAAAATTGCAGATAAGTTAGGGCTGATCTTGATAATTGCTATGCCTGTAAGGAGCCTTCACAAAGTTGCAATCAAGCTCAGGAAGATAAACAACCTGATAGGCCCAAGTGTGGAAATTCTCAAATACTGCATACATGTACAGTGTGATCTAATCACAGATGTTTCACATGCAGTTAAAAAACATAAGACAATAAAAGGTTGTATTTGCTGAACATTGGGTTTAGTGTGAATTGTCCATCCAGACAGTTATCTACATTCTTCTCGCAGTCATCCAGAGAAGTAATGTATCTGTTCGCTAAACTGTAGTTGAACTGGCAATGAGCAGTACCTTGAGATAGCTTCTGTCTCTGCATATTGCTGGGGAAAGTTACACGAAAATGCTTTCAAGAGCTATCTTGAATGCTGAATTAATTAACTATTGCAGGAGGTAGCGTGTGACTCACACCTTCAACTGTTTGGAAAGGAAATGAAAAACATAAACATAATAATTGAAAGCAAACTCCCATAAAAAAAGTCTTATTTTTTAAATGCATCTTGCTTTGAAAAGGGAGATTTTCACTAAATTTTAACTATTAAAAAATGTAGAAAATCACATCAAGATACAGACAGACTAGAAAAGCAAAGCACGTTAAGCTACATTAGCATTTAAAACCTACCCAAATCTACGGCTTTATGACCACTATTAATAATCATAATTGGTAATGAAATTATTAATATAATTATTTTTACCTTCTTCTTCTAAAGATTATATAGTGAAACAGATAAATTACTTTCTATTAAATATGTTTTTGAAATATATTCAAAAATATAATCTAATCGAACTTACAAATTTCATAAATACACATATTCACTTTTTTAAACAAATCTTTGTATTCACATCTACATATGAATAAATAACTATGTAACGTAGACTAATAAAAAACATAATTTTTTTTCTTGTTTGGGGACTCCTTTGTCATTTAGGACTCTAGATCTAAATCTATTTGAAAAACCTGAAGTAGAAAGCAACCCATGTGTTGTCTATTTATCTTCACTTTGAAACAGATTGTTAAACTTCATATAATTACTTGTATTTATGATGATGTGTCTACTGTCTATATAGCCCTCAGAAATGCTAACATAGCACAGAAGGCTGCTTAGTTTATGGCAGGTTGTCTCTGATTTCTATCTGCTATACTGTATTAAAATAGATGAGAGAGTATTAAATACACCAGCAACACTACACAGTGCAGTTGCTCCGGGGATGTTATTTCATCATTACAGAGACATACCACAGTGCAAAAGATAACCATAGAACACAAGTTTTTGGTTTTTTTTGAAAAGGAAAGGATTTTAAACACAAACATAGTTTTACAAGCCTTTTCATAAAATCCTTAAGCAATGTTTTTCAGATCTGCAAAATGTTTTCATGGTCTTGTGGGCCTTTTTGTTTTGTGCTTGGGGTTTTTATCTCTCTGTTTGGGGTATTTTAAATTTATTTCTTTTTATTTTTGTAGGGTTCCCAAATTAAAGAATCCATTTTTTTACACAATCTCATTTCAAATTCTTCATACAAATTCCTTTATACAAAAAGAACTTATGAAAGGTTCATAAATATTTATACAAGTGTTTAAAATGAAGATCCCATCATCAAATTTTTATCTTGGTCAAAGCAATACAAAACCCGAGTAACTCATGAAGAGCAAAGATTATTGAATTAAATAGTATGGAAAAAATAAAAATAATTAAAAAAAAATAGAATCTATATTAGCAGGACTGTATTTTTTAAAAAGTAGATATTTCATCACCACAGGAGTAATATCTAACATTTTCTCATCGAATTAATGAGAAGGAATATCTGTATTACATATTTTCACATTTCCAAAGCCAAAGATAATTAAGTTGAATATTAGTGGAATGCAGGAATATACTACAATATAAGTAGACATAGTAAAGTATGGCAAGTAAACCAGAATCTTGGGTCACAATCAAAGTAGAGAGAGAAGTATCTCATCCCTTAATGCAATGACCTTCCTCCTCCACTCAAGTGGTAACTAAAGGAAAAAAACCACTAGATTTTTACCTACTTTCCCTATAAAGTTTGTACTTAAGTCTTTTCCTGAATCGGGGCTTTGGTAAGCAATTTAAGCACAGGCAACATGATTTGTCATCTGTAAGTTGCCCTCTTTCCCTTGGGATCTGAAATACATAGAGAAACCCATTCTAAATCTCCCTACAGGTGAGTAGGAAGATGTTTGGTGTGACAATAAAGCACAACAAAAAGAAAATCAACTTTGTGAGAGAAGTCAGTTCTGATAATAAGGCCACTTATAAAAGGAACGAAGTTGCTGAACAGGATTTGAAAACCAGCAACTGAGAGTCAGAGTACAGGCAAAGGGTATGTGCTCTGACAAAATAATCAGAGCCCATATTTTTTTTCTAAAAAATGCAGGATTTTACTATGCTTTTCAGTCCGATCAATCCCAGATGAATTTTTCCTGCTTTTATCAAGCATAGCTCTGTCTGGTAGAAAAATATTGCTATATTCCATAACCACATGTACATCTGGGTATTTTTTCACTGCAGTTTTTTGAAACACTTAGAAAGGTAATTTTGCTTTATTGCTGGTTCTCGTTACTCTTTTCAGCACTGAAAAACTCTTAATAAATAGAATATCTTTGTAATGTTTTTTTTCTATCCTATGATTAAGTTAAACAAATACTCTAACTGTCCAGGCAAGTAGAAAATTCATTATGTTGCTCTAATTTCCAAACCTACATCTTACATATCACATATTAAGACACACATGACAATACAGAGGAATGATTGTGTGGTGATAAACAATTAGAGCGCTTGACATCCTGCATATCATTAGAGTGAAAAATATGTCACAAACCCGATTTTCAGCAATAGTATATAAAAAATTAGACATGGCATCATTTGTTGGTAACTGCAGTTGATGGAATATAAACATAATTCAAGCCTCCTCAATGGTATGCATGCTACAAGATATTTAAACTTTTTTTGTTCTTTACAGAAAATAATTTTCTCCACTTTATTTAATTTTAAAACATAATCATATGTGATATTTAGGAAAACTTGACTCACAGGCTTGTGAGAGATTTTCAGCTATGTTTTCTGGGATCTTTTTATGACTATAGAATAACACACCTTTCCAACACCCTTATTCCTTGTTAAAACTTAAAAAATAAAATTAAGACATGAAATGGCAGGTCAACAAGGGGAAGAAAGGCTTTATAAATATGCGACAGTACACGTAGGTTTAATCATAGTAAATGTTACATACAAATAGCAATACACACTAAAAGTAGGCATATGGTCACAGCAACTTACGTGCTTCATTATCTCTGCCTTTTCTTCTATCTTTTTTTCCCTTTCTACAGCACCAGTTCTAGACATCTTGCCTTATTTTCTTCCGCCTGCATTGTTTATGGTAATTTGTCACACACATTTTTGCCTCTGCCTCTAGATTGCATTGTTTTGGATTATATATTGTTTAAAATAAAAAAAGAAACTGGAATATAAACTCAATATATTGAAACTATCAATACATTTTCAGGCAAAACACATTACAGACTACAGAATTTTGGAAACAGATGGAATATTATATTACTGGAAGAGGTAACAAACAAGAGGATTCTTTAAATTAGAAAGTTGTCCATATAAAATATATTTAAGAAATCTAGATAGTTATTGATGAAGAAGTACTCAGGATTCATACTCACAAAGCAAAATGAAAATTAAGTTCTATGATAAATCAATAACAGTAAGAAAAAATTATGCTGCATTTTTAGTCAATATTTGAGCAGAATGATTCTTTATAAATGCTACTTTTTTGAGTTTTGATATGTGTATACAATAACACACCTCAAGAAGTTTGTATAGAATATTGCACAAAGCACTGCTAGCTGCAAGTATGCTCTTCAGAAGCTGGATATATATATTTTTTTGCTTTAAGCTGATTTACTACTAATGCAGATAGATTATGACCTGCTTTTGTTTCTGTATATTAAACTTCTACTGCAACAGTGTGTATTTGTTGCAAAGGTGGGAACGATCTTTACAAATTTTTGTTGCATATTTTTATCAACGTTTCAAAAGGTTACCTTGCAAGTTAAGCATGCTCATTCATGTCACAGCCATGCATTATTTATGAAATGTCTGTATAATTATAGATTATTTATACTCTGATATTTATGGAATGTCCTGATCTGAAAATCTCCAAGGAACAGCAGAATAGCAACACTTAACATGAAAGCCCATTATTAAAAATGGATGGCAAACCAGTTTTCTGGTGTTGAGTGTTAAAAAATGAAAAAAAACCCAAACGACCAAGATACGTTCTCCTACTACCTTGCAAATAGAAATCTAACTTTAAGAGCTTAAAGTCAGGGTTAACCCTGACTTTTCAGGGTTTAATATTTATTCTTCAGGCTGCACACTGGCATAGGAGGTTGTTTAATATTTCTGTCAAAAATAAGCTGCTGCTGAACCCCAGCATCTTGTGGATACTTATGTTTCTGCAGGGGCTTTAAAGGTTACGATTTTAATAAATGTGAATTGCTGAAATTTATCTGCATGAAATAATTCTTTTCTTTACAATTCAAAAGATATTTTTATTGGTAAGATTACATAAATTCTTACTTATATGTAATGTATTTAAAGACCTTTTTGCAAAAATGTGAAAGAAACTAGTAAGATAGTCTTCTAGTGCCACCATTAAAATGAATTATAAAAAAGGTTAAAGAATGGGCTTGGACAAATTCATGTAGCTCAAAAGAAGGGAAGAGGCCAAGCCTCAGCCCATGATGAGTTGGGAGTCAGCAGGGTTGAGTATGCTTCCTTATCAGCAAGTGACCAATTAAGTTTTTCCTAAGCAAGAATAGTGGATATGATAACTGAAGAACAAGCTGGCCCAACAGCCAGCTGAGCCTGTGGAAAGCACGTGGGTGACAGAAGTTGGCAATTGTGATTCTGCCTTTCACTGCCTGTGTACACTGAGCCTCTATGTAAAAGTGGAAGAATGCACTGGACAGTATGAAATAGATGGAAAAAAAAAGGAAATACTTTCAGAAGTCAATGAAAGGAAGAAAAAGGAAAATTAATACTCCAGGGAAAGGTCTTCTAATAGGTCCATCATAACACAATTTCTCTACATCAAGTTGACAACCTTCAGCAAATAAAAGGCTCTGGTCTTCCATCAATTTATTTCACTGATCTATCCTATCTATCCATCACTGACTCCTACAAAGTGAATGTGGAACATTCACATAAAGATTGTAGCTGGCTATATGAGCTAGAGAGAAATAAAACTTATGTCCTGCAGCTTTGTAAGTTTGGTGAAGTAATTACAAGGAAAATAAAAGTCCCTTACGGTGACAAGGTAGTTTGTATATTTTTTTTAATGTTTTCAAAAGTTACTTTCAAAAGAAAGGATAAATCCAATTGGTAAAAATGTACACGAGCACAATAAAAGTATTTGAGGCAAAAAATGGTAAGAGGTAAAAGTAACACCACCAATAAAATTTGCAACGAATGTGGAAATAAATCCTTTCCTACAACCTGATTCTGTTTCATCTCAATTGGCAATGATAACTGGACAACATGTAGCTACAGCAGAAACGATAGGGCTTCTCAAAGCAGAACTGACACCATAACTGAGAAATCAAAAATTTCTGTTTAGCTGAAACTGCATAAACTGTGTCCTCATTATTGCTCTGTGGATGACACAGTAACAACTGGAATTGCACAGCATCACAGTCAGTACTATTTCAGAAATCACTAGAACTTAGCACAGCCTTATTGCTTTGCTAAATAAGGATTGGACTTGAGGCCTATTGACAGTTTTCTAGTATTATGTTGGTGACAACTGGCTACTCACTCCCAGACAGAGTTTTGAAACCAGGGCAAAATATACTACCTTTTTTTTAAGTTTGGGAAGTTTAATTGAAATCTCTGAAAATATTCATTCACAAAAGTAACCAAAACCTCAAAAATTTGTTTCACTTCTGTTCTGTTTAGTAATAGCAGTGCTAATGAGTTTGGGAAAGAAACAATTTCTTAGTAATAAGGAATTACTAAGGAATTAGTAATAAGGAATCTTACCAGCTAACACTTGGTAAGATATTGTACATTTGCAAAATGTTTTAAAAGCATTAATTATTCTTCAGAGCCCCCTTGTAAGTTAGATGTTCATGATGTCTCACTTCAATGACACAAGAAAATTGAATTAGGGAGTTCTGTTAATTATTCAGCCTTATAACAATAACTGTCTCGAGAGCCAGAATGAAGGTATAACTGAGATCATCCAACCTGCTAGACTTTCACTCAAACCTAGAACTACTGGATATCTGAATTTCCCCTCAGATTCATCTTTTTCTCGCATGCAGGCTTCTTTCCTAGGGAGAATTCCAGCATTTCCCATATTTTTCTGCAGTACATATCCCATGAACCTACTTCTGGAGGAGCGGATGGCTGGCAGGACCATGGGACATCCAGAAGTCACAGACAAAGCCTTTACTCATGGGTAGACCATTAATGTCACATGTAGATTCCCACCTTCAAAAACACAAAGTCTCCTGTGCGCATTGCTCTGGACTCACTGGACTCAACTTGATATGCTTCTAGAGTACATTGTGGGCAATCACGCCAATACTTCCTGCCATTCAAGGCCTGGTGAGCACATGCTGGTGAGCACTATGTCTCCATGCTCACTTTGTCTTTCTTGAAGACTGTATACACATGGCAGGTCACCTTAGTTGGTGCAACACTTCCAGGGTGCAAGAAACACACTACAGACACCATAGAAAACTAATACACAGAGGTTTTGTCTAAATTTAAGGCCATATAGAAGAATGACTCAGACCACACCTCAGTCTTTATTGTAAATTCATTAACAAGAGACATGAAGTAAGTTAATTTGAATTTAAGTAATAACGTTACAAAACACAGATACCAAATACTTCCTACGAACCTACTGGCTGTGTATTTTCCCAATAAACAATGAAACACCTGTGCAGCTGCAAGCAATACCAAGAGAGATGAGGATGACATTCCCATGGAAAAAATTTTATCTGAGAAAGATCTTATCTGTGGAGCTACGTTCTCGTCTCTCTTACCTTCTGAAGGGCTGTGCTTGCAAATTCCTGAGAAAGAGTGATGAAAAGCCTGCAGTGACAAGCAAGTGGTATTTCAAACCTGACAGGCCTCATTCTGAAAAGGCATATGCTTTGGTGGATGCTCAGTGCTCCTTCTGTTTTTCTGCAAGAAGAGGTTTCTTTCCTGGTTAATACTATGCAAAGCATTGTTAGAGGACTGCTCTGTTCCACTGTAATCTCCCAAAAGCCTGTGGGACTGCAGAGTAACATGAGGTAAACAGTAAACAACAACCTGATCACTCCTGACCCACTCATGTTTCCTTGTAACCTACAGTGTGCAGCTTCCTATATTCATCTGTCTCTGCATCTATTCTATTTAACTATCTCTGCATTGAAAGACAGTTTCAATACTGAGGTTTTAATTTTCAATTTTGCTTCATTAAGAACTGAATTAAGTTCAGAACTAGTTGAAAATCAGTGTAACCCTGTGAAGTATTGTTCCCAGTTTTAATTTGATCAACAAATTTCAATACATTGCTCTGCAGATGTAAATGTCTGGTGATGATAAATAAAACCAGTAGATTTAAGTTCAGATATCAATACTAACTCAGTTTGTCTGAAACAGCAGGTTGTCTTTGAACTGCATTCAAATGATATCACTGCAGCAGTTAGAACTTGCTGTAATATTTATATAGATATAGATAGATAGAGGGTTTTTTTAAAAAGATCAATATCTAATGACTTAACTTCAAAACTACCTTCTGTATGGCCATTTACTCACAAGGAGAAAAGACCACCCATGCTCCCTTTTATTCCCGTCAAACTTCAGATGTTTATTCCTTACTTCCCTGCTCTAATTATTGGAGAGAAGGACACTTTTCAGATAGTGAAAACACTATCTGGAGCTGCCTGTCCCTTTCCCATGTCTGGCAATTCATTTAGGAAGTGCATTTATAACAAAGACACTGAAATATTTGGTCCTGCAGAAATTTCAAATTTCAATTTCAAATTGATTCCAGTTTTTATACTCATTGGAAAATTACAGGTCAATATTCACAAGAATCAAATTCCTCGTGAAAAATGGTGCATTAGGAGTTATATGTTGCATTCTGATTTATCAAAGATGGATGATTAGGTACAAACTAATTTTGTATCTGTGTTTTGAGAACAGTCAGGAGGGCTTATTCCTTGTTACCCAATTTCCATGTGTGGAAGTTATAAATACAAGGCAAACCAACCCTAGCTCTCCTCGTTTTACACTCTATTAATAAAGCTTTGTCATTCTACAGTCACCAATTCTGAAGGAAAAATTGGAACCTTCATCCTTAAAATATTAACAAGATTTTTGTGGTGCTGATTTTTATGCTGTAAATGTGTGATATAACTACATAGCTATTCCTAACAGTGGATAAAACAATTTTAAAATATTTAATGGTATACAGGGTGGTTCAGTGCATGTGGAAACTACTTTGATAATGTTTTAAATATTGCATAGAACAACAAAGACTGTAGTAAGTGCATGATGTTTTTAAACTGCACGACAGTCAGTGTTACTGTTTTAAGAAGAAATGGTTCTCGTGGGCTTAACTCACCAGAGACTGCATGACTGATTAGAAATATCTTGTAATATGCAGTTCATTGGTCATTATACTAGAAGTTATTTTAATATTTAATGAAAATATAAGCAGGAACCAGACTATGGTCCAATCACTAAATCAGTTAAACTCATACTCAAGTATACATTTAGGCAAAAAGGAAACAATGTTTAGAAATACTAAAGGCATTACATAACTGAATTTATAGTCCAATCATGGTTTATTTATCAGAAAATATGTGCATATAAAGACTGCTACCTCTATCACACACAGGTAAAAATGTCCTCTTCAAACACAGATAGGTTAAATTTATGGATACAAATTTCTCTCCTTTCTCAAGTGTCACAGCTATCCCCAGCTGCTTCATTTGGTGTATTAATATACGATTTAGCTGAAACTGCTTAGAAATGAATGTGGCTAGATAACTGCTTTAAGTGTCATTAATTACTGAACTGATTCAAGCAAATAAATTATTCCAGTTAACTTAGGCAGTAATTTCTATCGATTAAATTAGCTTAAGTTCCATCTGTTTCATGCAGACGCATGGGAAAAAAACTCAAAGCAAAAAATAAAGTGGACTTGCTTTTGACCACTCTATTTCGTACTTTTCATCAGTCTTTTTAAGAGGTGTAATTCTCACAGCGTTATATGAGATTCTTCCATAAAAGCAGAAAAAGAGGTAACTCTCAAACATGATTGGTTCCACTATGTCCAGATGTGAGAGATTTGAGGGGAGCTGTTAAGACATTCTTATCATAAGTTTTATGCAGTTATGAAGAGTACTTACACAGTCCATTTTAATTAAAGTGTATCCAAGAAGCACCAAAGATTAGGAATGCAAGATTCCCTCTACAGTCAAAAGAGAGAAACGCACTTTCCCTTACTCCTTTCTGTAAATAACTTAAAACAGTTAAGAAAAAAAAATAGTGCCAAATTCACCATACTTTTCAGAGCTTCTTTCATCAGGAAAGTGAATGAAGTGAATCATTTAAAGCCTGCTCCCAAATATCCAATTGCCATAAAGCCCATCTTCAGTCCTTATACTCACACTTGTAAGAGGGGTATTGACTGAGAAATTTATTAGCTAAAAGGGAGGAAGACAGTTCTAAGGAAAGCCTCTCGTCTAAAATAGCAAGGGCAACTAGCATATATACTCATAAACAACTATTAGACATCTTCTCATCAATTCAACGTATTCATTTACACTCTGACAGCAATAAACTAATGATTACCAAACTTTTCTTTTAGGATACTGAAGCCAAATACATCTGAATTTGGAAAGCATCAGTACAGAGTCAGTTAAGTATCTCTTTCAGATTGTTATAAAGTGTGGTATTTAAAGTGCTGCGGATTGCCCATGCTTGCTAAATCTCTCAAGAAAGTTTTAATTTGTTTCTCCTTTTTTCTAATAGAACAAACGGAACACAAGTCAATGTGCTTCCTCATCCACATTCGATGCCCCCTCTCCATCTTTTTCTCTCCCAGCACTAAATCATCTGCTTGTTTTCAGCAATGTTTAACAGGGGAGAAGAGGTCTGAAGTGTGCTGAAATTCTATGAGCTTCATAAAACCACCAGGAGAGAAATTATTCATGGCCTGTTTTCACAAAGTTTCAGTGTCAGCCTAACTTTATTGGATTTCAGAAAATTCATGTAGGAGCTAAACTGCAAGAGGTAACAAGGCTTCATCGTTTTTTGTCACACAAAATCTTTGTTCCCTCTTTCATACATTTTCAAAAGCTGAAGAGAGAATTTTGTATCCTATCCTTTAACAAATCTTAAATTTTAGAATTTCAGTTCTTTGTGAAATTAAATAATAAATTTAGGGTTTTTTTAAAAAAAGAATTCTACAAATAAATTTTCTGGATGCGTCTTTGATTTAATATTGCAATCACTGTTTACTGAAAATGACCAGTTCAGGGTTATGGTCTAAAGGATCATCATATTTCTCACCACTAAGTTTATATTCCAGTTATGGAGAAGAACTCAGGCTAGCACTGTAGTTCTCCTGAGACACCTATGAAACCTGTGTATTATTTATGGAAATAAAAATTCTCAGTACTTAAACAGTTAGCCTTGTGAACAAGTAAGCAACTGAATGTCTCTAAACTTTGAGGACAGCTCTCTCCTACTTAGCAAATGGAATTTTCCGACTGATTTGAGCTGAGCCGAGAACTGTCTTGGGAGACAGGCAGGTTGGGCCACTGGTACCTCGTTGGAGTGGAAGGAGTTACAAAAGATACTACCCTGGAGAAACAAATTAATAAGTGCATACAGCTAAAGTGCTAGGAGGTACTGGTTTTGGTGATTTAGAATTCAGGAAGACAAACTGTGACACCTTATATTATTCTGAGTAGTTATATTTTTGTTTTAAATAAACCAAAAACAAATTCAGCTGTTTCTCAGAAAATGGAGTCACTATCGGTAAAGAACACTGTTCATTATTCATGTGCTCCTGATGCTTCACAAAGTATGCTAGAAAATAACAGAGCAATTCTGAAATATATTATGAAATTGGAAACATGTCAATGTAATAAAATACAGAAATTAATTATTGCCATGTTTTTTCTGATGTTAAGCTTGATTGGGTCTCCTCTTTTAGTTCTGGGGTTTCTTTTATTTTTAAAAAAATTGTCATTTTCTTCTTACATTTTTTTCTGAAAGCTGCATTGTTAGAACCTTTTGGAAAGTAGAAGGTATATTTTTACAGGAACAATTTTTTCTTCTGGACATTTAAAACAACATCTACATGAAAAGCTTTTGTCTTGCTGACTTAGCATTAATGTTGTGAAAGATACGCATTGCAAGTTAAGATAGAATGCCTTTTTACAAACATGTTGTTTCATCATACCATAGGTTGTCACAAATCCATTGTCATGAAAAATCCTTTTCATTTCAACAAGGTCTGTGACTGGGAACATTCCAAGATTAGAAAAAGAGAGATATTTTCTTTTTCTAATGCAGGATGAATTTCCATGACCTAGCCTACATAGTTCTTGTTCCTTCTGGTTTATCACTGGTATAGTTTAAGTTGTGTTTATCATTTTCCATTAGCCTGGTCTTGTTAGTATGTATTCTTATGAAAGTGATTTTGGAAATACAAGGTAAGGATGGAAACAATTCTTGTGTACAGTAACCCATCCACATAAAGTAACCATCCTACACAAAGAATTAATGGTGTGAAATCCATCCCTTACATGGCAAGAATGGTATAGGTACAGCACAAGGGTGCCTTTTAGTTGTACAAGTCTCATAACTGCAACTATGGAGTAGTTTCTTTTTTTGGAAATGAGATATATATCCACCATTAATCTAGCTTTTCTATTTATCTTCTGTTGCAATTATCAAATCCTTTACCACCATACACAAGGAACTGAATTAGATGCTGCTGTATATCCTGATTTAGATACTTCAAAAGATCCCAGAAGCATTTTGATCATGACCTTTCTTGAGTAACAAACTACAAAAGGCTTCTGAAAATAATTTTTTTATGCTTAAAACATAATATTATTGCAGAATTGATCCAAAATTTCAAATAACTAAAAACTGAAGAAAAATGTTCCGTTTCAGAACCACAGGAGGTATTTTCTTTCATTTTCTGTAGTAACACTATGTGCTTGATTATAAATGTGAATATGAATTCATTCAGGAAGTTTAGGGAATTTAAAAACAATAACAAACATAGCCCTAAGTGTGGGGTAGCAGTACTGGCAGGAAGAAATAGAAATTCTATGGATACAATTTGTTTTATTTCTGGGGATTTTTTAACCTTCTGGATAATAGAGAGAACAGCTCTTGGCTCTTGCCTCATAATCCTAGCACACAGGTCTAAATATCACAGAGCACAGACCTTTTCCCATCAGTTGCCCTCGTTGTATATGTAGCTGCCAGCTGTGATATTTGATCTGCTAATCACGTGCTAATCTGGCACATGGGTTGCTGGAACAAGTGGCCATTGGTGCTTCCCTGCAGCAGCACAACATGCCATGCAGCTGGACTGAGTCTGGATGGAAAACATTTTCTGTTTTGCATCCTCAGCCTGAGAGATATTCCTTGTCATGTGGTCCAAGATGGCATCATGTTATGTACCGAAGAAGATACTGGTGAGCTCTTCTAACAGCAAAGATCGTTTTTTGTTTTGTTTTGTTTTCATAGTCAAGCTATCAGAATACTTGCTGCAATGCTTTACTGCCGCAAACTTTGCTTGCCAAGTCTGAAAAGCTGTCAGGAATTGCCTACTATTAAGAGCAAACTATTCTATTATTATTATATTTAGTTTATTGTGCCATTCACAAACTCCCCCTGGAAATCACAAATTAACAATGATAAATGAACACCATAGGATTCAAGTGCTACACAAACTGTGACAATAATCTCTGCATTAAAATGGATTAAATAAAATCACTGCAGAGCAGAATGTTAAAGTTTGATAGCTGCTGTTTCTCCAGCTATTAAAATAAGGAAGCCCGTTAGAAAGATTCTTTCTCATTAACTTCACTTTAGAAAAGCTATTTTCATTAGAATAATTGCTATATGTGTTTTAATTAAACATAAGCAATCAATTTTCTGTACTCCTAAGCATCAAAAAAGTTAAAAGACAATATCTTCATGCTGTAAGATTCTCTCCCTACTTATAAGCTTCTCTCCCTTCATTCTTACTCATCTTAGAAAGTTAGCCCAGCATAGAATGGAATAAGTAAAGGCGGCAGAAAATGTATTATAACCTTTAATTGTACATTGGAAGTTTAGTGTTTTTTTCTATGACAGTTCACATAAAACAACATATCAACCACATCGGGCTGGGGGGATAAAAGAACATACTACTGTAATCCCTCAAATAATTCTAGCCTCTTAGCTTTACTTGTAATTATTTCACTCATCTCCCAGAACTCAGCTTATTAAGATATATCTATCACAGTGTAAGCCGTAGAGTATTTATGTTGCTGGGCTTTCTGGCCTTTGTCTTTCTTCCTTTTGGTAGGGAGACCTTGCCTGCAGACTAATCATTAAAGGGTAATGTGTTTTAAAAAGCAGAGTAAGGGCAAAAGGTGAATGAATTACTGTAGTTGCCAATTATTTATTTAGGAGGTTAATAATTCCCTGAACTTGGCCTCCTGTTTTCCTCGAAGAGGCGCTCCTTGTCCTATTCACTTGTCACTCATGAGACTGGCAGTTGGACAGTTTACCTATACTTTACTCCTCACTTAATGATACAGTGCCTGTTTTTCTCAGTCCCCTCCCCTTGCTCACAATTGTTATGTAAATTGGAAGAAGTATTTTCCTTGTCCCATGATTTCTTTGAGTGATCATACCTATTTATATAAAAAGTTCTTACTTGAATAATTTGTTATAGTTTAGGAGAGACTGATACTGCATCAAGTTATGATTATTTATGGATTTGTTTGTTTTAAAAAAACAACAACCCCCCCCAAACCCAAAACCCACACCCAAAAAAGAAATTAATAATGTTGAAATTATTCATCACAAAAGATGTAAACAGGATACCTGCAGCTATTCAAGAAATCATTCCCAGAATACTGGAATACTGTCTTCAGCAGAAAGATTAATACATTAACTATTTCTCATAAGTAAAGCATGCTTTCACCTGCAATTAAAACAGGTTATCACCTCCATATATGTTTCTGTATTTACAAATATGTCTGAAATATAAAGTGTTGAAAAGTCCAGATAAATAAATAATTTCTTTTCTGAAGACAATGCTGGAGTCAAGAGGATGATCATTTCTGATACATAATCACTTTGTTTAGTTAGGACAAAACTAGGGTTTGGGGGATGGCAGAAGAGCAATTCAAATAGCTCTAATCGGCGACAAAGTCTCTGTGCACCTTTTCAGGAGTTACTGCTTCCACTGTCTGCTCTGGTTATTAGTACCAAGTTGCAACAGGAACCAAAGCTCCAGGTCCCCATTTGGATCCTGCTCAGAGCAGTATGAGAACAGCTCAATAATCACCTGTTATATTTGTATAAGAATTTGTATAAGAATTAGTCATAAGACTAATGAGTTAAAAGTCTGCAATAATTTCCACTTGTCCTTCTTGACTCTTGTTGACCATTGCCTCTGCTATGGGGATCAATCAGCTGCTTGGGGAAGCAGCACTGAATTGTTGTAATTCACAGGCCCATGCATGGAGTTAAACTGGGACTGCTCACTGCAAGAATGCAATCTGTAGCAGCTGAGGAGCTGTTTGGTTGGAACCGACCTACCTTAACTGTAGGAGTGGGAACTTCCAAGAGAGGGGCAGGACAGATGGCAAACATGAGAAACACATCAAACTTTCAGATATATTTTAAGCAAGTTTATGAAAATTAAGATCTTGTACTATCCATTCATACACACACAGAAAAAATCCAAACAAACCCCACCTAAACTCAGTTAAAACAAAAAAAACCTAGTTCCATTTATAAAAGTAGTTATTTGTAAAGGAAACTCTTCATAAAAAAGTAAATTAATAGTTAAAAAAAAATCAAACAAGTTGCCCTAGACAATTCTTACTGTTCTTTTTCATCAGGTTAGCTACCTAACTTGCTTTTAGTTGTTTTCTTCTCCCATATCAGCCAGCTAAAAGCTACAATATGATGAAATGAAGACTATTCATCAGTTTTAGTGGCTAAACATTTACAAAGAAGATGGTGAAGACACATTGACCTATGAAACCCAAGACTGCCAGATGGCTTTCCACCAAGTACTAGGTAGGACCACAGGTTATTTATTCTCTGAGAAGAGAGAAGATTGTGCTTTTAATCCTCTTGTGACTGTACTCATTCACAGTAACATTTCCCTGGTCATATTCTGCACTGAAGCAATGCTTCCCACAGTGCTACTGCCATTTAGTTAATTCCAAAGCACTACCTGCTGCTCACTCAGCAATACCATCAGTCAATCACTGTGTCTTTGCAGCTGCTCTCTCCTTGTCTCTTTCTTGGCTAAAGATGACTTGTACATTTTACCATATAGGACTACCACTTCCCTCTGAAAATCAATCATAACCCCGTTCATAGTGTAACTAAAACTTAAAAAAATAATTTTGTACTTAAAGTCACTCATAATCTATTTTTTCTTAAGGTTTTTTATACATCTTAAGGGAGAATAGCCTGCTTTTCCAAAATTCACATGCCACTTACGGCTACTGGCTGTAGACGTGAAAATGAGTTAACAAATGATTGTCTGTAAGTGCTAATGAATTTAAAAACAAAAATCACAGATTCAAATAGGGAAAAATGACAACATCTTATCAGGATGCTGAAGCTATTAGAAATAGTTTAGTACACCTGTAAGTGTGGAAAGGATGAATCCTCCATCTTTTGTCTCATACTGCACTGCAGTGAGTTCATATAACTGAGTTAAGTTAGCCAAAACTACCACCCTTGTCATGAGAAGATTGGATGTAATACAATGCAAGAAGTAATGTCTGTCTAGTTCCAGGTAAGAATTTGTTGGTAACAGATGCATGGAGCACATTTGTGCTCTAACCACTCTCAGATGTAAGCTCTGCAAGGCCAAATCAGCAGAGTAATTCTCCTGACAAATTCTAAGAAGTACGACTAAGAAGTAACTTTGCCACGCTGCATTGTAGCACAGCTCTGTTTAAAACAGCGCTGTTAAAGCCACAATATATTTTAAAAGCACAGACAGTAATATACAGTAATACTTTGAATAGCCTCCAAAATATAGTGTCTAACTGCATTAATTTCTCACATTTTTCTCTTCCGTTCTGTCCAATTATTATAGCACTGAAACATCCATAATGTAGAACTATGTATTTTCCTCTGAAAAACAGTGATCCTGTTAACTTTCCTTATTCTAGGCAAAAGTGTCTATCAACCTCTTCCATTAATATTTATTAAGTATAATTTTCTATTTATTAAGTATAATTTTTTGAATACTTAACACATGGGTTTATAACTGCAGGATTCAAGAGGTGCGTACTTCTTCCCACTGTTCTTGAGGTGGGAAAGTCCAGACTCCTAGCCTCAAAACCTCTCAGCTCAATAAAGAAACAATCCAGTTCAGTAAATTCAATTACACTCTTGTCTCACAAAATTATGCCATATATTCAGAATAAAGACACAGATTATTGCAACTTTTCATTTGGATTATTTAAAAATATCAATATTGCTCATATTATGTGATTATTATTAATTTGTTGAAGTTCTTTTACCTACCAAAGAAGGTGTTTTATCTTCTACAGAACTTGGCCATTCTTACAAAAATATTTTCACCTAAAACAGTGTACTATTCACAGGCATAATGTATGCAAAAATACACTCATCTCATCACAGGAGATATGTGACATTTAGAAAAAAAAAGAATTAAGATATTTGTCTTAGGACAACTGTCTGGTTCTAAAAAATTAAATAAATGACAGAATGACAAGCCCACATTTACAATGCGACAAATAGTCACGTATGATCACAAGCTGTTCAGGGAGATGGAAGGCAAAAAGAAAAGGGCAGCAAAAAAGCTGTAGTAACGAATTTCTTGTCCGTGCAGGCCAGGTGAATCTTTCTGTGTAAATTCAATTTTATTTTCTATAGGTGCAAACTGAAGTAAGAACAAAATAACCCTGACAACTTTCAAACCCTAAAAGTCATAAGACTCACAAGCTGGACTCTTATCAGTTGTAAGTAATGCATAAAGAAAAAATGAAATCATTGCTGGGACACTGGAACCTGTTTTCTCTTCAAAAGGGAATAATTAGTGCTTTGTATAATAACATCTCAAAACTGCTTACGTCCCCTCAAAGGTAACACATTAAAAAACTGACAGTTATTTCCTTTTTTCATCTCTTGCATTAATTTTTCTTTACAATAAAACTAAAAAATGATTGTAAAATTAAAAAGTAAATGTCTTCATTGAAGAAAATGAAAGTCAGGTTTTGTGATATCTGTTTTCCTTCCATTTCTTCTTTTAACACAAGAAAGGTCTTACCCAGACTCAATTCATCAATGCATTTAAACTTTTATTAGTGATCTATTAAGAAAAAAAGCGATAATGTTGTGATGACAAATTTTCTTCATGTTTGTTTTCCTGTTTGTTGGATCTACATGTAATTTTCCCCATTAAAAGTTGTGTTAACTTCTTTAAACTATATGTCAAATACTGTGAATTCTAAAAGAGATAATTTCCTCATATTTCATGCTCTGGTTTTAAGATTTTATAAATTCATATTTCCTGAAAGAAATATGAAAGTTTAAATATTTCTATTTTGTGCTTAGTACTAAGGAAAATCTTTTGTATGAAGTGAATGAAAATTTCTGGAATGTCTTTACTAGAAAAATAGGAAAAATCTATAATAACATGGTAAAAGTTGTACCTGAACATTTCTCACTGAAGTAAAAACTTTAATCACAGTAATAAATTTCATGTTGGTTGCAATGAAAGTAGAGTTAGGCCAAAAACATTTTAAATATGTTTTTTCTCTGTTTTCACTGAAAAATAGAATTTGCACGTTGTCAGTTTGCTACTACAAAATTCTGTGAAAAACCTGAGCGGTAGCAGCAATTGTTTTACTTGTATTTTAAATAAACAAAGTCTCAAAAATGAATCAACTCAGATATAGAATCAGTTGCGTCCTTCATTCCAATTGAGAGGAAACATTTTGGAAGTCTTCTAGGACAGCTCCCTTGGCTATCCTCATTACTGCTTATTTGCTTTCCTCTTTACAAAGAATAAGTGTATTCTTATCAGACTTCACTAACATATATAAAGAAGCAGTGCTACTTTAAGGATAAAGTACAGAAGAATTCTGAATGCTTTTTATATAATCTGATGAAAAACATTAATGAAAAATAATTACACTGGCCATAAACTCTCAAAAATATATTTTGCTATGAAGTGTCTTTTGAAGACCCTGGGATAACTGTCTCAACCTAAGTTTGTCTCAAGGGATCAGAAAACTCTAGCCTGAGCCCTTAGGAGCCACTGGAACTAGAATAAGTGGCTTGTGAGGAGGGAAAAGTAAAATCCTACCAAGCAACCAAACAAAGACCCCAACAACAAACAAAACATTCTTCTTTGAAAAAGGATAAATAATTGCAACATCATGAGATAGTGGACCACATGTCTTAAAACAGATCCTGCATCTAAGGCTAACAGGGAAGATGAGACATTTCGCCATAATGCAATTGTCTTCAGTTGTCCTTGAAATGATTGACAGCCCAGCCTTAATCTTCCGGGATGCTCAGATATTTCCTGTCAAGTTCAATGTTGAATATGTTAGTATTTTAAGAACAGTACCTGTTCCAAAGCCTTTAAATACTATTATCAATTCCAGAAAACAGAAGGAAACATAAGCACTTGGCAAGAGAAACTCCAAAAGAAGACACTTCTTACTGTTGAGGAAGTCTCTCTCCCTCCTGTTGTTTGAGAATGCTTCGTTTGTTTCCATATCCCTCCTCCCTTTCTCTTTTTCTTTCTTTCTTTGTATATTTTCAGGTTGAGTAGGCAGGAAACAGCATTACTTTGGGAGCAGGTTGTCCCTTACTGCTCTTTATTTTCAGTCACTTTAATGCAATGTTAGGTAAGCTAGCTTGTGAAAATGCAGAACTACTGTAGCAATTGCCTGTGTTCACCTTTTCCAGGCTACAGCTGATGTAATACATGCAATTTATTTCTCTTTCAAAAATATATAACATCAAAATAGTACTAACAGTAGTTAATGTTCAGTAAACCCATACTTTTCCTGATTTATTTTAATGTATTCGTGCATATATATTTGCTTATGCTTCTATGTGTTCTTAAAGTAGTGTTTTGTTGTGTTTCTATTGTTCTGTTGCATCCTGAAAGACTGGAAATGTGTATAAAATTGCTAGTTCCATAAACAAAATAAAAACAAGATAAAATAAAAGTTGAATGGATAGATGCAATGATAACAGAAAGGTAAATCTATTTCTAGAGCATATCTATTTACCCACTGAAATTTTATCAGAGAAGAAAATAGTATTATACTTATGGAGAAGAAAAAGAGAGCAGATTTACAGAACACATCTAGTGGGAATCCTGATAATCATCTAAGATTTAGAAATCCTCTAAAGAGTTTCTTCTCTAATCCATTGACAAAGTATACATTCATTCTAATATATGCCACTTCAAATATACAGATTTGTTTTGATCATTGCACTGAATATGAGGTTTCTCAGGTTGACATATAAAATTCTACCCAGAAACAAGAGTGAGGATAACATTCTTGTATTATTCAGAAAAAAACCCAAACACCAAACCAACCCCTTACTTAATGATCCTTTCACAATTAAATTTCAAATATTCATCTTGAATTCAAATACAGTTTATTTCTGAAATGACAGTGTAGGCTACTACTCTCACCTTACATTTATGAGCATTAACCTGGAATCTTAGTTTTAAAAGTGATGTGATTAGTGAGTTACATAACCTTCTGAATGGATGTCCAGCAGGACTGTGATTGTAAATTCATTCTGTCCAGCAAAAAACATGACAATGCCAACTGACAATTTGAATATTCAATATTTTCTCTGGCAATAAAAAACTCTCTGAATATAGCACAGAGTAATAACAAATTTTCATTATTTTAAAGAACAATCCAGTGGCTGGATATTAAAAATGACACCTGTACACCTTTTCCTTGAACTAGATGCTTATGACCATAACTGATGAATTAGTTAAGAAATGCAGTCTTAAGATGCCTCTGAACCCCCCCCCCCCAATTCTGTGCCTTCCAGGCCCAACTTCAGCTCAAGAAAGAGTCAGAAATTAACATAGCTGCTGAAAACAAAGATCATCTAAATGATCTAAACTTTAAATTATGAGGTTGTGCACCCCAAGACTTGTGCTGAAAGAAGAGTAAAAGATTTTTCAAGTAGCTGCTTAATGTAGCTTCTTTCAGCTAAGAGAAACAGCACAACACAGATTCCATCATCTGACCCCTGTTTTATATTCAAAATTGCATTTGCCTTTTTTTAGTAACAGAGCTACAGTGAGCTGCAACCCAGGCCATGTATTACAGAAACAACTATGGAAAGGAAAGCATTTACTTCCTTTGTCCTTTAAGCTGAGAACAACCAACCATTCTTTTTCTTGTGTTGACAGTATATTTTTGCAGTGACAAATATGTGATTTGTCAAAAACAATACATTATTTACTTATCCAAGCATATAAGGAAAACAGCAAAATGAGTCTGCATGACAGAAGACCAACTATATGTGTACCTTTGAAAATGTTCCTCTGTCTGACTAACTTGATCTCTAGCAGAAAGACCTAGTCCACCATCACCGCACCGTTGGTCCTTCAAAGGAAGGATTTGACAGACCACTAGGTTTTCTACTGTGACTGCCTGGAAGCCTGTTTAATGCTGATGAGTGCTTATCATAGCGTCTTTTAACCTCCTTTGGTAACAGGCATTTTTCTTTGAGAGGTGGACTATTTTAATCCTGGATTCTGATCACTACCTTCCTCCCCTTGGAAAGCTCAGCTGTTGTTTCCCTACACCTGACACTACTGCAGTTCCTTGAGCCATTTGGGGAAAAGCAACTGAGTAGCATCAATAGCCAAGAAATGCTTTGCTGCCTTTGAGGTTTTTGTAGTAACCGTATTACAATTAAGCAGTACATTGACTAGTCTAGAGACGATAGGATTCAATCAGAAGAGAGAGAATTTAACAACAAAGTTGAAGAAAGTGTTAGTATGCTGGCTCAACCTAGCAGATCTCACCAGCTTGTTTGAGAGACAGAAATGCAAATTATGGGGGTGGCTGGGAAAGAATTAAAACTATCTGCCCTGGTGATCTGGGAAGCCCAGTGTGTACAAAAGCTTTCAACTCTATACCTAATGCTGATTGTTCAAAAGAGGCAACCTGGTTCTACCCTGATGCCATTAGAAGAACACTGACCCAAAATTTGATGTGCTTAATTCTGTGTGTTCTCAGTAGATATTTTTCAGTCACCCTTCAGAGGCAACTAAAGCAACTGAAAAATTGAATCCATATGAATGTTAAGGACTTAAGAGTTATGCAAGTTGTTCCTTAGGTACAAGGTTCTGTTTGTTAATACTTCGGCAAGTTTTTAATTGGACAACAAATCTGAGCGTAGTTGTTGTTCTACAAGTAGGGAATTAACAGATTAGCACCGTGGATGGTGAGCAAGAAGGAGTTAACTCAGCTTGATCTTCAGATTATATTGGTCATACAAAATTGCTAATAAGGGCGTGAAAGTAGACACTTAATTTGGAAACTGATCATATTTCACAGAAAAAAGAGATAATTGTAGACATTTAACTGTCATTTTATAGTACAACCATACACAAAAATTGTCTTGCTTTTAAAATACAAATTAATGAGGTTATTTAGTGAATGTTTTTTAGCTTTGCTCTCTGAGAAGGTATCACAAATTTGCAGAAACAACCATCTCTGGTGTGGATTTATGTATTTGAAATAATAAATAGTACATACAGATTATGTGGAGTATTTTTTAATAGATATGTATGAAAAAGCAAAAGAACACAATTTTCTACCATGCAGTCATTTCTGAATCCTTCTCATAATCTAAAAAGGGATGAGAAGCAAAAAGATGCAAGTTCCCCATTAAAGGCTTGAAGTGAAGTAACTCACTTCAGACATTTAGTGTTATTATATATGGGGTGTTTCATTATAGTAATATCTTTGAAATATTTTCACACTTAAAAATAATATATTGTCTTGAAAATATGAGAAAAAAATCCCCCAATCAAAAAACCCAAACCTCTACCTACTCATTTGAAACATACATGTGTTTTCTGAAAGAGCAAAAGCCATGCAAACACACTACTAATAAAGGTGGCAAAAAGTGTTTGGATAACCTGATGCTCATCAGGCAGGCAAAAAGAAGCACTTTGAGAAACATTGACATAAACTACAATGTTAGGAACACAACAGATAGTTCAGATTTGTAAGAAGGTAAAGGTATAATAGCGTACAGACAGATCCAAAGGCTCTGTTATGGAAATTCAGATAGGCAAATCCTTAATGCTGTTATTCTGCATATGCAGCACAAGTAAGGGGAACAGCATAGATGATCAGCTCTGGGATCTCCTGCACAGTGAAAAGTCACCCCAACATCAATCTAATTCTTTTTGCTTAGCATATATTCACTAGTTTCATATATAAATAATATGTATATACAACATTCATATAGCAATATAAAATATCTACAAGAATTATGAGCAGCTGAAGTATCTGTCAAGCTGTTGTTTTCTGTCCTTTTTTGAAATACGCATTTTTTTCACACTGTGATTTATAATTGCTAATTAGACATAAATCACTACAATAGCAAAATTAAAAGACTTAGGTGAAAGAATTTTTGAAGAATTCCGTGCAAAGCAAAACATATTTTCTAATATTATCTAGAATCCTTTCTTGCACTGTTGCCCAGATTTAGAATTATCCCTCTTCTGGATTAAAGATGCATTGGTGGATTAGTCTATCACTGATGACAACATAATATATCCTTCCCAGAGGCTTAAAATGAAAGGAAGTCTGTTAACTACAGACTATGCTAAAACAACAACAACAAAAAAAACAAGCAAACCCACCACCCTTTGACATAATCCAATATTTTAACATTTAAATATCATTGTCTATGAGGTCAAAGTGGTTTATGAAACATAGCCTCAGGTTCAGTGCCATGTATCAGTTCTATTCCTTTTACAGACTGTACCACCTATAAACCTAGGAAGACAAGGGATTGGTTGCTGCAAGGATTAGCCACCACTATTACTTCTAACTTTAGCCTCCGAAACAACTTCAGTAATACCATATGGACAATTTAAATGAAGACAAAATGTACTTTAATGTTCCTACTTGATGTTGAGATGTGTATACACATTTGGAAAATTCACATTTCTTTATTTCAAAAAAAGAACTCAGTAAATCAATATTTTTATATTGAAATCGAGCATTTTTAAAGGAAAATAACATGCTGTATCCAAAGCACAAAGGAGATGAAGTATTTCTGAAGATTTTAAACTGAGCTATGATGTGGGTTGGTACACATAACTTTGTTTCAGAAAAACATTAAGTTGACTCATCATTTCACTCTAACACTCTAGAAGAGACTTCGGGTTTTTTATGTTATTCTATAAATTAAGACACATGCCACCAGTTTTCTGTAGAATTGTACCACCTTCCAGAAGTTCTGTTAGTTTTATCAGATGTAAGACTATATAGCTTATAAAAAAAATCTTTCCTTGTGAACTTCTGGGAATATTTCATATGCTGATAATCATACCTGGATGATTTCTCGATTAGGCCTGTTTAATATTAAAGCTAAATTCTGAAACTATAACAAAAAAAAAAATTCACTGCCTGTATTTTCTTGAGATACTTACATACCTAATAGCATACTTTTTCAATTGCATCCCAGGAAAAAGTAGATGAGTTATTACCACTAGAGATTTCAAAATTAAACACTAGGGTCTGTTTCTTCTCATTTAAGAAAACATAGGCACAACTGTCTTCATGAAGGTTAGTAGAATTACTGCTTTAAAAAAGTAGATATATTGGACTATAGAAATCAGCTAAGCAATAAACTTTCCACCACACTTGCCTGTTGGTGTCACTGAGAACATGCAAAAGAGACTTTTCCCTAATTTCTATATAATAATAGACCTGCATGTCATCACTACTGTTGCTTGCTAAATTGTATCTCTGAAGAGCAGTATAGAATTTGTGAAATGTTTGCTTGCAAAGCTTTTGGGCTGTGTGCTCCACCCTTTGAAAGGAAGCCATTGTAAAGGGGGAGGGTCCTGGGCACAAAGCAGGGAAGAATTGCTTTCCTGGTAAATGACAGTATCGGCAACAAAACTCCTATTGGACCTGTATGCTTCAATATGCAGTAGATAGCATACGATTTATGGAAATAAAAGGGTGGAGGATGGAGTGAAAGGAATTTGAGTTCTATAATTGAAGGAATTTAAAGGTACATCTAAGTAGTCTGAAGAAAGATTGCTTTATAATGAAAGTATCAATTACATACAGCCCTGATTCATAACTAGCTATGTATCCTCAGATTAGCAGAGCAGTTGTAATGCAATTCTGTGCTTCTCTGTAATTGATTTCAGTGACCATATAATTTTCTCGATTTTTACAACTTATTGATACAGTAATCTCACTTCAGTTGTCTTGATTTTGCACTAACTGAACCATTGAGAAAATGCCAATAGATACATGATCCAGAAGATATCAAACACACTAGATTGCAACATTTTAAGTGAAGAAACTGCTGGCCGTGTCTGAAATGTGAGCTTGATTTCCTCCGCTTTGGATGTCTGGATTTTTTTAAAAGAAAATTCGAAGGAAGAGAGTTCATTTTGGCCCAAATATGCCCTGTCTCCCCTCCTTTTATATTCCTTAATACACATGAGCCCCATTAAAGAAACAAAACTCAAGATATGTTCAACTCCTAACCTACAACTGTCGGGGAAAAAGAAGACTACCAGTACAGGAGCCAGTTGCACACGTTAAGGCAGCAACTTGCATGAGAAGTCAACGAGCAGTGCCGGTGAGGGCGCGGCTGGAAGCAGAGCCTCGAGTCGCGCGGCCCCTCCGGGACTCGCGTGGAACCGGGCCCCGTCCATGGTGCTGAGCCCCCGTCCATGGTGCTGAGCCCCCGTCCATGGTGCTGAGCCCCCGTCCATGGCGCCGCTCCAAGAGCAAAGCTGCCGCTTGAAGGGCCATTGCTTTCTCCCTCCCTCCCTCTCTCCTTCCATCCACTAACACTCTGCAAGAGCTGCTGCCACTGCTGAACCCGATTTACAGGAATTCAGCTTTTAGCGAGATTTAATAGCGGGGTTGGGGATAATAAAGAAAAAAAGGATCCCCAAACATCCTGTCAAAACCCTACCCAGGCTCTAAAACCTGCCTTTCCCTAGCAGTCTCTCAGCTGCCAGGGGCGCGGAGCGCTAGGGCAAACCCCAGCCCCATCCCAGCGCACAACTTTCCTGCAGAGATCCTGGCGCCACCAGCACCCTGGTTCACCCTGACCCGTCCCTTCCAGAGCCCCCGAGCAAAGGTTCCGGAGGAGGGGGACCCAGCACCCTCCTCACCTGCAAAGCTGTGGAGAAGCCAGGCAGGAGAGAGGGAGAGGCTGGGAGCTCGCTCACTTTCCCCTCCTCGTTGCGAGCTTCTGATACCAAGAAAACCCCCGGAGGGCGGAGGGAAGGGAAAAGGAGGCTCCCACCGTATGCACAGTGTCCCCCGTGCATCCCCTTCTCTGGGAGCCCGGAACCGACACCCGCTGCCCCAGACCAGACTCACGTGTGCCATCAAACCGGGTAGCGATGGTGTCGAGGAAGGTGTTCTGGGGTGCCAGTAATCCTTTCATAACCGGCATTTTTCCAGCGAGGTGCGAGGTTCCCCATCAAAGTTTGCCTACGAGGGTGGTTCGAGAAGAAAGTGAAGAGGGCGCCCGGGGGCAGGGAAAGGAGGAGGCGGAGGGAGGGAGAGAGAGAGGGAGGCAGTGATAGGGAGGAGGAAGATGGGGATGCCGCCGCGCCGCCTCCGGCGCCGGGAGACCCCCGCTAGTCAGCGCCGCCACGACAGAGAGCTCCCCGGCGCCGCGCACAGGTGCGGAGCCACCGCCCAGGGGAGCGGAGCCCCCCGGCTAGGGGCGCCTGCGCCCCTTCTCCTCACCTCCTTCAAAGGAAAGGGGGAGGGGGCTGCCGGCAGAGAGCGGGTGTGAGATGAGGAAGAGCAACCTCTTCTACCTGCGGCTGGAGAGGAGCGGGAGCAGTGCGGGAAACAGCGGTCGCCCTGGGGCTGTCGGCCCCACCTCCCACCCCATCCCCGCCTGCCCCGTCCAGCCATCAGCTCTGGAACATGAGAAGTTTCCCAGGCTTGAAGTATGATAGCTTACATGCACTCCGTTTTGCAAGTAACAACACTGCAGGGTAAAGCCTCGGCTCTTCGCTGAAAGAAGAAACACTACTGGCACACCCCATAGTGAGTGTCCCTGTATGATGTTCATTGGAAAGCGATCCTAGAACATGGAGAACGGTCCATCAGGTGTGTGGTCTCATGAGTTATTTGCATGTTGAGGCTGTTTTGTTTATTTATTTAATAAACAGGTATTTTCAATTTTATTGTGAATATTTCCTAGATAATTTTTAGAAATTCCTCCCTGAAAAAATCCCGGGAGAAGTAAATTACTATTTTGTTTTGCCAACAAAAGAGAGAACCATGACTAAAATCTTTGTCCTGGAGGTCTAACGTGTAAATAAATCAAAGAAGATCAAAAGGAAAGCACATACACACAAGCTGCTCTGATACTGGGATGACTAACTTGCTCAGTCCACTATCGAGGCTCTTAAAATGCTTTGAGATAATTCCCTAAGGCACAGTCTTTTCACTTACTGTAGCAGCAATGGAAAACTTCTTGGTGTTCTTTCAGGACTAAAAGACACTGGAGAAAAGAAGTGTGAATACACTCACTAATCTACAAAGCCACTGCGCGTTACGGAGTGGAAGCCTGTTGTTCTCTTGCTAGTTTACGGTACTGCTATTTTTGTTTCTTTCTGCCCCCATTTATTTCTGCTTCTCCCTTTCTCCAGGTGAACAGACAACTTTGATGCCTATTTCTCAGGATAAGCAGCCCAGAGACAGGCTCCGTGAGGGACAAAAAGGGCCTTTCTTTACAACACATAATTAAAAGGTGGGAGAAAACTCACAAAAAAAAATCCCAAAACTCAAAGCCTTAGCAAATTCTGATGCATAGGTTTTATAGCACAATATAAAGTCTATGCATGGAAACCCCACTTTGGCTTTGAAGAACCCAGTAGTATTTTACCGAGATCATTAATCTGTCCAGTTCTCCCTGTACTGGAACTCTACACAATAGTTGATGCAGTGCTGACAGCTCAGTTTTCAGAAGTGCCATGTGAAAAGGAAGACTGCCCTACAGTGCATATCACTTTGGAAGTTGCCAAGATCTGTTGGAACTATTACTTTCCTAGCTAGCTGATTAACTTCAAACTTACATCAGGCTTTTAACTTCATTGGGGAATAATAATCTTGTCCTTAAAATGCACAATTTTTAATACCGAATGCCAGCAACTGTTAATTTTCTTTTCCAAAATTATTCTCATGTCTTCCAGTTCAGTATAAGCTGAGCCCAAAAATTAATTTATCTTGATGTATGACACATATTTAGGGTTCATATAGGTATTGTGAGCTACAGCATATCCCTACTAGGGAAATTAAGAAAGGATAAAGACAGTTCTGTTACAAAACTTGCAAAATCCAGAAGAGTGTGATTAGGCTTTTACTTCCTTCAAAATGTTCAGTAGTAGAGGTTAAGGTAAGTCTGAACCTTTAGAATCTACCGTGGGACTTGCAAATACTGTAGCATGTGTGCTGTGGTCTTATTCCAGCTTGCACTCTTTTCCACGACCTGCCCCAAATATTATCTAAGTAGGGATACAGTGAAGGAAAAAGGAATGTATTCTCAACCCTACTACAGGCAGTCAGGAGACAATAACTTGTGTATACATTTAAAGATAGAAATATATTTCTCAATTTTGACTAACTGAAAATCATTATAAAAAGGGAAAATAATATTAGTTTTCCAGGAGAGTCAAATTCTTGTCTAGTAACTCTGCCAGCCCATAAGTGGTTAACACTGTACCTGTTAACACACAACACAAAATCTAAGCTGTAAACATTATGCTGTTTTGAGGGCATTATGACATAATGTCTTCAGTAAGTTTAAATAAGTTTAAATGTTTAAATAAGGCCTTAGGACTTAATGCGGAAAAAAACTGAAAAGAAACAAAAAAAACCAGATATACAAATACACACCCTGAAGAAGATGGGCAGGTGCCAGAAAAGTTAGGTGACATGTTTCATGTTGACAATAATGAGCACAAATTACGGTTACTGAACTGTATGCATCACTGGCCAGAAGGTGATGGCAACTTCAGTGAAAGCTTTACCAACAACGAAAACCCATGGGCAATACCAAAATCTTTATAAGCAGAGCATGCTGAAGGCACTTTCAACTATGAGAACTTCAGGAAAGAGGAAGTTTGTTTTGGTTAACAAATACATGGAATCACTGCACACTGCTGTAAAGAGCTATGTATTGTGAACAGTTGGTAACGATCTTTAAAAAGTTATGGTTTTGTTCTATATAGTACAAAACAGCTACCCATTTTTTTCTGAAGTAGAACTATTGAAACCTTTTACAAAATTTATACACACAACAAAAAGCCTTAAACTATATAAGAGAAGCTGAAATGTAGCATTCTATTTTGCACTTGAATTTGGCACATACTACAACTTTTTCCTTACTAGAGTAATCTTCCTTAATAGAGACAGGTACTTAACTTCAGAGAGTTTGTCACAAAACACTGAAGCATTAACCCTAGAGTAGTTCAAAGCAGACAAATTTAACAGGTTGAAACTTCAGTGAGCTGAGAATAAGAAGAACAGGAAAGCAGTGACAGAACAGCTGAGAGTATTTAAGATGGAGGTGAAGGAGCAGCTGCAAATTTGTAGTCAAGTCCTGGAAATTTATTTCTCAAGATTTTAGCAAAATGAAAACTAGGGATTCTGAATACTCTGGAAAAGTTTTTTGCTCCCCATCCCCTTTTTTTTTTTATTAGTGTTTCAGAAAAGGTAAAATACATACCCAGATTATTTTAAACTTGCCTCAGGGAATCAGCTTTCAATTCCTCTGTATTTATTTTAAATTTGAATATCCGGGATAGCTAAACACTCTCTTTAAAAGGTTATATATTTTTTCAAGAAAAACAGGAGTGGAAACCTAACTTCTATTTTTGTCTCTGAGGTAAGTCTCTAGGTAAATTGCCCACTCTCTGTATTCATCTCTTTGTTTACTGTGGAGCATTTTGCTAAATTCAAAATATATAAAAAAACCCACTCACGGAAACACAGTACCAGAGCAGAGAGACTATGGAGTAATAGCCCTACTGCTACACTTCCAGTAGTAATTAAGATCTACATTGCAAATCAAATTTAGTCAGAGGCTAACAGTCTAGAGCAGGAGTATAATATAAGAAAAAAAGGTTTGTTGTTTCAAATTACTCAATTGTGTGTAAAATAAAATCTCAGCCATACGTTTCCTCCTACTTATCCACAGCTGCTTGAACATTCAGTTTTCAGGCACTGTATAGTCTTCTTAGATACTGTTAGCTACCCAGAAATGAGGACTTTGGCAGGGAGCTTTACACTGAACATATGCAAGGAGCAGCATGTTGAAGCATTTTTGGTTGTAATTGCTGAACTCCTCTTTTTCATTTATGATTTAACAAAAAGCTTTTTCCAAGTTTCTTGATTAATATTCCACAGATCTTCAAATTACCTCATAATATAAGGAGTTAGGAGCTATTTATTGCTTTCCTGGCATAAGCGCTTGACCTCAGCTTACCTACCACAATTAAGCAAATGAAAATTTTTAGTGAAAAAAATCAAATTAACAATCAGAAAAGACTGCCTGCAGCTTACTTTCGTACTTGAAATTGCCACCCGCTTATTTGTTTGTTTATCTAGACATACAATGGGAAAAAAAGGGAATTATGAAAGAACCTGAAAATGCTAGGAAAGGGCAAAGAATGGCAACCTGCTGTTCATCTGCCATGAACAGGCTAATTTAGTCTGAAGTAGTGTATTTTAAAAGCATTAACCTAATAAATGACCATTGTGTTTAAAGAAATACTGTCCTCTTTCTTTCTTTGTGCATAAACCAACAACAGAACTTCAACAATAAAGCTGCATAATTGAAGATCTGCCAAGTCAGGGGCAATCTAGGTTGAAGTTTAAATACAAAGATACAGCTGAGAGTATCTAGCTCAAGAAGTGACTAAGTTTCTAGAGATTGAGAAAGCTTGCAAGAAAAAGGGTTACAATACTCACCTTATTAGCCCTACTATTGGCTGCTAGAAATTATATTGTGTTAGACAGGCCCTTGGTCTGATCTAGTAAATGCTGCTCATATGTTGTATGGTTATAGAGGCCTAAATGCAATTACACATCTGCCAGCAGTTCACACTATAAGACCATGTTTTCTGTTGTATAAAGTTTTGCAAATGTGGCAATCTATTTCAGATAGAACATATCCCTGGAATATTCCAGATTTAAAATAAGTAAATAAATATGAAATCAGTCATTTTCAAGATTGAAGCAAGGAGGAAAAGTGCAGCTTGAAAAATCTTGGCAAATAAGAAAGAAACTCACTGGAACATAATGTAAAGGAGGAGTAGAACAAGGGAATGGACTTGGGACAAGATGAGTAATTGGGTTGAAATGCAGGAGAGCAAATGGGAAGTAGTTGTATTAGCAAGGTAAAAACAGAATTCTGTGGGGAATCTGGAAATCCTTGAGGCCTTAGACAGAAAACAGAAGTCAGGAGAAGCACAAACCAAAAAGGTCATTAGGAAATATATGACAGCTGAACTAGACTCAATGGGAATAAGGTATAAGGTGAACTGCAGGAAAGGAAACCCAGTGGGGAAAACACAAGGAACGGGGCAAAAAGTGAGAAGAAAACTGGAGCTGGCTAGGTATAGAGAAAAACATGAGGAAAAGAAAAGATTGCATCATGGATAGTTTGGGGAAGAAAGAGTCAAACCAGTGAAGTATAGAGGAGGGAAGCAGAAGAATCCGTATATGACAGTACTTGGAATGAAGTTAAAGATTCAAACAACACTTTTGCTCTGCTGCTCGCAAACCACTGTGAAACATTTTGGCAAAAGCCTTAACTCCTTTCTGTGCTGGTGCAAGAAAAGGGCTGCAAGTTTACTAATGTTTACAGATGCACCATTCACTAATGTACTGAAAAAATCAATGTGACAGATTCAAAAGTTCTAGTTGTACAGATATTACCAGCATATTTGGCTTTTGGGTGTGTGTTTCCTTTTAAAATATACAGGAAGTAATATGCATCAGGTTTAATTTCATTGTTCCCATTGTCCAACCACATAGAAAGATTATGGTCTGTACAATCTTCATTTACTTTATATATGGTTAGAAAGATCATCATACACTCACAGACTCGGATCTCAAGTGTGCATTAGACTCATAGAAAGAGGAGTTGCTGTCTCATATCTTCTGGAAAGTAGAAGGTGAATCAAAACCTAGAGATAATCTTGTCAAACTGAAAAGGAGTTATTAGTGAATAGACTATATCAGATCTCAAAGTTAATAATGTTATAAAATGTATATTTCTTCCCCGCCTGCCAGTCTGTAAAAGCAAGATCATTAGTTCTTATCTCTAGGGATTGTGTAGATGTTGTTAATGTTTGTCTAACAACCAAGTTTTACAAATAAGTTTGATAAAGCTAGAAACAAATTTGCAGTTGTCATTAGAGAGATGTTTGGATAATGTTTGGATATGTATGGAAGACTTTTCAAAAAACAAGCCGTTAACAAGACTCTGAATTTTTCTGTCATTAATTGAGCACCATCATGTGGTGTTATTTATAGAAAAAATATTTATTAAAGGAAAATATGCAGCTTTATTCATAGAATTATCATACAAAGGTGAATAAGTTATATGTAGTTTGAATGAAGTTGGTTTTCCACTAGAAAACAAAACCAAAACACTCAGCAAACTAAACACAAGCCTTTAGTAATAATAGTAATAATAAACAAACAAATACACTACCCTTCTGGAGATGAAGCTGAAACTTACGGTTAACTGAATTACAAAAAATTTTCTTCTCAAAATCTATATGGATTTGGAAGAAATCAGAGCACTGTAATGACTTATTTAGGTATTTTCTGGACATGAAAGACATCACATGCCTGTTCATATTAATGTCAATGCTGAAGGTAATTTTGATTTTGAAGTAAGTTACTCTGCCAGTTGAAACAGTATCGCTCTTTCAATTCACCTGTTAATGACAAGTATTACTTGTGTTCCCAATTCCTTCCTTTGAAGACTTAGTAAATAGAAGTGTAGATGTTGACAATGTTCTTTATGGTAATATCACAACTTAACTTGTTTATGTTCTGGAGTTTGAAGTTATTTCATTATTAAAAGAAATATCATTCATTACTTTTTATCTGCTTGAATTCAAAGTATATAAAACCAGAATTAATTGCAAGGTAAGATCATTCTCAGTGAAAGCAAAGGAGAATTCATCCTAAAAGGTTAAGGAGTGATATAGTATTTGTATAGGAGCCACAGCAAAATGATTTGACTAAAGACAACTCACAATCACAGCTTTAGGTATGGAATTTGCTCTTAAGCCTTAAGCATGACCTTCCAACACGTAGATGTGAAAAATTGTTGCCCCCAAAGATTCACAGAAGTTAATTAGAACTTATGCTACCGTGCTTCCATGCTGATATCCACTGAACACTGGAAAATAAGCATCTGTGTTTCCTGGTAGTGGAATTTCAGTTTAGTGTGATCACTTTTCAAAGACCGTTATTAAAATACAGCTCAGAAGACAGCAAACATTCCTTCATAGGTACACCCATTTTAAAATTATTAAATTGTATAAGTGGAAAATAATTCCTTCTGCTTCCTACCCAATATTTGGGGGGATACAATTTATATAAGGGTTAAGCTTCCACAGTATCACCAAAATAACCCACATGATTCAGTCATATTCTTCATGACTTACACCAGTGCAACAAAGAGCAGGATGATAACTACCAGATGTTTTTAATTTACTAGTATTTCTTACTTGCAAAACATCTCAGGTAATGCTGAAACTAATAAGCAGTACAGCTATGCTGGTCCCTAGAAGTGTTATGGTAGTAATTCAAATTAAGATTTCAATGGACATTCCTTAAGTAACAAGAAAGCAGTAAATGACAGCAAAATTGGTTTTCTATAAGTCACTGCAAGTCCCAAAAGACTACCAGGATGCAGAAAACTCAAAATGAAACAGAGATTAGTGTTTCACTAGATGTCACCTTCAATTTTGTTTTCAGTGCAACTGCTTTGACAGAAGGTTCATTAATAAAAAGCCTGGGTAGCATTAAAGGATGTTGTTTCTTCTGTGCTCTTGGATTTTTACTACATTTTAAAAAATGAACAATCCCATATTAAGATATAAGGTTAAGAGATGAAACATGTTAGATGGCATGCAGAAACTCCATGCTCATTATGTATATGTATCTCTATGACAAGTGTCATAAAGACACAGAAATTAGTGCTAGGATGACGCATACATTTTTAATAGATATTTAAAATGAATGCATAAATTAGACTTGCCACATAATTTTTCTACAAAAACATCATACTAGAAAGACACAGGTCCAAGTTCTTTGACATCTAGGGGTTTTATGGTGAACATGGATATCACTCCATCACACGGCTTGTTCTGGGCGTGAAGTGAATAGTAAAGAGACATTTTCTCAAAGCTGAAATTACAAAGCTTCACAGAAGTCAACATCAATTTTTGAAGCCAGATAATAAGTTTTACCTTTGGATGCTCTAAACAGGGAAAACTGAGGTTTTCCCATATTATACAGGTATAATCATTGTATTTTGTAGTATCTTTCATGATGTCTAAAGAGTAAATAACTGCACTGTGTTTGTGAAATTCAATTCTTTTAGCAATGTTTTACACAATAAGAATTCAGGTTTAATACTCAATAACAAGTCAAATGTAGCTTCTACTTCAATATATGTTGTATGGGATGTTAATGGACATATACTTTAAAGGCATCCTAGGTTGTTTAATTTTTGCCATAGAAGACTGTAAATACAATCATCGCAGAGATCAAAAAGTGTGTTTGATGCACCATTTAAGCACTGTAAGTGGTGGCTTAAAGACTTCCAGAATGTGTTAAAGAAACAACAAATGTTTTACCAGGACTTAGTTGTGAGTCATCTGTCATCTCTACTGAAAACAAAGGGGGGATTGTTTGTGCCTCCTCCTCTCTCCAATTTCCAGCTTTCAAGCACAGATTGGAATTTATTTTCCATTTTTTTTCCCAACATCATAATCATCATTCCTTATTCAGGGGCCTGTGTATGGGTACAGTGGTACGATTACCAGAAAAAGAAATCCACGAAAAACAGTGATCTATCTGAGTGGCTAGATATTTAAAATTGAGTAATGCAAGTATTTCAACACACAACATAAAAGATTAACTACAGTGTTAGAGAGATACAAACCAGAGCCAACTGCATCTCATACATACAAAAGTGTTCTTTAGTCTTTCAAATTTACAAGCAATGCTACGCATTTTTGTTTCACACACTGGCTCCTTTCGTGCACCCAAACCATAAGTATTTACACACGTACAACTCCCTGCACACTGTAAGTGTGGTATTAAAAAAAAATGTTTATGTGTATATATATGTAGTTTACAAATATAAAGGAGGAGGACAGAGGGAGACAGGTATAAACTAGCTTGCATCCAGACTGTTGTAATAGCTTATTATTGATTAACTGGCCAGGTTGAAAAATTTCAAGACAAAGCACAGAGGGTATTCTATGATGACCTTTCATGTATTTCATTTAACTAATTAAGGCAGTAGTAGACTTGTCAGTACACTGAGCGTGACAACTTCTTGTTGTTGGAGAAATAAAAGAATGAAGAGGAAAGATTGAGGAAAAGTTCTGATTTTAAAATAATTGAAGTGAGTTAGATAATTTCAAGAATCCTTCCATGGACTAAAGTATGTAAAATTGGTAAAGATACTGCAGTATATATATATATATATATATATATATATATATATACGTGCTTTCTGAAAGACAGGAAAAACAGTAGAAACCATTTTCCACAGCTTTTGTATAAAGTTTGTTAACTACAATTCAGGTTATATGACTTTTCTATTATATAAATAATCACCAAATTTTTTCTTTCCACTTCAGTCAATTACATAACAGATTAAAAAAACCCCACAACTTTTGAAGAGCAGTAAATCCTGTTGCTATATTAGAAGTTCTTCGGAAGACAATAGATATACCATAAATAATTAAGGAATAAGAGGATAACCTGATCCACCAAGAGTATAACAGATCAGCCTTAATACTGATTGATCTGCTGTTTAATGTTCTTCAACTCAATTTCTTTCCCATCTTAATGGGTGCACTTTGAGTTATACATTTGTGAAAAGACACTGTGAAGGGATAGAGAGAGAAAAGGAACACTGCAGAAAAAAGTACCAGAGGAAAAAACCCAAACAAACAATCAAAGAATAAGGAATTATTGGCAAAGAAATCCTAAACAGGAAAATGAAAAGGAAAGTTAGATGGAAATATCTAATAGGTGAAAGTTATTATGTCTGGCACAGAAATAAGCTTTAGGCTAATTCTGTGGTGCAACACATGCAATGTCAGCCAAAGGGAGTCTGAGTAGGAAGAGAAGAGATCTAGAGAGAGAGGAGCAGGCAGCACAACAGATCTAAGAGAGTGAACAGCAGGAGATTCAGGCAATGCTTAGTTGTGCAGAGATCGAGGGGGGGGGTGGAGAGGAAAAAAGGAAGGAAGACAGAAAGATAGTAGTACAGTGTTTTTGTTACTGAAACAGAAACAGTTGCAGGAATATGGAATTCAGGATAAAGGAGAGTTTTGTGCTTGAATCACATCCATCTTAGTGTTGTGTGCTTTTCTCCCAGCTAAGCCCCAACAGAGCTGCAACAAAAGGTTATATTTGGACTTGGTTGAAGAAATCAATCTTGAGCTTCAGTCAGCTCTAGAATGGGCTATGCTCGTACATATGACATTTTGAACTCGTAGAATCCCTGTTTTTATTCATATTTTGACCTCTCTCTATTATTTTCAATATCTCCAAGATTTTTGGATTTTAGGGATGTCAGTCCTCTGTTAGTTCACCTTCTGTATAAAACCCATTATATACTTCCATATGTTCCGTCTATAAGTAATGCCTTTGCTCTGATCCTGCAATGGATTCAAGCAACTGAAACATTTGGAATGCACAGCTCTCTGAATAGAAAAATTAGCATAGTATAATAGCCAGGTATAAGGATTAGACAAAGGATCATATTACAGGATTAGGCAAAATATATGTGCAATGGATTTTGTAGGAACTGACCAGCCTTGCAGTAGATGCAGACTCAGAGTTCTATTTATAGTATAATCTTCTACTAGTCAGGTTAAATTAATATCCTGATCCTTTTTGCATATACTAGTTGGCATATTCTTGGTACAAATTTTCAAGACTAACCTTTTATCTAGGATGACATTTGCTGTTACAGTGCAGTTTAAAACTCTGTACAGAATTTTTGTCAGCAATTTTTGTCCCATGAAAAGCTGAAATTGAAATATTAAAACACAGATAATGCAGACATTGTCCTGAGAAGACTCACAGCTTCTTCCAGCCTCATAATAAAGGAGTGCACTAAACCCCATGGACACTTTATAAGCATTTTTTTTGAGGTTTTCTAGCCATTAAAAAGATTTTCTATGTTCCCCTGAAATACAGTTATTTTCCAGGAACCAGCAGGTTACTGTTCTGCTTGGACTAAACACCTCTTCAGATTATTTCAGACCAAACCTTGACTTGTTTCACACTAAGTGACAGAAATTTACGATCACCATATAATTGATCTTGAGTCAAACAACACAAGTGAGAATAATTTTATCTTTAGCAATACAGTGGGATCAAATAAAGTGGAATCAAATAAAGTGGAATCAAATCCAAGGTCAGCTGAAACATGTAGGTTGAAATTCAAGGTTTGAACAGAATTAATATTCACACCTTTCAGTGCTATTTTTCTAGTGAAGTTGACCTACCAGGTTATCCATAGGGAAAAAAAAAAAAAACCTTACAAAAATAAGAACCACTACTTTATTCAGGTGAAGCACTAAATGTGTTATTGTGATGAGCAGGTCTTTATATATATATCCCAAATATCTGATCATCTGTCAGAAGAAGCAAACATTCACAATTAGGTATTGTAAATTTCTGTAACCTTTATCTGCTTTGTTTGAAGTTGAATATGCATGTAAACACATGTAAAAACATGTAGATGCAGTTTATGGTGTGTATTTTATCTGAGCGGTATCAACTTACAATTTCTCTAAGTAAATTTAATATTACTAAAATGTGTTTTCCAAATAAACTTTTAGGTTCCTGTCCAAACACTTGTTTTCTCATTAGAAATTGCAGTCAGACATTTACTAGACAGGTTAACAAAAGTACATTATCTGTGCTCCGTAAATGCCTGGAAAGTTATTTATATAGCTAGAACATCAAAAAACTTAACTGCACTGAGCAGAGAAGAATTACACACCGTAATTTTGTTCTGATATTAAGGAAGTTTGCATTTGTTATATTCTTTCAGCATTTGAAAGAAGCATTTTGCTATTCTTTCTTTCGTATTCAAACATAGCTTGTGGATCATATTTTATGATAAACTGTATGGAGGATGAACATGTAGACAATTTGTAAGGAAGTGACGTGATCATAACTGTTGCAGAGGCCTTGGGGGTTTATTTCAGTTAGAAGAAAAATGTGATTTTTATAACACAGAATGAGTGAATAGTCCACAAAAATGCCCACTGAAAGAGTCCAAAGATTTTACTGATATCATAACTGGAAAACAAGAAAAGTAAGCATTTGGGTATCAACGTGCTGAAGTAGGCTTAGACAAGTAAAATGAGCGTCTAAATGGCTTATCATTGTGGTAGTTGGAGTTCATTTTTTCAGTGTGGACACAAGTCTCCATAAACAGCCATCAATCCTACACTCCCAAGAATCTCAGTGTGAGATCTTCCTCTCCAAATTTTTGTCTTCAAAATCACCTTTACATCTCCACCTGCCCAGCCTTTTTGTGTCAACCTGAGACCAAATGCACTCAATAGTGTTGGGATAAAACAAAAGAGGTCACCTACCTCTGACACAGCATAAGGGAGAAAGACACTTTATCTACCCAGTGAGACCCCCAAGGCAAGAGTGGAGCAGGAGTTGTTGGAGCTAACATCACCCTAGAGTGCTTGGTTGTGACCAGCTGGTTACTTGCTTGAAGGATTCAGCAAGAAGTCATATTTTCTCTTCCCCTGATTCCAGCTACAGAATTAGTTTTGTTCTCTTTGGCAGACAACTTGGTAAAGTTAACACTTTTAATTGATACTGTGATTCTCAGAGAGATTTACTTTAATAAGGTTTGACTGGTCCTGTTGTTCTTCACATTTAATTTCAGAACACCGTATGCATATTCCAAGTTTGGAATATTTGCATATTTGACTACATTTCCAGATGCTGGTGTGAACATCCCATCTTTGTCATAGCTGCTAAGTATTGATATCCTTATCTTGACTGTCCAACCTCATTCAACTTCACACAGTAAGAATTCTAACACCTCTGATCTCTAGACCTTACCCTACTTAAATTTCACGAAACATGATTGCACTTGAACTTTAACATACTTTAAACTAGAACAGAATCCAACATGACATTTCAGATTAAGTATTATGTTTTTATTCTCTTATGAGGAAGAAGAAATGGAATAATTTTTGCAATTTCTTTTTGCTAACCTTTGGAATATTTGTACCTTTATTAAAGCATTTTGTGACTAATAGAAAAGAATTATTAGATGGATTTCGATTCCTCCATATATCCCCATTTATTGACTAAAACAACGTGCAAGGATCAGCTTCAGCCTGTTCAAATTTCAATTAAGTTCAGGTAAAACATTAAGGTCAAGGTACTACCAGTGAAAGAATAAATTTACAAAGGTTTCTAGGTGCTTAAAGAGGAATGTAGGAAACATAAAGGATTTTCAGAAGTGTTTAATTACATCATGTAATTTTACTTCCTGGGGTTCACCTCTTTTTTTTTTCTGGAAAACTCATAGGATGTTTGAGAAGGTGTTCTCAATTTCTCCTTCCCTATGCACAAGAAAAATTATTTACAGCCATCAGATCCTTCATTCTCCTTCTCCTGGATCTTAATATCTCCTCAATTTCCCCACATAATCTTTACCTAATCTTTAATTATCTAGCCCATTTTGACAAAGGTGTGTGAGGTGGGCTGTTCCCAGAGGGCCTTTCAGGACAAGTCTGAAGAAGTCAGCAGGCAGCAGGGATGAGTGATTAGGCACAATAACTTCTCAGCCAACCAGCAGCAAGAACCGAAGGAGGATATAGTCAGACTCTAAAGACTTTGGAAGTCTGGTCCTTGAATCTTATGTGATCTGAACCCTTATTCTCCAATATAACGTCTCTAAAAGAGCAACCTGACCATAAGTAGCACATGATGTGTTTTCAGTGAGAATAAGTTTATTCTTTCCAGAATCTTTCACATGCTTCTTTTTAAAAAAATGAAATTCTGAGAACTATTGATTTAGTCAAACTATTTCCTCGAGTGAAAATACAAGCCAATGACCAACTGAGTGATATCAATTGCGTCTTTCATATACATTTAGATTATAGAAATGAGGTACATAAATTTAAAAACTGATTTCACAGCTAGCGGTGCCTCCTTTTCCACAGCTTAACTGGGCAATATGGTACTCTGAATCTTATAACTAGCAGAAAATTATTCAAATTAGTATTTTCACTGACTGCAGTTTGAACTGCAGGAAAACAGCTTGTATATGCATATTTTGGCCCAAACACTTCAACACAGTGATGTATGTGGCTGTTTCAAGTATTCTGAGTACAACTTGTGCTAAGGTAAGTACATGCTTTTAAAGAAAAAAAAAATAACTTACTTTTTTAAAAAATGAACTTGGAATCAGTGCTCTAATCCTGTAAGCACAAGCTTATGTTCTCCAAAGCTGATCCAGCAAAACAATTAAAACATATACTAATATAGGACTAGTAATATGCTTATACATTAAGCTCTGATTTAGTGAAATACTTTTAGCACTTGCTCAACTGTATTTTGTAAGATAAGCGTACCGAAGTATTAAAATCTCAACACATATTTTTCCAGGACTGTGGTCAATGTTTGCCTTCAGCCATAGCATGACCTGGTTACTTATGTGTTTGACAGCTCCTGAATAGACAAGAGTCCAGCTCTCAGCTGGTGTGACTGCACTCATGCACTGAAGTTACATCAGAGGTCCTAGCCCATGGCTTTGACACAACTACACAACATAAACATTTTGCAAGTTCAGACTGGACCTACATGCTATTGCTGTCACTGCAGGTGTTGTGGACTCACATCGGATGAATGTTTAAAAGTTTAGAATATAGGTTTTGGTTTCTATAGGCTTTCAGAGTTAGAACCAAAACCCCTAAAAATAAGACAAAAAAAGGAAATTTAAAGAAACCATTAAAAATTATTACATTTCTACCCAGAATAATTATGATCCATGCCATTATCTGTAGTTTTTCTGGCTCTGAAAACTAATAATCTTTATCTATACATGGAATTATTTTTTTAGAGGATACATTTTCTCTTAGCAACTTTATTTATATGGTGTTAACCTAACAATCACTTCTCTTTCCTTAAAATTTTGAGGGAGTTGTTGCAGGAGCTGTTATGTAGCAGGAGAACTTGGCAAAAGATAAATGAAATACTTCCAACTATGATCTGAACATAAAATTGTTACTACTACAGTTTCGTTCTCCCTTATATGCTTCAACTTTTGTCTTATAACAATCCATTCTATGTTTCCTTCATTCTTATTCTCACCTCTTACACAGCCTAGGCATATTGAAATTCCCTCACCCAATTCTAACTATATTTTCAATTATTTCCTAATTATATTATGTATGGTAAATTAGTGAGGACTAAACATAAACAGGAAGGCATTATTTCATTTGAGGGGTGCTGTGCAGATTCACCAAACACTGTTTATAATGTTAGCCAGGCTTCATCTGCAATACAGAACAGTCTGTTACTCAGTGTTATTGTTTATCAAATGTGTAAATTATATATTTGAAAGGTAACAGTAATGAAGCAGACTGGAAAACAACAATACTTGAGGTGCCTCGGCCCTATAATCTTACAGCAGGACTTTCCTTTTAGAAATATAAGTACTGAGGTAAAATTATGTGCTATAAAAGTTCTTTCATAAAGCTCTCTCTCCATAGCCTAAATTAACGTAGTTACATAAGTACGTGAACCACATTAAGCATACGAGTTCATTGTAATGAAGTTAAATGCACAATTTATATCAAACTAGTGTTTAAACACCCTTCATGATTTTGTATGTTTTCATTTAACAAGGCTTGAATCTTTAACCACTTATTAACTTATTAAACAGGGCCACTCTCACATGCAAAATCTAAATAATTAACTTAAAGAGAAAAGGTTACACAATAAATGAAATATTTTTGTGTTGAGCACACATATGATGTTGAAGATTACAAAAGCTTCTTCTTTGCATCACAAGGGCCAGATACACAAAAACATTTAAGCATTGAGTGTTCTTCCCTTTCAGCATGATACAATTATCATATTAGAAAGAGAATGAGCAGCTGTTAGGTAAATCTGTCTTGGCACAAATCCATACAAATAAATAGATAATAAAACAAAAAACCAACCAAATAAATAAATAAGATATCTCACCCAGTCCATGTCACCAAGTTTCAAATATCACTTACTAATAATCCTCATTCAAACCTGAGTGAGCAGTGTTATTTCAAAGAATGCTTAGGGTTCCTAAGCAATCTATATTTAGATTCTACTAAAAATTTATTTCCTTTCCCTCTGTCTCAATGGAAAAAAAAAAAAAAAATTAGTAACCTCTTTGGAGGCTCCTAGAGGAGCCTGGAGGACCTTTGTAACTCTATTCAAACTTAGAGAGGTGGTAGTGAAGTATATTACAATTTCACATCAGCTTCAATTTCTGGTCTGATTTCTCTGTCATCTACTCTTTAAGATTTATATCATCCACTACTTCATTCTTCGTCATCACTTAGATCCATCAATAGCTTTTCTACTTTCAAAAGTTTATTTTAGATTCTTTCCATTGAACAGGTCTGAGGTTTTTTTTTAGGTTTGTTTATACCAAAGCAAGTAACCTGACAATTCTGTAATATTGAATGAGATGACTTAAGATCAATATTGACAATGATTTTCCTTCCTTTTAGTGCTTTAAAGGAGCTTTTCAAGCTAATTTTCAGGATTAATTATTTTTGCTTCCCACTGGCACACAGACAGAACACAATGAATATCCAAGAGATCTGAAACCGATCCAGCTTCTAAGAAAAGTCTTTAATAATTTGATTTTGCTCATCTCTCCTGGTTTATAAACATCTGCTTTTAGCCTTGTGAGACAAATTCCAAGCTCAAAATCAACTAGGACTTTCAGTGTATCACACTCACAGGCTTTCAGTATGCAGTACTTGCATCAGAAAGCGCACATATTCCTGTTTACTTCAACCAAATAAAGTCCTTCCTTAATAATACTGCACTTGAGCATTAACACAAGTAGAAATTCTAAGAACATTCTAGACCAAGTGATCACACATGATAGCAAGCCTACAGTTCACTTAATGTTAAAGTAGGACGCCATCTACTGCTTAATACTCTGAATTAAAAATAAGAGGAACCAATTTCCTAATTGCATAAGACAATGTGAGAGCATTCATGACATATTGTAATGCTGTTGCACTAGGTCTGATCTCAGAGTAAATAGCTTCACATCTGTCTTATAAAGGTAAAAATTGGTACTGAATGACTTCTGCTGCTGGAGGAGTGATATTCATAGTTAATTGAAAAAAACACATCTATGCAAAAGGTAAGTATTTTTGTTAAGGAAAGTAGCATTACTGTGTGAATAAATTTAGTTTTTAAATGTGAGTTTGATCCTCAGATCATTGAAGATAGCAGAGGCAGTAATTTGCCTTGGATAAATCCCTATGAACACTGGGCAACTTGATGATGCCTACTTTGATATCTGAAAGCTTGATGCAGTTTTATTTAGGAAAAAAAAAAAGCCTAGGTAGTTTACTTTAAGCTTCAAAACCCAGCTAGCAACGTATCTAGATACATACAAAAAATGTTTGCAACTGTACAAGTATTTTATAACCCTTTACTTTGCCTTCACTCATACAACCTAAAGAAAAAAAAATCCATTATTATTGAAGGAAATGAACAAAAAGGAAACTAGCCTAAAGCAAGCAAGATGTGCTTAAGAAGTTCCTGGCTTCTGCTCCTTCTCAGCTCTCTCGAAGTTTTCAGCCTCCTCTGTTTTCCCAGTAGAATTTGTTAAGTAGTTCCTTGGTAATTCAGATCAGCAAACTCATGTAGATTCAGAGCAATCTTACAAAGTCAGGCTTCTTTTCGCACCTATAAGCCCTCTGATCCGCATTTTATTGTAACAATCAATATCTGCAACAGCACAACAAAGGGGACAAGGATCCCTTAGCACAAGATGTGATGGTGCAGGGATTTCTGAAGACACCTTTGCTGCCAGAGGCAGTACAGAGCGTAATTTGTCAAAGTTCTCCTTTGCTTATGAATTCAAGTGAAACACATATTTCTATCACTCTTTAATTAGACACAATCTCTCCTACTCAGGAAAGAGGCACAGTAATTGGACAAATACTTTATATCTTTTACACAAGATGGAAGATGTGTAGATTGCATTAAGAGTGCATCCCCTCTGCTTCCGTTTGAGATTCTGAGTGTAATACCTCAGCACAGCCTTTGCATATTTCCCAAGAATGATTGTTTATTTTGCTTTATGATTACTGACTTAGAGTATGGAGAGTTAAATTAAGGATTTTGCTAGGATGTTCAGACCATTTTGAAGCTTCCTCTTGCTGGCCTTATTGGTGTGTGTCTGTGCGCGTGCAAACGCGTGTGTGCAGGAAAGTACTTTCCTACTGTACCCAACTAATCTTAAATCAGGTCCATGCCACACCTGTAACAGTTAAAGAACTTCTATTATTTGAATAAAAAAAAAAAAAATGTATACTGAAAGAATGGCTTTAATCCACCTAAAAGTTCCGTCACTCACTGCATGAACTGACTTATTAAGAGATACAGACTGAAATTTAATTAAGCTTCACAACACAAAAACATAGCCAATTTGTCTTGGGTTATTAATAAAGACCTTAAGAAAAGGATGCAAAGCCTCTTTTGGGGGAAACAAGTCATTAAATCACAGCTCTGTTGCAATGACGAGTACATCCTAACCCTTCAATGGCTTGGTCCAGAGAATTCAAGCAATGGCTGTTCTTCCTACACAATACACGATCTGTTTATTAAACATATAATGATGACCTTCCACCTCTCATGTTCTTTAATTACTTTCAAAAAGGTGTAACCAAATATGCGAGGATCAGGTTATGCACTGCAGTATCTGAACATACCACGTCTTGTAAAATCTCCAATTAATACTATGTCTGTAACTTTGAAATTATTAGCTTTCTAATGAATCAAAATACTGTCATCATTAGTCTAGCGTCTAATCACCTACCACACTGAATTCTCAATCCCCAAGTTGTTCAGAGACCTTTTAGTTTCAGTTGCATAATTGCAATAATTAAACTTGATATTCTAGTCCTTTGTAGCGTTGCTTTAGACTGCAGTGGTTTCCTTTGGGGATAAAGCGAGAATACTTTCTTAACTGCAATGCTTACTCAGGACCAGCCTGCTCACTGCTATGTTGGGTGGGATTGTCCATATACGTTTCCTCAGAATCTACCCAAAATGGGACTTCTGATGATATTATCAAGAGAATACCATTACAAGCACATACATAAAGGGACAAGAAGGGACAAGAAGTGATATACAGGAAAACACTGTGTAAAACAGTGTGGAGAAATTCACTGTCCAGCTGTGTGACAGCAAGAATTGGCTGAAAAGACACAATTCTGTGAATATGGGAGTTCAAAAACTTAGGGTAGGCCTTCTGTACTACATACAGTTTTATGGGTTATGTTAAACCAAGGAGTGAGCTTTAGGAGGTTACTAGTAGAAGAATTCTATATATTGACTGCCAGATTGAAAAGTATGAGGAAAAAAAACTAGTAAGAAGCTTAATCACAACTCTAATTACTGAAATTAATAGAAATTATGCACAATGAACTGATGTATTTATTTACAAAGGGCAAGAATGACAAAAACATTTCCAGCAAAGGCTATTTTTTCTGGTCCAGAATTTGATCTTCTGAGGAAAACCCCAAACCTTTGATGTTTTGCCTCATTACCTAAAAAATAAATTTTGTTTGCTCTCTAACACACATTCTTTTTCAGAAAAGGTGATAATTTTAGCTATATTTAGTGCTGGATACTTTCCCTTGTCAAAATGAGGGCCTTTCAACAAAGAAAATATTCCATTAAAAACTTGTCAAAGGACTAAAAGGAGATTTTCAACATTATTGCTTTTCAGAGACAGGCTACTTCCCTGGTATTTATACTTCGAAGGCTTATTTCATAACCTCTTTTGAGAGAAAGCTCAAAAGAATGGGATTCTTTTTTTTTCAGATGGCTATTTATTAATTCCCTTACTGATTTATTTTCTCACACATCCACATTACCCTTTATTTAGCATGATCTTGCATATGTCCTGCAAAAAGAATGGATGACTCCAAACCAGAAATACACAGCTGGACTTAACTTACAGAAACAGCATGCAAACACTCTAAAACTTGATTTGACCCACTTCAGGTGTAAGGTAGCTCTGAGTTAACCCTTCCCAAAAGTAGAGCAAGTGTTTGATTTGGACTAAGCAGGCAGGCAATTGAATTAGTTCTTGCCATATCTTATACTTTGTATGAGTCATTTGATGAATGAGACAAATAAGATTCAAGTCTTATTTATTAATCAAGGATTATAAAGTCTTATTTCACAATGTCAGTGCAAACCTGTAACAGAAAGAAGCTGCTCAATAGAGAATTAGCAGGTCTAACAAATGTTCAAGTGTTCTACTTGGAAAACTGGGGTTACGTATTACAACTCCAAAGTATCAAGTTTCAATTGCACATGCTTAAAAGTTTTTCTTAGATAACCACGAAAAACAGGGAAGCATAAATAATGGGATTAATGAGGTTTAGGAAAAAAGCAACTAGCCAAATATTGGTATTATAACACCGCTATGGGTGTTCTTGCAACCAGAATGAAGACTTTCTGCATCTTTTTTTCCCACTGCTCATACCTCTCTAACGAACAACATTGCAGATTGACCAAACCAGGCTTTCTCCTCGCACTCCAGGGAATCTCTTTCCCCGTCCCGGTGGCTGACGTGGCACCACCCCCACCTAGCGCAGCCCAGCCGCACTGCAGCCGGTTTCTGATCTCCATATACACACAGGTGTACGTCTATACCACGCACATGTACGTACTGTGTGTTCCCCGCAGCTGCTTTGTGACGATAGGAAAGAAATGCTTGAAAATTCAGCCTAATTTGGTCTTTTAAACATCATTTCTAGTAACTTTATCTAGATGACGCCAAGCTGAGTGGTGCAGTTGCCACACCAGAAGGATGGGATGTCATCCAGAGGGACTTAGGCAGGCTGGAGAAGTGGGGCTGTGAGAACCTCATGAGGTTCAACAAGGCCAAGTGCAAGGTACTACACCTGGGTCAGGGCAATCCACAGTTTTCAGTACACAGAATCACAGAATCACTAAGTTGGAAAAGTCCTCTTGAATCATCAAGTCCAACCATTCCTATCAACCACTAAACCATGCCCCTGAGCATCTCATCCACCCATCTTTTAAATACCTCCAGGGATGGTGACTCAACCACCTCCCTGGGCAGCTTCTGCCAGTGCCCAATGATCCATTCTGTGAAAAATTCTTTTCTGATATCCAGTCTGAACCTCCCCTGGCAGAGCTTGAGGCCATTCCCCCTTGTCCTGTCCCCTGTCACTTGGGAGAAAAGGCCAGCTCAGGCAGTTGCAGACAGCAATGAGGTCTCGCCTTAGCCTCCTCTTCTCCAGGCTAAACAACCCCAGTTCCCACAGCTGCTCCTCATAAGACTTGTTCTCCAGCCCCTTCATCAGCTTCATTGCTCTTCTCTGGATGGGGGATGATGTGATTGAGAGCAGCCCTGCAGAGAAGGACTTAGGGGTGCTGGCTGATGAGAAGCTCAATATGAGCTAGCAATGTGTGCTTGCAACCCCGAAGGCCAACCGTATCCTGGGCTGCATCAAAAGAAGTATGGCCAGCAGGTTGAGGGAGGTGATTCTGCCCCTCTGTTTCTCTCTTGTGAGGCCTCATCTGGAGTATCGTGTCCACTTCTGGAATCCTCAACATAAGAAGAATATGGAGTTGTTGGAATATGTTCAGCAGAGGGCTACAAAAATGATCAGAGGTCTGGAGCACCACTGCTATAAGGACAGGCTGAGAGAGCTGGGGTTGTTCAGCCTGGAGAACCAAGCAGACCCTATAGTGACCTTCCAATACCTGAAAGGGGCCTACAAGAAAGGTGCAGAGGGACTATTCATAAAGGTTTGTGTTAATAGGATGAGGGGGAATGAGTATAAACTGGAAAGGCACAGATTTAGGCTTGATATAAGGAAGAATTTCTTCAATGTTAGAATGGTGAGGCACTGGGTTGGAAGTAGATGATCTTTAAAGTCTCTTCCAACCCAAACCATTCTGTGATTCTAGGATGATCTTTAAGGTCTCTTCCAACCCAAACCATTCTATGATTCTAGGATTCCATCTAGCACCTGAAGTGTAGGCATCAGATTATCTTTCTTCTCTTTACTACAAGAAGGATAAAGGAATTGTAAAGGAGGAAAAGAACTGCTTTTAAGGAAGGAGTAATTAGATGAGTGACAAAAGTAAGACAGCAAAACCATCACTCTATACATTACTGTTACTGAGGTCACCAGTCAGACATGACAGAGGAAGAACAATGTAAATGTATTGAACCAGTGAAGTCTGATAATTCACAACAGCAAGGACATAATCTACCCATGAAATGCAACTGCTGCCCAAGTGTTTTTATGTCACAGTACTAAGCAGAGCTTTCTTTTGATCTCTACAAGATACCTTGCAAAACTGGTGGTTCATGTTCCAGAAAGATGAAAACAAGAAAAGACACTGAAAAAATTAGGCAAACAAAGATTTTCCCTTTTTAGAGGTAGCTTAGAAACTTATAGAAAAAAAAAAAAAAAAAGCCTAAACTGTGAATTCTAACATGTTAGATAGCTGTGTGTAGAATCATAGAATCATAGAATCTTAGAGTCATAGAATCACTAGGTTGGAAGGGACCCACTGGATCATCAAGTCCAACCATTCCTATCAATCCCTAAACCATGCCCCTCAGCAACTCATCCACCCGTCCCTTAAATAGCTCCAGGGAAGGTGACTCAACCACATCCATGGGTAGTCTGTTCCAATGCCCAATGACCCTTTCCATGAAAATTTTTTTCCTGATGTCCAGCCTGAACCTCCCCTGGCAGAGCTTGAGGCCATTCCCCCTTGCCCTGTCCCCTGTAGATCTACACAAGTATGAGAAACTAAAGTTTTGAACTCTAGTGAACAAGCCTGCCTCTAAGCATTGCAATCGGCAGCAAAGTCCAGCTGGAGATCAGTTACTAATGACATACCCTAGGGTACTGTGGCCAGTACTCCTGAATCCCTTTATTAATGACAGGGATGATGAGACAGAAGGCGCCATCAGAAAGTTTGCAAATGATACATACTGGGAAGAGAAACTGGTACATGAGATAGTTGTGCTGTAATACAGAGGGACCTCAACATGCTAGAGAGAAAAGGGCTGACAGGAACATCATGAAGTTCAACAAAGAGAAATGCCAAGTCCTGCGTGCAGGGAGAAATAATCCCACACAACATTACACACTAGGGGATGAGGAGGGTGTGGACCAGCACCCAGCAGCTGGAAAGCAGTTCTGCAGTGAACAGACTTATGGTACTGGTGGGCAACAAGCTGACCATGAGCCAGTAATGTGCCTTCATATCATGGATCAACAGTATCCTAGGCTGCATTAGGAAAAGTGTTGCCAGCAGGCTGAAGGAAGTGATTCTTTCCTTCTGCTCAGCACCGTGAGGTCCCGTCTGCACTGCTGGCTCCAGGTCTGGAATCCTTATTACAACAAAGATGAACTTACTCGATCAAGTCCATCAAAGGATTGTAAGCTCAATCAAACTTGAAGCATACAATATGTGAGCAGAGGCTGAGAGAGAGATAATATTGTTCATCCTGGATAAAAGAAAGTTTGAGAGGTGGAGGACGGAGGGGTGGGGTGATGAAATACTGTCAGTGTATAATTACTCAATGAGAGATGAAGAAAATGAAGCCACACTTCTCCCAGTACAAAATGACAGGTCCAGAGGCAACAAGCACAAATTAAAACACATGGAATTCCATCTGAACAGAAGAGATTTATTGGACTTTTTTTTGGCTTAAGGGTGGCCTAACACTGGAACTGGTTTCCCAAAGAGGTTGTAGAGTCTCCATTCTTGGAGATATTAAAAATCCATACACTGTTCTAGAGTAATATGCTTTTGTTGACATTGTTTGAGCAAGGACATTAGATTAAGTGATCTCAGATCACCTCCAACCTAAATTATTCTGGGATACTTGCCAGTTGCAACTGGTATTAGCTACCTCTAAGTTTTGATAACTGAACTAACAAAAAAAGAAGAGTAGCATCACCTGCATTAGGATGCTGACCATGTCTGGTGCTCCTGCACGTGGATTTTTTATTATGGGAGTCTTTGGGAGCCCAAAGAGAAGGTTATGAAAGCCCTGACTAGAGAAAAGGTCCTAGAAGCAAGGGAAGATCCTTGAGATCATAGAATGGCTGGAGACAAGTGCCAGAGGAAATGGTCTTTGAGACCTTGGCTGGTAATATCCAAGGCTGGTAGTTGTAGGCAGCTGCAAAGCACAAAGCAACAAACCTTTCTATAGTTGACCCACCTGGACCTGCAGCCAACTTCCAGATAGGAAGTGGAAGTCAAGACCTAGTGATCATAACTTGGGGGACAGGAAAGGAAGTGTGTGTCTGAGATATTAAGTAGGGTAAAATCTCTGATCTCATTTGTTCTTAATCTCTTTGCATTCGCAACAATGGTTGTAGTGTTCTGTATGAGTGAAGAGTGGCTCATGACTATGTATCTCAATTACTACCATATGGCAAGCCATATCTGTCTGAGAATTAGGAAGGCCTCTGGTACTTTGTGGTCTTTCCAATCTGATGCTTTTACTAAAGTAGCAAATGGAGACCTGGTGCTCTCACACTACAGGTAAACGGATTTGAGGGCAACTCCTTCTATAGGGATGCAGTGACACCTCCCACTAAATCAGGCTGTTCGTGGCCCCATCCAGCCTGGCCTTGAACACTTCCAGGGAGGGGGCATCCACAGCTTCCATGGGCAACTGGTTCCAGTGTCTCACCACCTTCATTGTGATGAATTTCTTCCTAATGTCTAGTCTAAATCTTCCCGCACTCTAATTTATAGCCATTCTCCCTAGTCCTATCACTACATGCCCTTGTAAATAGTCCCTCCCCAGCTTTCTTGTACACCCCCATTGGGTACTGGGAGGCTGCTATAAGATTTCCTCAGAGCCTTCTCTTCTCCAGGCTGAACAACTCCAGATTTCTCAGCCTGTCCTCTGCAGGTGCTCCAGCCCTCTGATCATCTCTGCAGCTATCCTCTGGATATGTTCAAACAGTTTTAGATCCTTCCTACATTGAGGATTCCAGAACCGGACACAATACTCCAGGTAGAGGCTCACAAGAGCAGAAGAAAGGGGCAGAATCACCTCCTTTGACCTGCTGACCATGTTTCTTTTGATGCAGCCCAGGATATAGTTGGCCTTCGGGACTACAAACAGTCATTTACAGCTCATGTCAAGTTTCTCATCAATCAGCACACCAAGTCCTTCTCTGCAGGGCTGCTCTCAACCATATCATCTCCCATCCTATATTGAAACTGTGGATTGCCCCAACCCAGGTGTAAGACCCTGCACTTGTCCTTGTTGAACCTCATGAGGTTCACACAGGACCACTTCTCCAGTCTGTCCAGGTCCCTCTGGATGACATCCCATCCTTCTGGTATAACAACCACACCACTCAGCTTGGTGTCATCTGCAAACTTACTGAGGGTACACTCAATCTCAATGTCTATATTGTTGATGAAGATATTAAACAGCACTGGTCCCAATACGGTTCCCCGAGGGGCACCACTTGTCATGGATATCCATCTGCACATTGAGACGTTGACTACTACTCTCTGAATGAGACCATGCAACCAATACCTTACCCACCGAACAGTCCATCTATCAAAGCCATATGTCTCCAATTTAGAGTGAAGGATGTTGTGGGAGACTGTGTCAAAGGCTTTACAGAAATCCAGATAGATTACATCTGTTGCTTTTCCTGTGTCCACTGATGTGGTTACCCTGTCTTAGAAAGCCACTATGTTGATCAGGCAGTACTTGCCCTTAGTGAAGCCATGTTGGCTGCTTCTAATCAGCTCCTCATCCTCCATATGCTTTAGCATAGCTTCTAGGATGATCTGTTTCATGATCTTCCCAGGCAGAGAGCTGAGGCTGGCAGGTCAGTAGTTCCCAATGTCATCTTTTCTACCTTTTTTAAAAATGGGCACCATGTTACCATTCTCCTGGTCAGAAGGGACTTCTGACTGCCATGACTTTTCAGATATCAGAGAGTGGCTTGGCCACCACATGAGCCAGTTCCGTCAGGACTCTGTGATACATCTCATCAGGTCCCATAGACTTCTATATGTTCAGGTTCTTCAGCTAGTCATGAACCTGATCCTCACCTACAGTGGGAGGCCCAATACCCTTCACAAATCTTCATTTACTGCTTCTATTTCCATTTTGCCTTTACCTAAAATGCTCCCTTATAAGTGTCTCAGTCTCTCCCTCCCTCTCTCTCTCCTCTGCAAGCTACTTTTTTCTCTGTCTAGTAATATGTTTTTATAATATAGGCACACTTGTATGTATTTGCTGCTCCACTGAAGATCTCTGTCTTGGATGCTCTATTGACAGCCCAAACATTTCAAATTTCTCTTCTGTACTTTCTAAATTGACTACAAAACTATTTCTTTGGAAACTGACCCATTTTAAGCATCATGAGACAGGTAGGTACAGAAGTACAGCTCAGCCAACAGCAATTGTCATGTTTATGCAGGAGTCAGAAATAAGATATTATTTATGAATTAATATCTCAGCTTCCAAATGAGGCAAAAATACTATAGAAACACAGCAGCAGGATCCAATTTCTGTTATCTACAGTCTCCTTTCTGTTCTCTCTTTTGTTCCTCTTAATTATTGCGCTTTGTTCAAAATGAGACAGTTTTCTTGTAAGCAATAGTCTTATTTATCTAAGTACTTAGAAAACACTTGGACATTCAGATACGACTCTTTATGCGTGCAAATAAAACATACAACAGATGATAAAGAAAGCAAAAGTTAACACTTTCCTGACTTGCGATAGACTAAACTTTGTGAATCATATTTTCAATTTAATGTTAATGAATGCTGTAAGTAATTACATAGGCTTCACAATTGGGTGGGGGTAATCTGCAGATTTTTGCCTCCTGTAAAATGAACTATTAGTCTTTTGATGTAAAGACTCTGTTCTCAGAAAAAGCTACCTCAAGTCCTGCCAACTGAGAAAAAGTAATATAAATGGTGCTTGAATTTTAGGGGCACAAAATAGGTCTGGCAAACTTAGCCCTGCTAGTTGAGTTGTTACTATGGCTACTTCAGGACTGATTTTAAGCATCAACCTTATGCTTGAGCTCACACTCATCTCATAGTAGTTATTTGGATGTAAGCCCAGACTGTGATGAGGAACAAATCCTGTTTCCACGGTACCCTTTAGCATAGGTCCAAATATGCATTTGTCTACGGTGAAGAGCAGTGGCACAGGAACAGTAGTACTTTCTCAGTCCACATCTCCCATGCCATCTCCAAAATGGCTTGTACACGATTGAGGTAGTAGAAACAATCTTGCCTTGTCTTCTCACTGGAAGCATGTGTCAGCAGGTCCTTCCAAAATCGTGCTCCACAATACATATGCTACCAAGGTCTAGACATCTGTGGGTGCAGATCCCAATGTAAGCCATACTTTTTGTACTCATGCCTTACCAAATGGGCATACTGATTTACCAAAAATTAGTTTCTCAAGAGCAGCCTGAAAAGGCTTTGTGGAAAAACTAGCAAAGAAGGACTTCTGGAAAGTGTACAAAGTACATGCATGAGAGAGTGAAGTACTAATATCTACTTAAATCCAAGGGAAGTTTATGCAATATATACAGTACCACTGCTTATCCTGACATTAGTGGTGATTAGACAAATTACCCCGACACTAGTGATAATGAGTGGGGGGAAGAGCAAGATGAAAATCACACTTGTGCTGGAGCACATTGAAAAGTGTAAAATGAAGTTTTGCACGTCTAAAGGACAAGGGAAAGCTCTAGTGTTGTTTTCCCCTGTTGAAGACTTATCATCCTTCAGCCCTCCTTTTGCTGCTAAAGACATGTGAGACAGTTTTGGCACACTTAAAAATATATATGTATATTGCTAGAAGTCTATGTGTAACTTGCATTCTAAGGAGAGAAAAACACCCTGCTATTGGTGACATATAGCCTGATAGGAATCACATTGTTCATGACCTGAAGACATTCAGAAACAGGTGCAGTGTGAAAATAAATATCTTGTTTCCTCATCATTTCACAGCTAAGATGTAAAGGTAGGTTTCACTGTTATTTTGAAAATACTGGATTTTTTTGTTTAACTTCAGCAACCATGAAGTGTTTCTCCCCTCCCTTCCATCCTGTCTCTGCCAAGCACAGTTTGATTCGTATGAGAGAAATCTGAAACAAAAATTTACATACCACCTGAAATATCTTTTTGAATGGCACCCTGTAGAGCTACAGTGAGAAATTCATCTCTTTAGCTACTACAGTAAAATATATATCCTCCTAAATGCTAATACTTCTATACCTCTATGGCAGAGTGCATGGTTTACTTCAGTGACCATTTCCATCCCAATGAACTATTAACACATGGCATATACACACAGAAGTAGTAGTTGCTACCATGATCATGTCAATATAGGTGTCTTTAAAAGAAATCATACAGGATTATTAATCTTACGCACAAAAAAAAGGCACCCCTCTGCTTCACAATAACAATCAAATCAACCATCTATCACAATAGCCTGCTAAACTGACAAAATTTCATCCTCACTTTTATTTACCTTCATAACATTAAAATATTTAAAGCTGCTGTCTATCTGCCTCCATAATGCAGTATCTGTGCACATGCTCAGCCAGATCCGAAGCTGGTGAAAATCAATCCAAATACACTGAGACAAATGGAGCCTTATGGATCTGCACCAAGCGAGGACAATTGTGGCTTGTGGACACACACTGAGACTCTGCCATCACACTGTGATGACAAGCAAGAAATGTGTACAAGCGCACTGTTAGTCCTATCATTGACTGAAAAGACTTCAGTTACAGAAGGTCAATGAGATCATAAAATAAATGGTTTTGCTTTGTCTGAGATTAACTCTTCTGAAAAATAGACTTTTGATACTTCATCCTATCTCAAAATTAATTCTACTTCATTCTGAAGACCTTTCTAAAGACTGACATAACAACAGCATGTGAGGTGAAGAAGCATAAAGTATTGTAAATAAAAAAAAGGATCACTAACAAGTGTAATTCCCATGTAAAATGCCATCAAAGAATATACTAAGGTTTTAAGTTATATTTAATATCACCTAACACATTTTTAAACATCTCAGCACAAAACATAAATGCAGTCTAAAAATCTTAGAAAAACCCAAATCCCTGCATATTTTCCATAGAGAAGAGACTTGCTGTTGCATTTAAATGTCTGTCTGTATTTTTTTTTTCTTTCATTAAGTGGTAATTCAGCTCTTCATCTTTTCCAATTTTTTTACTTACTTTCAGGCAATTACTGTTGGGGGTGGGATGTTAATGAGTTATACACAGCATGTTTAGGAATGAAATATGCTTTTAGAGTATGAAGTTAAGTTAATGGAAGCATCAACCTGAATAGATGCAAAAGCCAGGCATCTTTGATATCAGTGCTTGATTGATTTTATAAGTCAGGTGTTCATATGAATAAGTAACCCTTACTTAGCTCAAGGAGCATTTTGGCAAGAAATTTGCATTGATGAGCTATAAAAGCAGCCTTTTTATAAGACTCTGCTTTGCACTGTCCCTCATATTTTTGATCTTGTTCAGTTTTACTCTCAAGCAATCTAAATGCTTAACATCACGGAGGATCTATATATTACCATAAAAGCATTTGTACAGCAACTTGTAAAATCTTTACACATTAGGAAGGCTATGAAGCTATTGATGTGAAAAGTTTGACTCTACTTCTAAGAATATTACACTTTATACATAATGTGCTATTCATTGTCTTCTCCAGAGTGTTACAATGAAACACAGCTAATAAGTATTGCCCAAGTATTTTCCAGAGAGTACAGCAGTTTACATTTAAAGTCATCTCACTTTTAAATACTCTTTATCTAAATAGACTCAAGATATTTGGAAATACTATTTTAATATTACAATGCAAAATTATTGTAAGTAACATAATATTTTAAAAGCCTAAAACCTTAGTCTGTCTTACTGAACACATAAGTTCTCAGACTTTTGACCACATCAAAACTAAGTTAGATTTTTGCAACTCACTCCCTTGTCTTTGAGTGTCATTTTCTTCTGATTAGGCTAAATCAGTAATCTGCAAATAAATGAGTGTCTTAGATGAAAGACTCAAAATGGGCTGGAACTTGTTACTCTGTCTCTGTTACTTGGAAGAGACACATGAAGCTGTGCTTTGGTGTGCAGCCCCAGAGACTGAAAGTGAACAGGGAAAAGAGCCAAATTGGATTTTCTTGTAAAACCTTTGCTCTTACAGTGAACAGGAAAGACTGTAGTCTTTACTGAAAATACCTAGCAAATTCTTATTATCCTCCCCCTATATTCCCCGGACCCTTTTGAGGAAGCAATATTATCCAAAAAAATATCATCATGGCCATGCTTTAGAATCATTAGCCAAGATCAGAAAAATTGTGGAAGAAGAAAACAAATAGGTGAGATAAATATATTTGTTAACGACACGTGTATATAGAAACCAGAACAACTTACCCGTGGAGGTTATAGACTTTCTAGCCTTTGAGGTCTTTAATCCAAAATTATCTCAAAAAATAAACTGCAACAAATTAAAAACAAACAAAGGAAAAGACAATGAGCAGAAGAATCATCTAGATATAAGGTCAAGTTAACTCAGTTTATATTCTTTTACAGCTTCAACCTGTTGAAGACTCCGTTGTCTTCCCACTCAATCAGTGGCATCGTTTCACTAAGGTTGTGTTAGACAAGAATCACTTGATAAAATGATAAAGCCTGTGCTAATGTGCAGGTGGCTTCACATTAGTAGAAGAATGCAAATCTGTAATCTATCACAATGTGTGTTATCAAGATAATTTTCTATGCAGCCATCAGGTGTCACTGTATGTAATCAAACACAAGAAAGGAAAATTTAATCTGTCTGTCTCTCACCTTTCAGCTTAAAACTGTGGTTTTCTTTTTTTTTTTTTTTTAAGTAATTTAAGGAATTTCCCTGAGCCCAATAACAGTTCTTGTGAAGTGAAAATCAAGTTTTTTATATAATACCAAAAATGTTTGAATACAGCTGGACTTCTAGCAATGGGGGGTTATATAGCCATGACTGGTTTGTTTGCCAGAGTCAGGGAGAGAAGGCTGATTTTCTAGATTGTGGCTTTGTCTTCGAGCTTATTTATTTTATTTGAGCGTGTGTAATAGTAAATCAGATTTTACAGCACTTCAAAGTAGGGTAGAAGCATCCCAGACACAACAGCCTTAAACAAGAAAATGCTTTTTTCTGACTATTCATGTTTGCATATAAGGCAGACTTCATCCCTAGACTAGGTATCACCAATATATAGAGCTCCACCATTATGCTAAATGTGACTTAATCTGTTTCCTTACAACCAGTATTAACATTTATTTATACACCCTAAGCAATTTAACCTTAGCTTCAGTTAAGTGTATATTGTGAAGTAAGCCCACAACTTCACAGACCTAAACCTGTGACCATGCAACTACAGTTATAACCTATATATAGAAACTGGATAAGGCAAAATGATAAATAAAATTTAATCTAATTCAACATCAGATCATCCAAGACTTTGCAAATAAATACCTAGGATTTCAGCTCTGTCTGCAGCTGTATCATAAAGAGCAGAAAATGACTTTAAGCGCTCATGCCATTTCAGTCCATCGAAGCTCCATCTCGTGAAACAAAGAGAGATTCATCTGCAAGATACATGTTGAAAATACTTTGACTTTTACTTTGGTAATAATACTAATTAGTTCATTGAATTATAATGCTCAGTTCCAAGATATTCTTCTTCTGTTAATGCATCAATCAATAAATGTTACCTCAGAGTTTGAGATAAGCATTGTTCATGCAGTGGTTTTGATATGAAAACTGGCACACCCAGTACCTTAGTTGTTATGCATTTGTAACAGTTCAGGACGAATAAGCATAGTTAGTGGCAGCCAGTATCAGCTCTCTACTTGATAGCAGCCCCATTACACCTCTGTCCTTCTAGTCCACCTCCAGATAATTAATAATGACAAGACTGTTTTCCTTGGCAGCAAAGCAATTTCCAGAAAGGAGCAAACATTCAGCGCCATTGGAAAGTCTGAATTCATCTATATCCTCTGATGCAGGAAAGTCTACACAATATCTGTTCTGTGACTCTAACAAGGGAGAACAAAAGGATAGCTGAGCATTATAAAGAGAGATTGCTTCTCCATCTGCACTGCCTAGCAGCAGCACCTGATGTAGTCTCCAGGGCAGCAACATTGCAACAATTCACCACTACAAACCAGGGTGAGATGCTGGCACATCTGAGTCTAGCAGAGCTTTGACTCCAGCAAGGCTAGAATTCAGCCCAGGTTCTTGTTGCCTCAGGAGACATGAAAGTGTGTTCACAGATATGAAGTACAGACATTTATACTACCACAAGCTGTAGTTTGTATATTTATTTTGAAGGCAGAGTCTTATGGAAACCTATTGGATGCTCATGCATTATTAATTTTCTTCAGCTATAAAAATATAAAATGGAATGTACAATAACATGTTGTTTATTGCTTATGCCTGTGTGATGATCAGAAACTCGGATCTCCTGCCAGACACTTACAAGCAGAACTGTTCCACTTCATGCTGATGACACTGCTCCATCAAACAGCACTAATCAAATTGCTCAGGGCCTTCCAAACAAACTGTTAAACTGCATCATCAAAAAATAGTCAAATGGTACTGCCCATCTTAGTCTTGTACTGACAGTGTGAATTGGAAAGTCTCCAAATATATTACAAAAATATAATAGGTTCTGCAGATTTGTTTCTGAAATTCCAGCTATGTTGCATCACTGTCCTTAAATGAATGGCAGCTGATAGCTATCACAATATTTAGAGGTTTATAAAGAAAAATGTTCCACTTTAAAGGTAGTAATGTGTTAGCAACAGAATTTAGCATGCTTAATACAAAGTTTCCTGCTTATCTAGAAAAGTTGCTGATACTGGTCTACTGGTAACATTAAACATTTCACAGTAATTAAAAAAAAAACCAAACAAACTTCATTCCAAAGAACAAACACATTCTTATTTTCTCAGTTCTGTACCACAGAAAAAAATAGGGTTTGTGCTAACAGAAGATCACCTTTCTACTGTTAATTTTGGGGTTTGTTTCGTTCTCTTTCAAGCAAGCATTTCAATTGATACCATTGATATAGAGGAATAAAGCTGCTCTTATACGCCCATTTCTTACACTGATGGGAAAAGGCAGGCAGGTTTTTAAGTTAGTTGATCATCTTCCTGGTTATAGTTGTCAGTCTTACCTGTGTGTTCTGCTTTGCCTCACAGCTTTAGCAGTGCTTTCAAGCAGAAGAAGAAGGAGCAGCAGGTAGGATGACACCATCGGAGGCAGGCAGCTTTCAGACTCGAAAAAGGCTGTGGCATCATAACCTGTGCTCCAGGAAAATGGGAGGTGTTCAGATTCGGTAGATATCATACGTGTCATCTTTTCAAGGATCACTAATTGCCTTGAAGAACAGGAGAAAATTAAGAGCCTTTTCTGTAATAGAGATTTCCCGTCTGGAGCAAGTGGCAAGGTTTTGTGAGGATGGTATTCTTATTTCATGCAATGGGTGTATCCAGTCTGCACATTCCCTGTTACACTGTTGGCCAAGTCTCTATTAGCCAAGTGTCCTGTGTTTGGAACAGATCTGTGGAACAAAACAGTTGATAATAAACTTCTGACATCAACTCTATACGTGTGTCCTGTGCCTGAACATCTGTTGAGAGTACATGAGATGTGCATTAGGGAGTATAGCTTCACTTTAGTTCCATCTGAAAGGATGAACTATTCCGAAATACAAACAAAAGTGTGGTAATTGAGTGATTCAATGCAAAATCATGCTCCGGATTGGAACAAAATTGCCAGTGTGTTTGTACATTTTGAAAGTGTCTTCATGCTTTAAATTCCTAAATTCTATAAGCACTCAAGAGCCAAACGGATGTCTCAAAAAATGAAAAAAATGCATTCTGTCTTTCAGGTTCACCGGCTGAAAGTTGTCATCATACACATTGCCAGAGAAGAAATCTCAAATTTGAACTTACTTGACCCTATCTAACACTCAGTTCAGAGTTTTGTTTGAATGTGATCAGTAAAACAAAAAAACCCATACCAATATTTAGATGGTAGAGGTGTCTTATATGCTGTAAAATAGTCACAGATGCAACCATTTTTTTCACCTTTTTAGTTATAACCTATTTTCCTGGGTGAAGTTGGTGAATGCTATATAAGAAGAAAAAACAGAGAGATCGAGATAGGTCCTGGCTTACTGTGGGCAGGTGTGTATGCTTTTTTAGGTAGCTTTGCCAAAGTACCTTGATCCCTCATTGCAGAAGTCCAGTTCTAGGGTTAGACATCTCTGAGTAGAGGCTGCCACCTAATCTACTGTGTCATCTTGGTGTGGCTGTGTGAGGAGTGCTGGGAATCATATCCTGATAGCAGATACTCTTACATGGATCATCAGTTTTATCAAATGCAAATTGGTCTTTTCTTTATTTTTTTATTATTTTTATTATTTAGGTATGTTGGAAATAAATGCAATTATAAAAAAAATGGGTGACTGAATGATAGACTGTCAGTAGTTCTTTGACTTCTCAGTTGTGAGATATTACATCTGGGCTAAGCTCTAATTTGGAAACTCCTTTAATGTATCTTTAGTACCTCAGACATTTCTAATGAAGCACAAATAATAATTATCTTTGCTATGATTACTGACAGATTTGGTTTTTGTTTAATGAACTATGCATTTAGGCAGTTTTTATTTGAAAAAAACAACATCAGGCTCAGTATGCTTAGAGGTTAAACAGAAAACTTGAATTTTTCCTTCAGTATCAACATATCGAGAGTTGAGCAGAATCATTGGGAAGCGGGGAAGGAAAAGTGTGTTAATTAATTGCAATATATATTAAAACATGACTCGTTTTGAATTGAGTCACCATTTCTTACCTGGATTCATTTTGAATATTTCTACAAATGCCACAATTTTTCTATGTACAGGCTGAAATGAACGAACTCCCACAGAATGCAATGAGTTTCCATGAGTTTTAGCAAACTTTTTAGTGTCTAGCAAGATAGGGACTAGAATTAGTGTCTGCAAATGTTCTTGATCTCTGTCTTTAGATATGAAATATGAAAGCAAGTAAGAAATACAATAGGATTTCCCATTGTGGAATAATAATTTCCATTTAGCCTAGAGAAGAGGAGACTGAGGGGAGACCTTATGACTATTTACAACTATCCAAAAGGATGTTGTAGAAGGGTGGTTGTTGGTCACTTTTCCTGAGTGATATAGGTAATAGGATGAGAGGGAATGGCCTCAAACTGCACCAGAGGAGATTCAGATTGTCCATTAGGAAAAATTTCTTCACTGAAAGGGTTACGAGGCAGTGGCACAGGCTGCCCAGGGAAGTGGTTGAGTCACCATCCCTGGAGGTATTTAAAAGGTAGGTAGATGAAGTGCTCAGGGATATGATTTAGTAGTGGACAGGTAAGGTTGGGCTTGATGAACTCAAAGGTCTTTTCCAACCTAGCAATTCTATGATTCTGTGATATTTTTTTGGAGGAAATTTGGACAAAACTTTGAAAAATAAAAAAATTTTCTCTTCGCAAAGGCTTCATATGTCCCACAGTACTATTACATGGAACTCCTGTCTCCCACATACAGATATTGTTTTACAGATTGGGTGCAAAGATCTGTTGCTGAACTTACACATTTCTCTGAAGAGCCACAATTCAGCAACACTGTAGGACTACAGTATTGTTTCAAAGGTAATTATATATGGTAAATTTTATTTTCATAATGATTGTTACGTTTTCCTCATTCCTTAATCTTGCTTTAAGAGAAATCACAGTCATTCTCTTCAACAAGTGGGCTACTATACAATGTAATTTAGCTGATACTAAAAGAGCAAAATAATCAAAAAAAAATGCACAAAGAAAATCCAAAACCCTCTCAAATTTTTTTTGCTGTCTGTACATGTTACTTATTAAATACACATATGCAGTTATGCATGTATATCAGCATGTATTCAAGCCAAAGAAAAGTCTAATTTGAAGTTGAAACCATTCTCAGTAAATAATTAAACATCCAGTTTAAGAACATAAGTAATAATGTGTAACAGGCATTATTTCAGAACAGTCAAACAAAAATAATCCAAAAAAGCCCCCTGTATTCATAGTCACAATTCTCTTATGACAATATCACAGGAAAAGGTTGTAATTAATGCAAAAATAAAGCGAACAATCTATTAACATAATCTGAATAAAATCCTTCCACAGTTAAATGCAGACACTAAATGCTAGTATAGTACTTTATTAATTAACAAAGTATTTATCCACTGGGAAATGAGGATAAAAGACTGTACACTTTGTCAGACTGCAGAAAAATGTGTTAGCTCTTCATAAGAAATGCATAAAACTCAAACAAAAGAATGATTATCTCTTTAAACCAATTCCATTTAATCTCAGAAGAAAGAATGAATAAATCTATTCCTTCTTGTTCCTCTGATACTCCACTAAAGTTATGGAGATCACAGTTCCTTATAGATTTCAAAGCTAATGTCAAGATATTCTCTTGAACTGTTAGAAGTACTAGTAAACCACATGGAATTTTAAGTTAGAGGGTTTTGTTAAGAGGAGGAATAGCTTTATAAATGCATTACTTTAAATGGAGCTGGGCTTTAGGCAAATGAAAGACATAGTGCATTCTAAAGAGTCTTTGTCACACAGCATAGCCATCCTGGTCAGACATCTTTATGCAGTATATCCTTGTCCTAATTACACTGTCAGAATGGCTTCCTTTTGCCATGTGCTCTGGAATTCTTGCTTTTTCTTCACTTAAATTTTTCAAATGTTACATTTTTAGATAATCGTATTTTAACTAACCGTAAATATTTTCTTATCTGTTTTCTGTAAAAAAAATCGCCAGGCCTCCCAAACTACAAAGGATTTACAAATTGAGAAAAAAAACCACAAATGAACAACCTACTAAAAAATCTTAAGAGAAAGGATTTTACATAAACACAGGAAGTTAGAATAGCAATGGTAAAAGACTGTTGCTCAGTGGGAGACTGTGGCCGTTAGAACCTCGTAAATACATGGACTAAGCTATTCTAAAATTACTAGTGAATGATTAACAAGTTTCCAGCATGGCTTCTTTCCAATGCAACCAATTTCCAAAGTGAAATGTTTTGAGTCCCATTAGATTTTCTGTTATTGATTCTGGACCTGATCATCAAGACTATTCTTAGCGACTTTGCGAAGTCTCATATCAGTTTCCATCCTCTAATCCAAGTGAGAGGATTTGAGCCTTGCAAAAAAAGATTTCTCTGAAAAGCTGAAAGTCTCTTCCTTGCTCAAGGTCCTGCATTGTCCCAGGAATAAGGAAAGGAATAGGTTGAAATTCATTCCTGTGCAGATAGCCACTGCATCATTCCTTCTTAAAGCCTTTCATTTATATTATGATATCTTGCATTTCCATACATTACATTATTTTAATAAGAAATGTCTGACATTTACCACTCAATCATTTTTTGGAAAAAAAAAAATATATTTTTTTAAAACTTATGCAAAATTTTCTCAACTCGTCTAAAATCTGCCAAACATTTATTTGGAAAAGATATTAATATTTTCTGTTAGAATTTCTAGTTTTGATCCTTCGCTTTCGCAGATCATTTTTGGATTCATGTCTCAGCTAGACTGAGTTTCCTTTAATATAATGAAACATCACAAGATTACATTGCAAAATGCAAAATTTGCTCACAGAATACATACTTCAGGGGATAACTTCATAATCAATTTATGTTCTTTAAAATGTAAAAGTAGTTTTGGTGTTAGAGATCATTCCATCCTGAATGGACACTGTGAGAAAACTTATTCCTTTCTCTAGGTCAGGTCTTTCTACTTGATGGGGCACTTTGAATTCCACTTAACATGATAAAGCATTCATAATCAAGAAGCAATTAATCATTTATTTACCATTCATGAAAATGTATTGAGTCTATATTATTATCGTTTCTTCTTTATGAGATACAATTCTAGAAACAAAAGGATGAAAATCAAAAGCATTCAGGTAGGAACAATAAAACTTTCACTACAATGACTAAATGCTGATTTTTCCATTAACATTCCAGAAAACTAACCAAAACTTATTTTTAAAAGAACTCATTGAAAAACTAACGTATAATGCAGTGAACAACTCTAGTAACCTCAAGTTTCTTGAACTGAATGAAGTCTATGAAATTCAAGGTTGTCTGAACTTTTTTCTCTCTTGTATTTATAAACAATGCATATATTGCAAATGATTAATCTAGTACATAATTTTAATTTTTCTACTTTTTGTTCTTCTCTTATTGTTACTATTGTTCTACTTCCCAGAATAAGAAAAAGAAACTTTTCTAAAGCTGCAGAACATCTCTTGCTGAGAACCAGAGCTGGAAGTCAGAAGGTCCTAACTGGTCTCAGTATTTCAACTGTAAATCTTTCTGTAGCAACACCAATAAATTACAAAAGAGACTCTTGGATGTTCAGATCATTATGGAAAGGACGAGGGGATGATTTCCATGGCCCGAAGCATTAATACAGAATGAACTGCTCTGTTTATCAATACGTGTTTTGTGTAGAACACAGCTACAAGCATGTACTGTCTTTCTCCTAATGTCTTTGCAGTTTCAGTATCCTTCTGATGCACTTTTGTTACATCCTTAATGTTACAGGTGCAAAACTGTAATTTCAATCTTGAATGCTGTCGCACATGTTCCTCTAAAAACACTGAAGGCCAAAACACTATGCTGCTAACACAGATTGTGGGTCAACAACATTTTTCTTTGCTTGCTAATGCTTTATTGTCTCTTAGTATACATTGAAATAATAATGGTAATTTATGCAGATATTTTGTATGCATAGCAAATAATGAGAAACACCTGCAGAAATTTCCCTCCTTCTCTGAGTTCAGCAACTAATTATATTTTTAAATAATGGCTACCATTGAACACAATTATCCAAATCACTTTCAGTAATGGAATCTTTTAAAGGTGTTTTTGAAAATTTTCACACAGTTTTTAAACAGTCTTTTTATATATCGGATAGGAGACAAAGAATGTGGTAAGCAGCTCAGTAACCCAAAAATGTTTTGGCAGCTATAAATCAGTCAGTGATTATTTTTTTTCAGTCTTTTGCAGCTAATATTTTGCTGATTTAAAAAAAGGCTAGGATTTCCCCTATACTTTTCCTTCTTGATTAACATTCATGGATGCTATATATTAAAAATCAATGGCAGGAAAAAGTAAAATACCAGGACTCACCAGTTAAAGAGACTGAATTGACAAATGTCTCATTTCCAAAGGAGAGATTTGAAAGCAGAAGCGGGGAAGGAAAATGGTAATGTTATAAATAAGAAATGAGGGGCTAATTTAAGGAGAGTAAAGCAAAGGTCTATGAAGACTAAAGTAACATCCATTCATCTGAGAGATACTCATATCTTCATAACTTACACTTTGAACTTTCTTTCCAACTCTAACTAAGAGACACAGAAGTGTGTTTCTTGGTATATTGTTTATTGCAAGTCAATAAGTGAGAAAAAGAAAAACACATGACAAATACAGTTGGGGCAGCTCCTGGATTTGATTCTCTGTATCCGATTGTAAACTGAAGGAATGGGTTAGTTTTAATTTAGCACCTCTTCCTCCTGTTTTTACTTCCTAGCTTTCCAGAATGATGTAAAAAAGAGGAAAACTGTTTTAAGTACATTTGAAAAAAAAACCACCCCATCTACTTCTAAACAATAAATGGAAATGAAGAATTACCTAAAAACTCTATAGCATTTTCCACCTCATATTCAGATGTCTAGCCAGAAGTTTTCTGTATTTCCCACCACCTGGATAGGCATGTAACTGTAATTGCCTTATTATTCACACCAGATCCACCACTTACCTTCTCAGCAGTGACTTAATACTGAGTTTTGTAACCCCCAAAATGACTGATCAAGATTGACTCAAAGCCAGGACGCCCTGCTACAGAAAAATAAATGTAAGTGTAAAGGCAAAGGTGGTCCAAACAGGACATGGGGACAACCATGTGTAGATAAAGCTGTAGATTTGCTGTTGCCATGTGGTAGAGGTGACTACTATAGAAAAGTCCACCCTATAGACACCATCTCACAGGTCCAAATCTAATTCAAAATGGCTTCAGAAAGCCATCTGTTTTCTAGAGTGCTGACATTGATGATAGGTTCATGCTACTGCTGCACTAGGGGTCTGTGCTTAAGTCTACTTTGCTTCAAGGAGTAGCAGCCAGTCCCTGACTCTATAAAGCACACTTTGAAGTTCCACTTTTGTGACTCCAGCATAACCGGATTTTTGTTTTGTGTTGTAAATACTGCTTACAACAACATTCTAACGAACATGACAAATCTCGCAAAGCACCCAAACTTCTGGCACCTCATAACAAAGCAACATCCCAAAATTGAAACAAATTGGACAAGTTCTGAATTTTAAAACTCATTGGTGTCACTCCAGCTTAGTCACTTGTGCAAGACCATGCCTGCAGAAGGCATGACTGCCCCAGGTTTGTGATAAATCTTTTTCATCTCCTGTTGCTAGTGGAAACAGACATGATGCTCCTGGAGGTGGACAGGGATAACAAAAAATACCATTACAGCCTCAAAGAAGCCTATTTATCTCTAGTATTACAGGTGCATAGTACAGTGAAATGGGACAATTAGAGTTAAAAGGAGGGAAATTAGGATTCAGTTATACATATGATATTTCTGAGTGAAATGAATTGTTATTCTAACTCATTTCCCTGAAGCTCTACATCCTCATCATATAAATGTAGGAACAGATACCTACAGTTCATGTTGTGAAAAAAACCCAAGAATTAGCTTCTAATTTTGAGTTAATCAGAAGAAGGATAAAGCAGTCTGGAGAAGCATTGACACACTTTCTTTCACTCTTTATAGACAAACAGTACAAATTCTTCTTCAAGCCTTTGAACCAATGTCTCCTACCTGTACACAGCTCCATGGCTTGACTTGCAGAATCATGGCTTTTGCACCACTGTTTTCTTATTTTGCACATGCAATAAATGTTTATAACCATTACATGAATTCGGTGATTTCATTATATTAAAAATGTCAAAAGCATTACAGTGACTAATTTTTTAAATTATTTTCATTACTTCAATATTGAAATTGACATTAAAAATAACACCTTTTTTTTGGTGCAAATTTATTACAGTTTGGAAAATGAACAAAATATTTCACAGTATGCCACAACAGAATCCACCCTCACAAGCAGTGTTATATTCATTTTGATAGCTGCATTTGATTTTTAGTAGTTGAAAGTTTTTTGATAAGTATGGAAGATTTCATTGTGCTCATAGTCTGATCATTGTGCTCCAGGTTGAAAGAATATTTAGCACAGGATCTTATCTCTAGCAGTAGTCAGTAACATGAGCCTAAAAAATCTGTAAGACTATGGCAAGCATGCAACGGTACTTCCAAGGATGCCCTTTCAACTTCTGTGAAAACATAACCAAAAATCTGTTTTCTATTTCTTAACTCTTAAGCAGGTCTGGTTTTTGTGTTGTTTTTTAATTATTAGGTTGGTTGGGGGTTTTTTATTGTAACATAGTATCCTAAACTTTTAATTAGCATTTTCATAGTTTTCCATCTGCAGAATCTTTACAAAATATTTTAAGATGGTAAAACGTACTAAAATAACTAGATAAATATTTTTAGGTTTCAAACCTATTTCTAAAAATGTTTATTTTGTCATTTGCAATTCTGAAATCAAGATTATTTTTTGTTGACATGTGCATAACGATGTACCATGATAAATTTGGAATTTAAGGGATAGCGTATCCTAGTTGCCCTGACATAGGTTAAATGCTGAAAATTATATCCAGGAATAATGCCATTTTTTATAATTTCTCTGTCTTTTGTGCATGCATTTGCTAACTGGTTGATTGAACTAAGCTTTCTAAAAGAGAGATAATGCAGAACTTTTGAAACATAGGTCTTTGAGAGTGCAGTTCCTACCTAGTCTTGATTTCTAGAACAAAACAGGAGAATGTTAACTTTCAGATTCCAAATAGATTTTCAGAAGTGCAAGAAGAATTTAGTTAGGACAAGTAGACAGAGAAAATACACCAATTAGTTAACTTCTATGTCATGTAGTATCCTGTGTGGTGTTGTACTGACTGGAGAGGGGTGTAACATGATTTTAGAGAAGTAGTTGGCATGAAAACTGAATAACAACACTTGAAGGAAGACAAAATAGATAAGCTTTTCCTGAAATATAGCAGTAGATATTCAAGGGAGAAGGAAAGTACTGTGGGAACAGAGTTGCCACACCTGGTGCAGAGAATAGGGATTACTTGCCACTTTCAAATCCCAAAAGGGGAGCCAAGCTTTTCTGTCTTGCAAGGGCAAAGAAAAAATCAAGATGTCAAAGACCTGTATTAAGTATAAATTCAAAATATAAGATTGATCGTATTCTCATTTGACCAAGTTACTCATGTTAACTTGTACATTACTGAAATGTAATGCTAAGTTTTTCAGTTAGGATCATGACTGAACAAAATCTTCCGAGTAATACATAATATTATTATAAATTTCCTCATAAATATCTATTCTTACAGTTTAAATACTTTGAAGATAAAAGAAAAAAATAATCTCCTTGCAAAGTGTTGTAGGAAAGACTTTACATTCCCATTTGTATTTGCCACAGATTTTAATAATGATGAGATTTGTTGGGACCATTGCTTCTCCCTTCCATAAGCAAATACCTCGTGTTTGGTAGATGGAGGAATTAAAATGCATTTTTTTAAAAAATGCTCTAAGTCTCCAGATGCATTTCACGAACTGCGGTAGCCCATATTGTCCATGAGAGGGAACTGTTGTTTAACAGTTGAAGATTCATTTCCCCTTTTCTTTCAGTGCAATTTCCCTCTGCTTCTCTGAACCCTGCCAAATGGGATGTTCAGAAAGTAAAAGGACAATCTCGATCGTCATTAGAATGCTATTTTTGAAACCTAAACTGTTTTAACTTTTAATAGGGTGGGTACTAAAAATGGTGCTACTAATGGGATTTGGTGTGCTGTGCAGATGGAAGCAAGTGACAGGCGCCTGATACCAAACCTGAGACATGATAGCAATAGACATCACAAAAAGAACACATTTGCTGCATTCAGTGCTTTCTAAGAAAAAAGAAAACTTCCCAGGGATATATTAATTTTAAAAGATGTTACTGTAAAATAGAGAAAGAAATAAAAAAAAAATAGTTTGGTTCATATCAGATTCCTGCTTGACAAGTCAAAATCATGATCTGCAACTGGCACAATGTAAATATATGCTGTGAAGCATTCTTTTTCACAGTCTCCCAGACCATTGTAACCAGCCAAATTCAGACTACTGCTGCAGAAGATACACAGAGTGGACTCTTGGAGATTACAGTGTCCTGCTGGATGCTACCTGGCCCCTACAGTGCCAGAACTACAAGTTGGAAAAAATATATGCTTCTTTAGGGGATTTTTTGGACCAAAGCAGAAGATGAATATATTCATTCATCTTGACAATCTCCTGATTTATTACAGCGTTAACGTCCATTCCCTGTGTACGAGTTGGCAAATGATCAATAGAATTATCCTTCGTGCAAGCAGCCTCAGATTGACCGTGGCAGCAGGTACAAAAGGCATAATATCATATTAGGATCTGGGATGAATTGACAGCATAAAAGGACTTCAGTTTTACAGACTAGATCAAAAAGCAGTAAGAAGGTTGATAATGAGGCTGAAATTCATGGAAGAAAAGTCTTTTTGTGAAATTTGTTCTGTTAAATATTTTCATTAAATAAGATACACAGAAACTTTAAAATATAAATATATATATATTTTTTACTAACATTGTTAGGAAAATTTGTAGGTAAAAAAAGAGGAAATACAGTTACAGACTCAGTTCTTTGTTGTCTGCCTAACTTTGTGTGAGTTGTCCAGCTGAATGTAATGGGGATTACTCTTTGTGTTATCTTGCCTCTAAAGTTAAGAGAAGCATTGCAGGTTCAAGTCCTGGGGTTTGTGTATTTTCATTTTGCAACTACTTTTCTGGTCCATAAAATGACTCTGAAATAAACTCAGTACCTCTGGAATTATTTAAATATATGTTGATTTAAAATTCCACACATTTCCTGGCCTTAATTTTGCCCTTTGTCTGAAACTAATAGTCATCAAAATTGCAGTTGCTTAACCGCTGTCTTTAAATAAGAAAACATTCCGCATTTGATTAAAAGAGAAACCTCCTCATTAAGAATTTTTTTTAATATTCTATTTTTTATTCCTACATTAAAAAAATGCAATATCTTATAAGTAAAAGAACCTATCACAATTAGGCCCATTCTCAAATTAATTAAATAGCTCTGTCCTCCAAACATTTTGTTCGAAAATGTAAAATCCTTCAACTTAAAATGCTGCGAATTAACATTTATTTTTTTGTATTAAAAAGGCTCAGCTTCTCTCTGTGCTTCAAAACTGACATATTGTGCAATAAACAGCAATCAGCCTAAAGATGCTATATTAAACAAACGAAGTTTTGTTTTGCTAAACTAAGCAAAATTAGTTGAATGCCCTAAGTAATAGTTGCTGGTATTTTTTTGTAAATTATTTCTCCACTTGTTTTTGTGTCTATGCATAAATTAAAAATCTGCTGAAATTTATTATTCATCTGAGATGTAATTAATATGCAAAATTATGCAAATTAAGATGCAATTAGGCTTCAATTCTCTAGTGGAATTTTCCATTATAATTTAATACAAAGTAATAGAGTAATTGGTGTCACGTGTAATTACGGTTACTCACGTGTACTTGCAGACGTGAAAATGGTGTGGTATATGTTAGTTATCCTATGCAAATGCACCGTACAGGCTCTTAACACTTGGGAACTAGGTAAACAAAGATTGTCTTGAAAAAGAAGTGAGCAATAGTGACCCTTCTTTCTTGTCATGTTCTGTCATTTTCAAGAACATGAATAATTGTAATTAATTTTTGCTGTGTTTATTCCTTAGAATTTATAAATAGGTAGCATGGTGCAACACTAGGCTTTCTGGTTTTACTGTCTTCTTTAGGAAATTGTCTTTGGTAAAACAAAAACTGATTATCAAAATGACAAAAATTTTAGGATCAGTGATACACATATCACAAATTTGTCCAAGTTTCTAAAAGAAAATATATTTCCTGTCCCAATGAGGTTCAATTGCCTTATAATTTGCTACTTATTAGTACAGAGTTTTGCACTACAACCTATCATGCAAAATCAGATTCATACAGTTTGGCTGGAAGTAGAACTTACAAACTGTTGTGGACATGAGTACATGTACTGGGTGAGCAAATCGCACTGAACACAAGTTTTCTAAGTGTTAACATCTGCAGGATCAGCCTGTAAGTTCATATGAACTATCAGTATAATTGGCTATCTGTGATACTGCAAAATAACTCATAATGCTTTTTAAGCTATTTTCCTGTCCTGAAGTTTAATTCTTGCCTTGCAATTAGAGAATTTCAGACATAGCAATAAACTGCTCAACCACCCAAGTAATCCAAATTTCATAATTTGCCTGATAAGTACATATCCAGCTGTATCAAACGGATAGATTACTATGCACTTGATTTCAGAAAAGCAATAAATAAATAAGGACGGCGGAAAAATCCTGAACCCAGAACAATGCTTTCTGAATTTTATAGTTACAAAAGAAGAAAGCTGAAAAAATACAGCATGAATTTGTTCTTAGCTCTGACTCGTAACTCATCATTCCCTCACTGCAACATACACCTCTCATTTTGTAACACCCTGACAGCAACACACATAAACCAGTAACATGTGTGCAAAAGAAAGATTCCATGTCAGTTTGGTTTTGTTGTTCTGTTTCGTTTTTTTTTTTTTTTTCTGAATGCGAAGACATTTTGTGCAACTACATTTTTTGTTTTAATGCTATCATATTCTCAAAACCATTTTAGTTCCCCCCCAGGCTGGAACTTTTCCATTGTTCATGTTATAAGTTTAATGTGGATGGATCAATAGGTAGGTAGGTGGGGTGAAGAGAGGGAAATTGGAATGATTTAATATAATGCGTATACAGCTTCAGTGTGCCAAACTGGTCTCCTTCTCTTTCTTTTCATTTTCTTCTACTGCCGCTGGCTAATTATTTAAAGGAAAAGGCATCTATGTGAGAAAATAAAATCTACCATTAGTCTCTTGTGCTGCACCCTTCCCTAGCCCCACCCATTCATCCATATGTAGCTTTTCCATTCACTCCCATAATACCACCAATTACTATGCAGTCAGGACCATTCATATTCATATTCACATCTCACTGTGGACATTTAAGCTACACTCTGAGCAACACTCATACCTTAAACTACACCTATTATACAGCTGTTGTACAATTACTGTAAATGAAGTATACAATATGGGGCTCAGCTTGTATAATAATTTGTAATCAGTGATAGGGTGAGAGGGTTTTGTGTACTTCTGCCCGGCGTACCTTTGGTCTCTTTCTTGTTTCATTCTTCTTTCCCTTCTTCCCCTTGGGCTTGGTTCAATAAAAGTTTATTCTGAGAGATGCAATAAAGAGATTCTCATCTGGGGTAAAATAACTTAGCCCTGCTGCAACTACACCAGTTTATGCCAGATGAGGCAGTCAGCCTGTCTGTCTCAGCACATTGCACTGATCTCTTTTGTGTTGTTCTTTTCTGAAATGGTCTTATGCTTGATTTACACTAGAGATCAGAAAAAAATATGTAACCTACATATGATAAGATAAGATGATCAGAAGAAAGGTCAAAACAGGATCACTACAGGGAACAATACTAAGTAGATTACAGGCCTCTTGTTTAGCTAGTTTTAACTGATTTGGGGATATTTACTGTTCCCTCAGTTAAAAGATTATAGGCTTGATGGATCAATCCTCTGATCCAGTGGCAAATCTCAGGCTGACAACAAAGGAGAGGAAACTCAATAAAATATGATGTATGTAGATCATCTATCTCATTAGTGGGTGAGTTTTCACAACCTTTTCCTTGCAATATTTCCGTACCTGAAATTTTGTCACTTGAACTTGATGAATTCATCACTTAAAAGAGCAAAGCCACAAGCAAAATGCCTTGAAACGGTTTTCCACTGTTTCCACTGCCTGGTCTATGCTCAACATGAACTGTATTTTGTAAAGAAGGTAAAAAGTAGTTTTATAGACACTTTAACACAATTTAATCAATCTCTTCCCGTTCCTATGTCTGCTTACAAATATGCTTTCATAAGAATAAGTTGTGAAGTCTTGATTAGTTCTGCAAATATTCTTCAACAACATGGCAAACAATTTCAGCATCAGTAGATATTTTAAAATTGCAGAACCAATTTAAGACTTCACACTTTATTGCCTTACACACAATGTAACCCTCAGACTCCATCCAATATTTTTCACAAACACCGTATTCTTTGTGTGCAGTCTTTTTGCTGCACTTATCATTACATTGTCATGTCCTCCTGCTACGGTTTTTCTGAAATACTACTCCTATACATTTGTGTAAATTACTCTTGTGACTGTCTTCACAAGACTGTGAATTGACTGTATGTGAACTAGTCACATGTATTCTCCTTAGTAACTGCTCACAGCAACATTGCCTTAAGATACTTAATCTATCTTAGCAGTGTTGTAAAAGTCGTGTCATCTAGCATGCTATGCTGTTAAACAGAATAGCAATACTAACAAAATTTTAATAACATTTTAATAGACAATACTGTTCAATTAGAGCAAGCTTTCTTCTTTTCTCCCTTAAAGCAGAAGGTCACAGTCAATATTTCTGATGCCATCCCATTGGGTAACCATTAACTGTGTTCTCATCATGGTTTTTCAGATGAATAATTGTTGCTTTCCATGCTACTGTTTCTCCCATAGGTGGATTTACTGATACAGAGATATTGTGAGTCATTCCCCCTTCTTGTATGCCGCATTACAGGGAAGAATCTGCATCACTGCCCCTTCATCAACGCGGTGATTTCTATGACAAGATAAAGGATCAAATAGGGTTATTTGCCTGTTGCTGCTGTGGTACTTCTTCACTGATATACTTGAACACTGATTGTCATTCTTATATTCATGCACCGATATCAAATATTTTACTAATTTCTTGTTAACTTGCATGTCTTTGCAGTGAAACGAGTTAGTTCAAAGAGTTGTCAGCAAGACAGAGAATATGGTCACTTATGGTAAACAAGTAAGCATATCATTCAAGCTGTCAAGTGTTCAGAGTAGTCATGTTTGTCAGGTATAGCAAAAGTCATAGTAGGAGAAGAATAAAAAAACACATTCTCAGGTGACCTTGTAGAAGGCAGGTATTCAAAACATGATATGTACCACCACATCTGCTGCAGTTAAGCCATCTCAGACAATTAGAACCTCAAATGCAGATAGACACCAAACTGCCTCTTCTATGCCTGTAGTAGGGTCTCTCTAGCCCAGATGCAAGATACAATTATAGAGAAGCTTTCCTCATTCTGCAGATTAAGAAAGGGCTTCAGAAAAAGAAAACCACTGCTGGTTAAGATAATTCCATCCAAAAGTACCAAAAGAAACATTAACACATAATTTGTATTATGAGCCTTGGGTGAGCTTCTGAAGACCTACAGTTAACCAGTAGAATAAATGTTCTTAAATGGAGATGTGTGTGAGTTCTTATCAAGTAACTTGTCCACTCCGAACTAATTCTCTGTCTTCCTGTGTAAGTACAGAGAGGGAATCGTTTTTAGCTGTTTAGTCTTAGAAAAAAATGTGTAATGCATCATGGCACTTAGAAATGTCATAGTCTGATGAGCAATGGTCTTGGTAGTAGCATTATTTTAAACTTCCTATTTTGGCCTCCCATGAACTGTCTATGGTTCAAGATTAGAGTTATATTGGACTCTGGTGTTGTTTAAAATTTCCCAGATTTTTCTGTGCGTTTTTAGTATGGGAAATACTGAGAAAAAGAGAGAGACACAAAGAGAAGAGATCTCAGCTACCAACAGAACAGTCAGTGACTCACGTTTACAATGCTGAAACAGGATGACAAACAGAAATTCAGGTACAACTCCTAGAATTGTAGAATTGTTTGTTTGGAAAATACCTCTGAGATCATCAAGTACAACAGTACCTGTCCACTACTAAATCATATCCCTGATTACCTCATCTATTATCTTTTGAATACCTCCAAGGATGGACACTCAACCACCTCCCTGGACAGCCTGTTCCAGTGCCTGGTAAACATTTCAGTGAAGAAATTTTATTAACATTTATTATTGATATAGACTGAAATAAGTTTCAAGAGGTAGTACAACAAACATCTGCAGTTTAGATCCACTGGCTTCATAAAGCTCACCTAAAGACTGAAGTTCAAGCTGTGTCTGTTGTCCATCCATAGGAGGTTTAATTTTGATTGGGTGGATACCTCCTCTGTTTTGTTTATTTTTGTTGTTGTTGCAGAACAGGATCATGGAGCAACACCTCTTCTTAGAAGAGAATTCCATCCTTATTAAACTGAAACTTGTATTTCAAGTGAAGAAAGGAGATATATAAAGCAAAAAGAAAACAAACATAAAAACAAAACAAAAAAGCCCCAAACCCCTTACTCAATTTATTGAGAAATTCCTAGTCTGCTTTACATAAGCCGTCTCTTTCCTTTTGCACCCATAACTAAATGGTAAGTAACTTCTATTTGAGCCATCTTGCTCATTTATTCGGCTGAAAATCTTTATTTTACCACATGCTCAAGACTATTACCTCCTCCCCAACTGCTGATCATCACTACTACTCTAACAAAGATGCCATATAACAATTAATTGCTTTGCTTTGTATTACAGCTCATCAACTTGTTGGGAGCTAGGAAAAATGAAATAATGGGGGTCACTTCTGGAAAAATGAGTTTATTTTCATGCCAGCTGCAGAAAATGAGCAAGGCTGGCTTCGTGCCAGTTAAAGGGATGCTGTAAGAGGTTTCCTTCTGTATGCCTGAAACAAAAATGCCTATCTAAAGAGTTATATATGCACATTCATGTACATGTATGCTATCTAAAATATTTATTATTTTGTTACGTACTCTGGATTTCTCATGTCACTTTTTTTTTGCACTCACTTTTTCTCCTTTATTTTTTAAATTTATATTAAAAACTCCATTTCTTGTGCATTTATCCCTCTGAAAATGGTTTACTAATTTAACATAAATACTGTTGCCTTATCAGCTAGCAAGGATTTTACAGCTACATGACCTGGAATATAAATATTACTGAACTATTATAGTTTAGAGTTTACTTAGATTTTTTAGCCTTTTAAAAGCAAGTATGATCACCTGCTTTATCAATTTGTGGAGCATTAAATGATTAAAAGTTTGATACAAGTGGAATGAACCACATAGAAATTTTCAAGCACTCAGCACCTGCGTACCGATATTTTGACTAACGTGTCTTAAATTCCCCAGAAAGCTGAGCTCTATAGACTTAGCAGATTACTTAATGGCAATATATGCTAAGGTACTGCCATAAGTCAGTAGCTGGAAGTAGCTGATGACTGGGCTCAGCATTGAGGAGAGCGGATACAGCCTCTTTCTAGCAGCAACACGTCCTTGAAAATATTTCTTAATTTAGACACAAATATCTGTGTAGCACTTGACTTGGACACTGCACGTAGTAGTGTGCTTAACCTTCAGGTTTCTGCCAAGTGTGAAATATCTGTTTCCTGTCATATCTTCAGGAATTTTGAATCAAGAAAAGAAACCAGGAGAAAAGAAGGAAAACCTTTTTAATATTGGAATATGTGAGCCTTAATAGCAAAGGGAAAAAAAATGGAGTGTAGGTGATAAATAAATGAAACAAGGTGTAAAGAGGTATTAATGTTTTCATTATTTCATGCTATTTCTATTCTGTTGCAACTGATTTCCATAGTAATATAGTTAGTGCAAAATCTGTCTTTGCATATAAGGTCTCCATAGAAAAAGCAAACATGAAAATGGCAATATTTTCAACACTTCTTTTCTTTAATAAAACTAACATTTTCAAATCTGCTTTTATTAAAACACAATAAATATCATCAATTTTTGACATGAAATCTCATTATACACTGTAAATATTTATCACTTTGCAGAAAGAAGATTATACATTAGTTCTATTCATTCAGTTCAAATCTGAGTAAGAATGAATTCATGTTTTATTTTTCTTCATCTATTTAAAAAGGCTCAGTTGCTGGAAGAAAATGAAAGAAATACTTTTTGTTGCTGCTATCAGATAGGCACAGAGAAATATCTCAGAGGTAAGTGTTCTGACACACTGTTCCTTGACCCTCAATTACTCCCTGCAAATGCCATTTATGATTCTCACAAAGTCCCATTGATTTCAAAGGAGTCAGTTCATGAACAGTTCTTTGGAAGGAGAAGATGCTAACCTTTCCGTTTCTAGAATTTGGCTTCAAACACGGACTGTGGGTACAAGGGAGAAAAAAAATCTGATTATTTTATTCTCCTTTTACCTTTGTAATAGAATCACTATTATATTAAACCGTAGAGTTCAGAACACAGAAAAACCTCTGTTCTCACAGTTCAAAACTGGAATAGCAGCGGTGTAACGCAGTAGAATAAGGTGAATAAATATAAAAATTGTGGAAACTTATGTTATCCATGACTGTACTAATGATCACTAGGACTAAACTCAAGTATTTAGAGTGAATGCTTAAGCTTCACATTTCTAACTCATCTAAGTGGCATTTTTTTCTGAAAAAAACCCATTCTTGCTCTTTGAGTTTATGGTTTTACATAGATAACAATACGGACCATATCATGTTGCACAATCTTTGAAAGATTCTGCAATTATCATCATTTAGTTGCACATTTCCTGTCAACCTCACTCAAATCCTTTGAAGAAAGCAATGCTTTTGCTAATCTACATACATTTAAGAACAGAGAAAGTGGGCTTCCTTCCCTTCTTAGGGGCACAGTCTTTGCAAAACAGAACAACTTCATTGCAAGCAAAGAGCTTTTTAAACATGGCCCAAGCAATTTGAAATTCTGCAAAAGAATAATACTTTGATAATTAAACAAGCAAGCAAACAAATAAATGGAATTGAGGAACTTTCAAACACAAATAAGTTCGATAATAAAATGTCTGTAATCAAAAGATGAGTGTCAAAAAGAATTTAATTCTGAATGAAAGCTTGAACTAACACAAAACAGTATTAAGTAGAAATTATTTATGTGGTAGTCATGTGAAAATCAAAAAGAACTATGGATTAATTCAGTCAGAAAGATATCAAGATCTTTTAGCCCATGACTTCATGAGTATTACAGAACTTCTCCAATGAAACGAGGCTGTCCTTTTATAGGGACAGAGAAGACCAAAGGACATTCAACAATGAGTCACGAACTTAAGTCCTCTGCCTGGCTATCCAGTCACATAAATTTGTCAAGATCTGCCTCCAATTTGTTTAGGTCCTCTTTTTCTGTCACCAAAAGTTGATCCTTGGAAGACACATAAACACCAGAGCTATTCCTGTGTTTTAAGAATAAATTGCAATGAGAAAAGAAAGAGCAAAGGATAATTTAAAGGAGCAAGGATTGCAATACTCCCAAACTCCACCTTTGGGCTAATGAGAAAGTGAAAAAATGTCATCATAGTTCACCTCCATTGTCCTTTGTCCTAGCAGCCTTGGTGTCAGCTATACAAAATATGGCTAGACTTTCCTAGACTCAAAAAATCTTTAGAATTTACTTTTTGTGAAATGAGGAAGAAATGCTAAAAGTAATGCGTGAGCAATCTTAATACATGGTTTATCTGCACTGAAGTTTCCATAAAGAAATTTCCTCTTGCAATTCTGGACCACCTAAATGTGCAAAGTCATATAATTTCTATAAATTCTGGTGTTATGCATAAAGCAATGAGTACTAGGCATGAAAGTCAGACTTTTGCAATTCATGTGTCAAACAGTAAGAATGCTGAATATCATCTTTGAATGGTACAGAAAATATGTAAATTCAAGATTTTTTTTATATTCTGATGAGTGTTCCAAAGGCAGAAAACAATTTAACTGAATAAGTAAAGTACAGTTATTTATTGTGCACTATTTAAAACCCAGTACTCGGTGTTTTACTGTATTTAAAAACTATACTCAACTCATGCAGGTAAACAAATCTTTCATTATTATTTGAGTATCTCTTTGAAATGGTGAATTTTTTTGGAATCGTGACTTTCATTTCTAAGCAAGCCTTAGCAATGCAGAAATAAATAAACAATAATTAAAAATAATAATTCAAAAAAAAAACCAACCAAAAATGAGACTATTAGAAGCTCCCAATATAAGTTTGGGGTTTAAAAGACTGATGAATATTTATGTGTAGATGTGTGAGTTTGAATTTTATCTAAACAAGTCTGTCCATCCTTAGTTCTTACAAGCTTGAAGAAAACCCACTTTCATTATTCATATACCTAAACAACTATGTTAACAAGTACTTCTAATTGCCATATGGAACTAGAGCTCTGAGAGAGATATTTATATGAAACAGAAACTGCAGAAAAGGATATTCTCTTCTTTATTAATTTGATGCCAACATTTTGCTAATTAAACCACCACATGTCTCATGTCACTTCCTACGTAGGTCACTGGAAGAGGAGATACATTTGGACAACCCTAAGTATGAATCCCAGGGGAGCATCCCACAAACGCATGGTATTTAAGCTTGCAAGTTTATTAAACAAATCACAGAATATATTCCAGCCTAAATCACAGACGTAGCATGACACAATTAGAAGATTTATTGATTCTTTGGGCTAGAGATCTCACAGCTTGCACTAGGGGTTCTACACCCACCAGAATCAACAGATTTGCTTCATCACAAGTAATCTTTCTAAACTAGAGCAAGGAAGTTTATAAAGTTGAAACTGCCTGACTTCAACTTTGGTTGTTTTCAACTTTGCTTCTATTTTAACCTAACTATAAACTGAACACATTTTGTATTAGTCTCATGTGTCACCACCCCGAATTGTTGGCGAGCAGCCTGCAATACCAGAATCACTATATGAAGCAAAGAATAAAAAATAAAATAAACAATATTTTCTTCAGACTAGCTACCATCTGCCTACATTAGAATTTCTTACCTCTTTATGTAGTCCTTTTCTCAGTGAGCAACAGTGATCAGAATAATGGTCAGGATCCTCCACAAATAAAATGTTCTAAAAAAGTTTGACTATGTCCTCTACTCATATTTCCAATAAAAGATGGTTGATTATGACTGAACTGTATGATTCCCAGGACAAAATCCAGGTATGAAATTGCTGTAAAATAGTCAACTCTAATAAATTCTTGGAAAGGACAAAGTATGTAGATGTTTCTTTTGAAAACCTACATTTTCTTTTCCTTTGTAGCATGTAAAGGTGCCAACATTTGTTTCAACCGAAAATGCACCTTTATTCAATGTTCTATGAAATTCAATGAAGAGGCACAAAGATGGTTAAGGGACTGGAGCACCTCACACATAAATAGGAGCTGAGAATTGAGACTATTTAGCCCAGCAAAGAGGAGATTCAGGATGGATCTTATTAATGTATGTAAATGCTTTAAGGGAAGGTGCAGTCAGGGTGAAGCCAGGCTCTTTTCAATGGTGCTCAGTGACAGGACCAGGGGCAATGGAGACAAAATGCTCCATCTAAACAGCGGGAAACACTTTCTTACTGTGAGGGTGATTAAAGTCTGGAATATTTTTTTCAGAGGTTATGGATTCTCCATCCTTGGAGATATTAAAATGAAAAACATTTAGATGTTGCTACAGCTGTCTGTAACTGGCTCTGCTTGAGCAGGGAGAGTTTGGACTGGATGACCTCCAGAGCCGCCTCTGAGCCTCAAATATTCTGTGACTGCACATTAAAATCTGCCTGTAGTGGAACAACTTGGCTTCCTCAGGCTCCCTTTTTTGATCTAGAGATTCCCTGTCAGTTCTTTGAAGGCAAACGAGTAACAGTATCATCAATTTGTCAGCTGAACCACAAATCTTAAAAGCTCACTCTAATTCTGCATACTGGTGCAAAATTACCTGCTATGGCCTCATCCATACCAGCAGTCCATGAAACACTCCTTATCTCTGACAATAGGCCCGGTCATGGTTTAGCTGAAAGAAACCAATCTCGTCCATCTTTTTTCTCTTTACATTGTTGTTTAAAAGTGAGGCAACTTGAAATGCCTGACTCCCAGGTGTATTTATCTCAGTTTTTGACACCAGTCACCGCAGGATACTAATACAAGGAATAGCATCTTATTTTTAGGCATAAGAGGCTCTTTTGACTTCACCAGGGATGAGGGGATTCTGCTTTGGATGGATCAAGTACTTGTGAGTGTTCTTAACTTTAAGCATACTTATAATACTATTCCTTTCATTGGTGTTCAAAATTAAAAACATACTTAAGTGCATTGCTAAAATAGATTTTAACAGAGAATCTGTGATGGTTGTCCAAAGTAATAATAAAGGAAATTCTGGAAGAGGGGAAGAGGATAGAAAATTTATCATCTTTATTGTACTTTAACTTGACATTTACTTGCTTAAACTGTTCTCTGAAATAATTGTTAAGCCAGTGTTTTTTTGTTTTCAAACAAATAAAGAACATTCACAGTGGAGCATATTTTGCTACCAAAATTTGGTACATATATTTGAAAAAAGAGCCTTAACAGGTCATTTTTTTTAAATTATTGTTTTATTCATTAATTTATTTTTTTTTGACAATGCCAGTCTTCTCAAAATACAAAGTGGCTATCTTCTCAAAATTCACTCGAGCTTTTCCCTTTCAAAGTGTTCAATCTATGCAAAAAATATCTTGCTTTCTCCTGGGAAACTTTTCCTTTTAAGATGTCAAATTGCATGTGAAGGGCTAATTTCCATCGGGAAATTAGTGAGGATCTTTCGTCATCGCAACCTTGGGAGGGAAATATTTTCCTCTCAAATAAGTTGTTGTTGTTGGTTTTGGTTTTTTTTTTAAATCAGGGCTAGCCTCTAGAGCTGTAAGAAACTGCTGGATCTGGGCTGCAAATCATTTGCACTCATCCTAGATTCCACTTTAAAGAAAATCTGCAAAAGTGGTTCGTTCATGTTCTCTGAATATTTGAGAATTCCCTCAGGGCGTTTCTGAGTTTTCACAACACATTTTTATGTGGCAAAATTATCAGCGAGTTTTTTTATGGTATATAGTATATATCATTAAGCTACTTTTGTCACAAAACATTAGTTAAGCCATATGGCAGAAGTCATGTTGTATTTCTTCTATACCCTCAAATACTTAAGACAAAGTGATATATCACCCCAAATCAGAAAGAATGTGGTTTGTTAGAAACAGAAGCTCATTTCAGTATACTTCTCTAATCTGAGCGTGTATAAACAACAAATCATACCATCTTTTAGCTGCTATGTCTAGTTGACTAAACAGTGTTACAAAACTGTCTTTAAAAGTTATTTTGCTGATTGTGTGGGCAATTAAGTTGTGTTACCTTCTCAAATTCAGCTATTCAGCCAAATAGATTTTTAAATTTAAATTTTAATTACATTTTAAATTTTTAAAATCAATACCTCTTGCACTCAATTTGCAGTACAACCTATACAATCTCACCATCTTCCTTCTCTCATATCTCTTCATATTTCCAGAAAAACAACTCCATGCTCTACAATCAAACTAAGACAGATTAATTCACAGCAAGCTCTCTTTCTAGTTCCCCACTAAAATGAATTCACTGTATTCAGGAACAAACACAACACATAACATCTTTGAGAGTTTAAGTACTGGTTAGAATATTAATTTCTACAATGCCTTCAGAGTACATCTAAAAATATCGTTTGAAAATCATAGTTTTCAACAACTAAACTGTATTTGTACAAATATTATGCTGAGTTAGAGGGAAAAAAACAAAGAATTTCTATTCAGCTGGTTGCTTTCACTCACAATGTACTGTTCCAATTTGAATTTTTCACAATTGGTCCACTTATATGTTTTCTGTTACAATGTATGACTACATACAAGTTCCACAATATATGCTTTTCAATTTCCAGCTACTACCTATCATATTTCAAATAAATATGTGACAAAGAAATTGTAAGGTGACTTTTTTTAGCTTCTTTCAGTACAGGATTCACATACTCATGTAAAAAATGACAAAAATATATTTTTTTCCATATTGGTGCCATAAAGCCACAAAGCTTTAAGGTAGTTTCATGATCACCATATATTATGATATTATTGTAATGTTTTCTTATTTAAGTATTTAAAAATATGTTAAATGCGGACATAAACAATCAAAGGATATTCTGTAACATAGTCTCCATCTTTGAGCTTCTAAAACTAGCTAATCGAAAAATGACCTTAGTTTTTAATAGAGGGGGCAATTGAAAATCATTGAACAGACCTACCCCCTAATGATTTTTTTCTCAGACATAATTATAATAATTAGCATTATAAAGTGCTAATTATCTTTGGACACGGAGGACTTAAACACAAGAGACAGAGGTCCACATTAAGTAAAGAGGATTTTGCTTTTTCTGTCACCATTTTTTTCCTTTGTAAAGAGGTAGAGGACACTTAGACCATCAGGCCTCCTTTCCAAATGTTCACATTTTGTCATTGCTACATGACTAAGCTCAATAAAGTAACAAATGTCTTCTTTAAAGCAATGTGTGTTGGTCCAGCAGTTCACATGTCTAATCAATAGATGTGAACTAACCCAAGCATATATTCTCATTTTATTGGATCTTATATTGTCAAGAAGCATTGCAAAGAACTTGGATACATGTCATTATTTTAAAGGGTTACTTCAGTCCTACTCAATCCTAAAGGGATTGGATTAATTTTGTTAGCAAGCAGTATCATTTTCTCATAAGTTCTTCCTGATTGTTGCAGCAGCAGGATGGTTTCAGTCCCCTCAAGAAATAGCAGACTGATGTTTTTAAGGACTGTATTTCCAACTGCATATGTTTGAAAATCAGGAACGAGAACACCATAAGAATGACATAAAAAGTAAAAGATTTGGAGTTATTTTTCTTTACTTCCTACACTGAACCCTACATTTGTCCCTGGCTAAATAATCCTTCTCCTATCCCTCATACTGTAAATCATTGCCTAAAGCATGAATCATTTATCTCTTGCCAAAATCCTCACTCTCCTTTGCTCAACAGGCTATAAATATTGTTTTATCTGGATTTTATCATGCATGCTGGCAGTCCTTCTGAAGTGTGCACTGCAATTTCATTCAGGTATTATGCCCAGTCCTTCATACATCTTCCCCAGATTTCTTTCTGGTGCCTGAAGAGACACTTCGAGGCATACTTTGGTATCTTTCATTCTCCCTTAGAATCTGAGCCTCAGAAGTATCGCGCTAAGAGGGAAAATTCATACTTGTGTATTTCCTACAGATAATTTGCTGTCTCTTAATTATCACAGAAGTATTTAAAAGGTTATTCTTGCTATACACGTGTCTGAGCTGTCTTTACTGATGACTTTCTGTATGACACATATGTAGAATATCTTCTCTTTAAACATAAGCAAGTTGTATGTTGCAAAGAGACTTGCAACCGTTCATAGTATGTGCGGTTCATATAGATTGTTTGGATACTCAAAAGAATACATAGAATGACTGTAAGAGTTTGCTTTTGAAAAATATGTTCTGTTTCTGCTAGAGAACACCTACTATTTTCATAATAAAATCTGGACTACTAGCAAGGTAACCTTCTTCTAGCTAGGCTGCTATGAAACTACCATCTAAACACTAGTTGAAACATTCCCCAACAGTATTCTTCAATTTGTCTAAATTCCTTCAGAAAAGGCAGTTATTTTGTTTCCCTGGCCCTGAACCAATGAACTCAATTTTGTTTGAATGTTAAGTCCTATCTGGACTCAGATGAGGACGTATTTCTCTCTGGGGCTCTGGCTTTGCTTACAATTTTTTATCACAAGTCCTTGGTCAGCAGTGCTCACTTTTGAAGGTAAACTGGATGAGGAGTATAATTAGGAGTTCCTCTAAAATTGTTATAAAAAATATTTTCATACTCTCACACATCAGGACTGACAGAATAGTTTTGCATGCTGTCATGTAGGTCTTCTGGTTTTATTGTCTTTGAAGTTTATAATCTAATCAATCAGCTGTGGTAGCCATTTAAAATCTATTACACTATTATAGGTTTTGATTGAATGACAATGTAAGTATTTTTGTATATATGTTTGTATTTTGAAATTTAAAATTCAGATTTGTTAGAAGCTAGATTTTTTTTTTTCATACACAATCGTTCTGTGATTTTTCTGTGTGAGAAACAGCTTTAGGGAAAATCAATGGAACAGTGAATTGGAGTACAGCCAAATTAAATTTGTCAACAAGATCTACAAAACTTCTACTTAAAATGTATTGCAGTATGCTCAGATTCTCTTTAGCATATGCATCAACTTTAGTTTCCTTATTCTGGATCTGTGCTGAGTTTGCAAAGGAACTGTATAGCATTTATTAGGAATTGGAACACTGATTGCATGCTGGATCAAGGCTTAATATCACCCAGCAGAAGAGAAAAGGCATCTTCTAATAGCAAAAACTCACTTTCTTCATATCTGTGCATTTTTTTTCTCCTAAAGCCTTACTTTTTGTCTTGTTGGGAAGGTTTCTTCCTTTTAATAAAAATACAGAAGTACAAACTTAAGTGTAAGAGGGAATTAAAGTAATATGATATGAATAGAATACATCACACCGAGCATCTCAAACTGTAAACACTCACAGGAATAATGAAAATTAAATATAACGTCATCATGTACTTCCCATATGAACAATCAAGGGAGTCACAATCTAGCTAAACCAGCAAGAGTAAACAGTTTAGTGATGAAAAATTGATATAAAAAGTTCGCTGAAAATATACATATCCTCTGGGCTGTCAAAATCAATTGGTTCATCTCAATCTGGTAAATCTACTTTTAATGATAATGGCAACAACTTTTCCTTTTTATTAAACTTTACATAAATTTATGAGCTTCATTGCTTCAAACCAAACAGAATATATTTGTCTCAGCATCAGGACTTAAAGTTACCGTGTGTCTTAGAAACCTACCTAAAAATTCAAGAATACAATGGAGGTTGAAACACATTTCTGCTAGACTGGAATTATACTTCTTGCATTACACAATTGCTGTTAATTAAAAGGAAGGAAATAAACATATAAAGACTGCAGCACTTTAAGTAGTGTTTTATTTTTCTTAAATAGCTAAAAATAATCATCAAATTTTGTACTTGTGGAAAAATTGCAGTTTGAAATTGTGACTTTTTTAAATTAATGCTTTTTATACTAGATTATATATTTACATATGACCTCTGGTGAATTGGCTGGTACTGTGTCAGTTCAATTCTATAAGCATCAGACTTCTGAGACCTCTGCAGAAGATGCTGAAGCGATATTAGTGGTTATTACCTTCCAAGTATCTGATTTTTTTTTCCCAAGAAAACTACACAAGTACAAACTAAGTGCAGTACTAAATTCTAGACAGTTCACATAATTTTTGTGGTTATTTAGCTTTTAACAGTGGCATTTTGTCTGAACTAGAATTGGAAGTTTATCTCTCTATGAGCAAATAATTTATCACACAAATATATTACACGATTCACCAGCTACGTGTAAGGCTGAAGACATTTCCACACAAACTGCATCATATCCAGCCTGAAAATTTACTCTGATTTCTTTTTTGTATCACCTTTGACCTGTCAAATTTTACAGACTGGCACTTCAAAACTGTTACTGCTTTTCATTTCATATTGTTTCTACACACAAAGCAAGATTACTCTTGTTTCCTTACCATTTCAGTATTTCTAGAAATTACAGAAATTTCTAGAAATACAGAAATATTTCTAGAAATACAGAAATATCGCACAATGTTTATATGTCGTATTATCTTAGGTTAATTTATGAGAACCAGCTTAATGTTTTTCTGCTTCTGTCTTGTTTCCAACCATTAAGTCTAATCCAAATGAACTTAATCTGAAAACTAACTTTCAGAACTGTGCAAAATCTGTTATTTCCATTAATTTATCACTATCTTAATTTTACCAGTTAGAATGTTTTCCTTTGTTTGTTCTAATTTTATCCAGAGGCCTGTTTTATAGCACCCTCCTCTTCTATTCAGCTACATATAATGCACTTTCCCTCTGAATAGACTTCTGACTTTACTTTGTATTTACAATTGATTTCCACTCTTGAGAGGGAAACCCCTTTTTCTTCCTTGCCAGTTGTAAAAATCTTTGCTCTGTTTATGGATATCTGAAATTAATTATATTTGCCCAAGGTCTTTTGTATTTCTTGGTTTTAATTGCTATGACTTATGAACTTCTTCAGCTTCAAAATGATTTACACAAAAATCCCTACTCAGTGAATAGCAAACCTCACAAAGTTTCAGTTCTGACACAACCTGTGGGGACAGACACATTGCAAGAGATGAAAAATTTGGTCCCACCAAGCATAATGAAGATGGCAAATTTATGTTCCACTCAAACATAGAAGGGAGGATCCTCATTCAGGATGGAATACGATGAAGATTTCTCCCTGTTTTCACACTCTGAAACTTATCTAAAGCTCGTACCTGAGTGCAAGTTTGTCTCAACTGTTTGATTCACAGTGTGTTTAGATTCATATTAAGATACAGTCACCTCAACAGCAACCCACGGGAACAATTGCATTTATTATATGACAAGAGGCTTGTTGTTGCAAGCAACTTAGGTTTGATGCCTCTTGTTATTTACCAGCAATACTCATAACTTTGTAGAAGGAAAAGAAAAAAAAGAAAAAACAAAGTTGAAGAACTTTCTATAAATACAGGCAGGGTGAAGTGACTGGGAGAAAAACTTGAGTAAGAACTCTGGTGATTAACAGGTCAAAGTGTGCACTCAAGCATCTTAACTTTAAGTAATAATTCTGCTTCCACATCTTGTAATGTTGAGACAGCAGGGTATTTTTTTAAGTTTACCCATAAACAAATTTTAAATATTTTACTCCAGTTTAATTTTAAATTAAGAAAAAAAGGAAATAAAGATTCCAAGAGGCTATAGCTTTCTCAGGCAGAAGTCTGATAATAAATGAACACACACCTGTTGTATGTGCAGAGTCTCTATATTTAGAAAATACAAAACACCCTACATAAAATTTGCCAGTTTCTGTATTACATATAACACAGAAAACAGATTCTGAATCTGTAGGACTTTCACTGCAGCAGATCGATACCGTGCCTTTCCCCATTTTCTTTAACTTCTTTATAGTGGGATTACAAAAAAGTCTAAAATGATCAAGGATAGGCTGTTTTGATAGTTCTCTTTTCGGTATTTGTGGAAGAGTAGAGGGATAGGCAACTTAAACTGAATGTTTCTATTTTTTCTGGAATTGGTATTATTTGACCTCAGCTATTTTCCTGGTGGACTGAAAATAAATTTTCTTATTATAATTCTCATATGAGCAAAGACAGCCTGAATAGTTATTTCAACATAACATGCCTCAAGCACCCATAGACTTTAAGGATTATATTTGCCAAGTAAGGATTTAGGAAGGAAAACCCAAGTAGGAAGTACCAAATGGAATTAATTTACATAGTGTAGCAACCATTACGCAATAGGCTAGACTAGCATTGCTCATGGTTCTTTATGGTAGAAGAAGGTGGTTTTCTAAATATAGATAAAAACATGCTGAACTTAGCCAATAATTCATGACCAAGAGGTGACATGCTATCAGTGGGAGTTTCACGACACAAAGAAAAGATGAGCAATACCACCTTCTAGAGGTACAGCCCTTATTGTCATTATAAAACATTTTTATTGGAAAGGAAAATGCAATATTTTGGTAGAGAGAAGAGATGAATTACTAGGGCAAGTGAAATTTTTCATGGAGAACATTCAAATTTGCAACTGAGCAATACTTGTCTGAGCAATACCTTTCCTGCTATGCTTTTGGCCCATCAGAAGACAGTTGTCTGAGGTTATACTGCTTCATATATGAGTCAATGTTGTAGTGACATTTCGACCTTCAAAACAAAACAAGGGTTTTAAACAAGAAAATAATTCAACACAAAAGCACTGAAGTTCCTGTTCTCATTTCACCTCTCCGTTCTCTCAAAAGAATTTTGTTCTACGAGTTTTTAGTCAGGGGAGAAAATTTTACTGTCTGTCGCTTCATTTCAAATCATGTCAACTGCTAAAATAGACTCTAGGGCCCAAACTCCCATAGACGCTAAAGGGAGGTGGATTAGGTCTAAACTGTTATTCTTTGTTGAGCAGGAAGCTGACAAAACATGCCTGGCAATGTTCTTTTGAAATAATGTACGCTCTCAATTTTAAGCTTTTTGGGTACTATCTGACTCAAGGCAACTGTACTTTTCCTCTCTACTCCACTAAAGCTCATGATAAAAATAATTTTTATAATGTGAATCTGAGTACAGTACATGAATTTGTCGGTACTCAAGATCAGCCTCAGGGAAGAGCACTGAAGTGCGCTGGATTTTTGCTTTTAACTGGTGCACCTGAAAGAATGTTAGCTGAAATATTTTCAACTCTATCAATAGGTGGTTAGTTATTTTAGTCAATCCTACCTTTTTTCCTGTGTGTAAGGCTCTGTCAGCTTCTGATGGAACTCACAGACTGCCTGAGAGTAAGTCTGGTGAAGCTGGTAGAAAAAAGAAAAGCTTGCATGCTATTAGGAAATTGTTTTCTATAGTTCCTGTACACTTTTACACCATATTGCCTATTGTCCAAGGCTAACTCCTTTTCTGAGTTCTTCAATTAGGCTATGCAAATCAAAGACAGATCCAGAGCCAACGTTTGCACAGGCTCTAAAGGACACTTCTGAATAAAAAGAGGGGTTTTTTAAGTTTAGAACCACCAATGCAATATCTATCATTTTAACAATTAACTATTTAAAATAAATTCTAAAAAAAAAGTAAATTAAAAAAACATATTGAGCTTTGATCTAGAATTATTGTCACAAATGCCTCAATGCTAAACATCTCAGCTTTATACTTTGAATTGTTAAAAGAAGCAATACTAGCAAATCAGTTTTGGTAGCAACAACATGCCCTCTATTTTGCTTAAAATAAAATTAAGGCATGCCATTACACAATCAGGAACCACACATTCTCAGCTTTCAGAAAAAACAAAATAGATCAGAAAACCTTTATTTCTGCAAAATCATGGAAACTTTTTTCCATCAAACTTTCTAAACTGAGAGAATCAGGAAAACAACAAATTTTATAGAAATAACAATCTTTACTGACTACTGCAGAAACACCTGTAGCTTGACACACTTAATTTAAAAGAAACTTATGTGTGGATTTATGTAGGTCATTGTTGGTTATGTAGATGTGTGTGGGAGATACTGGCCCTGATAAGAATGACATATCCGTCTCACTGTTTTATGCACACATTGGTCAATGAAACCATAGGATGGGAAATAAACATATGGGAGCAGAGTTAAAAGGGTCTGAGAACATGTGCAAAACCCCAGGTGCTATATATTTAGGTTACCGTGCCATCCACTTAAGTTTCTATGATCTTTCTAAGCATGGGTAAGTTGTAGGTGTGCGTGGGCTGCAATCTTTGTAAATCATGGGTATGACTCCAAGCCCCATCACAGACCTGATGTGAACCAGCATTCAGCACTCTGAGATACATAATGTCAGAAAGCAAGTACTGAATTCTCTGCAAAACTCCATTTACCACATATGAACAGCAGGATAAATGAATGTTCTAACGCGGATGTGAGATAATACCCACAGTGTGCAGTCAACAGAGACAATATCTTTAGAAAGCAACGTGGGATGAGTGGTAGGGCAGAGATGCATTAATTCAGTGTAACGTTCAAGACAAGGTAGTGTGCCATCTTCTCTTTTACCACTAAACAAACTCAAATAACACTTTACATTATCCTTTCTATCTGTGACATGAAGCAAATGCTTGGTGAAGGCCCTTTTTTTTGGAAACATCTCATGCTATGTATTAAACATAGACATCTCACAGAGGCATATTCTGTCTTGCATTAATCAGTGCTAGTACATTTGTACACCCTGTCACCAGCTAACCTTGAGGCAGATTTCTTTTTGACCATCTGAGGTATTCTCAGATTCAGAACTTTACATTGTGATCTTAAGTCCCAGATAGCTCAGCTGGAACTCCAGATACTCATCGGAGGACAAACAGCTTAAAGATGCATTCTTGTATAAACTGGCTAACATAGCTTTTGCTTCTTTAATAAATATCACTACTACTGCTAGGTAGCATGAGGCAAATACATCAGACTTAATCTGTTTTCTAGTTCTTATTCCTGGAAGATGGTAGAGTAAGAGCATTATTCCTTCTACTGCAGTTGACTGCAGATAGCTTTTTATAATACTACAAGCAGTTAGGGGATATAACACTGTTTTATGAAGATAAATATCACAAATTATTTGTATTTTTATGTGTGATTTATAAAAGGACAGCCTTTTATTATATTGGATTTGATTTTGTTTCATCTAAAACCTCTCAGTGTAACCTGTATGAAAACGTTGACTATACAAAGTCCAGAAGTCCTTACTACTTATCACTTATTTAGTAACACTGTTTATATGAGTTAGTAGAATCAAAACAAATATAGTATCTTATAACAAGCTGCAGATGAGGGGGTCATTGGTTTTTTTTTTTGTCTGAAGGGAAAGAGAAGCATTAGAAAGAAAAATAGATTCATGGTCAAAAAAATTATTTCTCACCAAGCCTTACAACAATGAAATGATGAACCTGAAAAGATTTTTTAGCAAGTCGGAGGGACAAAAATATAATAAACATAGTGGTTACAGAACTTTCTCACAGGACTCATCGTAATGGCATAACGGCTATCACCTGAAAATGTCAATTGGTTTGTGAACACAAATGTCAGCGAAGAACTAACAGATCAGTTCTTAAATGTTGCTAGACTGACCTTATTAATAGCCTTAAACTGCAGTGATGTCATAGTCAGCTCTTCAATTTAGTGATACCTAATATAAAAAGGCTCTGCAAAAATAAGACTACTGTGGCTTAAACTAATATGAAAAGGTACTGGTCAAGAGAAAAATCTCAATGATACTTCATGCATGGAGCATTCCAGTAAGTAAATTTAGGAATCCTGATGGGGTTCAACCTGGATAACTAGTGATGTAGCTTCAACTTAATGCATCACGTTACAGGAGGCTTTCCATGTAGAAAGCATAGCTAAGTATGATATTAAAATGGACATCAGCACAGAGTTAGTAAAACTTCTGACAGATAAACCAGATTACATATATTGCAGTATGTTGAGAACAATGTTAAGACTACACCATTCTCAGTGCTGACTTTCACAACCCACATGCAACTTCAGTTCCAAAGTTAGTTCATGTGTATGCAGCTAGAGAATGGCACCACATGCAGTAGGCACATGCTACCCCAACATGAATTTTGGAAGTAAATTTTTTGCTGGGGATAGATTTGAACTTTGATAGATAAGAGCCAAGTCAACTGCTCTAATTTAAGCTTTTTAAAACTGTTGCCTTTAAGACGCATTTTCAGAAGCACACAATAGAATATTAGTGGCATTCTAAATGCTAATATCAGAAAAATAATTATTCTGGTATTTGAGTTCCTGTTTTCAAGGTCAAATTAAAGATACAATAAAGAAGCAACATTTGAAAGTTTCCCACTATTTACTCATGTGGTCACGTAATCTAAGACAGACTTCCATGTTTTCCACGCACACTGCAAGAACAGTTTTAACCACCATTGCTTCTGCTTCTAATATCCAAAAAGATCAGGTACAATTGGGATGACATTGGTATGTCCAGAAGCTTCTGTCTTTTAGCTGACTGTATCAAATGGCCTAACAAAAGGTTAGATCTCTCCCACTTGGCCTTGCTAGTCTCGTATAGTTTCTGGCATTTTTGGCTTTTCAGAAAACCAGTAAGGCTTAAACAAGGATTAATACTAGATATAGAAAAAAAATATTCCTGTTTGTAACAAAATGAACACCATGAAGAAAGTCAGAGGAACCCCAGCTATAATACATCATATGCTTCTAAGGTTATTTAAAACCCAAAATCCCCAAGATAATTTAGAAACAACAGTGAAATATTCTGCAAGGAGTCCAACATTGCAGAGAATTAGGGAGTAATATCTTTCCCATTTTAGAAATGATCAGTTAGCATTTATTAGAAAAAATACAGTATTTACTCAAAATATCCCTGCACGTATTGATGATGCAGGGATAGTTCCTCCTACTAAAGAAATATTCGTACTGCTTTTATGGGGAAAATAGTCAATATAGGTGCCTGATAGAAAACAGAGAAATATTTTCCAGACAGACAGAGAACTCATGGAGTTCCCCCTCCAGAGATAATATTTGATGTACAGACGTCTTTTCCATTCTCATGCATGCATTTCTTGGTCTGTGTGAAGTCAACAACACAAGTGCTCTTGGATGACAACACAGTCCTTCATTCTCAAATAAAGCTCTCAGTTCATATATAAAGGACTGAATCAACTACCTGTCTGCTAAAGATCCAGGAAAATAGCTGTAATTTTCATTTGTTATCTAAGCAAGTGACAATTTGTAGGTATATTGAAAAGGAAAGGTCTGTCTTATGTCAAAGGGTAAGCAGTTTTGCTTAAATAAGAGACTTCAGGCACTCTATTGAAAATTCTCATGTGCCTATTTACTCTTCTTTCATTATAAGGAAACAAGAAAAGGAGTAAAGGGTGACATTGGACAAACCCAATCATCTTAAGTTCTTTATTACTTTACATATTTTGCTAGAGTAAAACAAGATTTTAAATAGCAGACTTTTTCATATTCACAAGCTGTTCAAAACATATAATATTAATGAAAATTAAGGGTGAACACAAAGACCACAGAGCTCATCCATTTTTAAATCAAAATTTACTGACAGTCTTACTGAAATAGATAAGATGAGCCTTTTTAACTAGGGCTAATTTGGTAGGAAAAAATTATAATGAAAAACTAAACACTAAATGAAAGGGTCAGCTGCTTGCAAGATAAAATGCTAACTGATTTTTATTTTTCTCCTGGGCCTTCACAACGGAAATTTACAGCAATGCTTTAGAATTAGGTGCCTTTAAAACTCTGGGCCAAATTCATTTCACATGTAACTCCATTGACTTAATGAAGCTGTATCAAGAATAAACTTGGCCCAAAGGGTTTTTAATATGACCTGAACAACCAACTATAGATAATACAGTGCCACTTAGTGGCAAGGAAAAAAGTTTTTAGTATATGAGATACAAAGACATTCAGGCATTCAGATGATTTTTCCAGTGCTATTTGTGTTTGAAATTTTGATACAATCTTATCTGATAGCTTGCAGTCACATTAAGCTTATTATTGCCACAATATTATAAGCATCTTTTCATATAAAAATACAGAAATGTCTCCAAAGAGGGAATGAAAGCAAGCCCTTGTAATTAATGTTGCATTAAGAACACTCCCTTCACATTATATCTTCATATTATAGCCATTTTCTAAAAAAGGTTAGAATGCCTGTTAAAGGCACAAATATCTTACAGCTATTTGTATTTCTTATGCTTGACTAATGTATGTGTCCTGAAAAATCATCCTTCAAAAAGGTCTGCAGTATTTGGTTCAGTTTAAATACCTACAGAATTACAGTTATGGGAAGAGTCACCTATTCTTAAAAGCATTTTAAATGACAGTATGTAACTCATTATCCAGTGTAATAATATTCTGTTTCCACTAAAGAATGAGGTAGAGCAAAGGCGGTGTTTCAATAGAAATACTGAAATAATTCCTGAAGGACTCATAATATATCATGTGGCTCCTCATCCAGATGCAAAGAGGATGATCCTTATATACAAGAAAAAACACTGCAAAAGCCTGTACATTTTGTCAATTTATCTAAAGCCAAAGATGAAATGCATTGATACCAATAACAAACCTAAAACCCCTATGTGTAAAATGGGAGAAAAATTGGTCTTTGTCTTTAGAATAAGACAAAGAGGGAAGTATGATTTTTTGTGACTAATACTTGGTTGTTTATAAGCATTTTTAAATCCACTAAGGCTCATTATCTCTGATTAGGTTAAACAATCCTTTGGCAATAATTCAGCTGCCATTCATGCTTTAATCCTTTCTTTTATACTACCACAGAAATTTGCTGTAAGAGGACTTCACTAATAATTCTACAATTATATTGTTGATGAGGTTTGTTCTTTGAATGGGTACAGAGTTTATATATACATCTTTGAATATTTCAGGTGAAGAGGTAAGTGACCAATGCCTATTAGATATGGATAAATAAATAAATACTGTCCAACAAAAACAAGTTTTGTAGAATTAAATAGGATTGTATCTAGTAACTTGCATATTCATATATATCCAATATGGTTAAATCAGAACCATATTACAGAATATGTACTACTGAACCACTTGACTTACAGTAACATCAACCAAGACGTAACTACTCAGAAGCTGTCTTTAAAAGAAAAAAAATAATCTCTTACATACCCTAGAGAAAATATAGTGTTTCTATTTACCTAATGAGTGAAAGAGTCTTTTAGAAATACTGAGTTACAGTTAGTAATAATCAACAAATTATAAAACTATAAACTTACCTGAAGTAATATGTATGTTTTTCTGACCTGATTTATCTACAAAGTATTTAGACAATTCATTATAGTATTACAAAACTATAATATTTGAATAAATCAAAGATGATTCACTAGAAAATATTACATAATTCAGGAGACATCTACATTAATATTATACCTCACACTAGGAACAGACTTTTAAAGCAGTATACTGACTGCCTCCCACTTATAAAAATCAGAGAGCTATAGAATAATAAAGATTTGAAGGCTTCTTTTGAGGTCCAGTGGCCTGCTCAGAGCACATCTATTTAGATTAGCTTGGTAACGGTTTTGACCAGTCAAATTTTAAAAACCTCAAAAAAATGGAGATCGTATAACATTTCTGGGAAACCTGATTCAGTGACTGGCCACCTGCATGCTCAGTAAAAATTTTTATCTTTATTAAATTGAAATTTATGGCTTTACAACTCCTGCCTGTTGTTTTTTTTCTCCCAACACTATGTAAAAGAAAACAGTTCTGTCTTCTCTACAGCCTCCTATTATCTAATTTAACAGCAATGTAGTTCCTCCTGAGCCTCCTATTCTCAAGGCTGAAGAACCTATTTTTTCAGGCTTTCCTCATACACCATGTGCTCTAGCTTCCTCCATCACATTCACTCCAGCAGGTCAAAGTTTTTCTTGTACTGAAGAAACCAAAATGGAGACAGTAATCCTGAAGTGATACCAGAAGTTTTGAAAAAAGAGTCACTTGTTTGACCGATTGGCTGCACTCTTGCTAATATAGCCTTCTTTGCTTTCTCAACTTCTTGTCCATTAAGACCACCAGGCTCTTGTCTGCAAAGCGTCTTTTTAACCAGTTGGCCCACTGCTTGCCTGCACTGCACCAGAAGGGAAGGAGGGACACTTGCATTTGTCTTTGTTGAGGCTCATAAAGCTCTCATCGGTCCATTTCTCCAGTTTGTTCAAGTTCCCATGAACAGCAGCCCTACCCTTCAGCATGTCAGCTCCTTCCAATTTGATATCATTCAACACAAGCTTGCTAAGAGTGCACTCTGTCCCATTGGTCAGGTAATTTAAAAAGACGTTAAACAGTGTTGGCCCTAGCATTGATCTTTAAGGTACACCACTATTTTGACCAGTTAAACTTTTTCCTTGTGATTGACATTCCTCAGAATAGTCAGTCCAGACATCTTTCTAGTTATACAATTGTTCACATATCCAGTCCTTATCTCATTAGTCTGGCTAAAAGGATATTACGGGAGACAGTACCAAAGGCCTGGCTAAACTGAGAACATACCCTACTTACCACTCTTCTCTTGACCACAAAGCCAGTCATGTCATCATAGAAGGCATGTCAATTAGGCATTATTTATCCTTGGCAAAGTCATGGTGGCTGTTTCAAATCACCTTCTTTGCTTTGACATGTTTAGAAATGACTTCCAGGAGGATTTGTTCTGTAATGTTTCAGAGGACTGAAAGTTGATAAGCTGGACTATAGATCCTTGAATCCTCTTTCTTGCCCTCTTTGCAGTTGGGTACAACACTTTTTTTCTCCAGTCTGTACTTTGCTTGCATCATGAAATAGCCTGAGAACACATGATATGGATTACCTCTGGATGAAGCCAGTTGTGGTTCAGGAGTGCACCTAAGATACTCCAGCTGCTAACGAGTCTTCTGTTCACAGGACACAGTAGAGCTATTTCAGATTAAAACCTCCAAAATGTACGTAGTGTTGCATCTCCAAACCTCAGCATCAGATATTCCCTAAGCAGCTTGTAATGAATTATTTCCTCATATTAATCTGCTAGACACAGATTTGATTTATCTTTCAAAAAAAATTAGTCAGGAAATTCTAAGTGAAATAGAATTGGTTTTGTGATAAAAGAAATAAGTGTAACATCTGAAATGGATAATTAATTCTATACATTTCATGTGCGATGTGTGGGTGAGTGCAGTTATTAACAAAGTTCCAGACGTGTGAGTTAGAAGCATATAACCTCAAGGAGATCATCCATAGTGAGTACCATCACTTGTTTGAGGATGATCAAGTACATTCATTGTCACACAAAGTCACTACAATAATATTCTAACTTTTTTTTTTCATTTAAATCATTATTGTAAATACCGTAAATTCCTCTTATTGCAGCACTGAATTTTCAGTTCAGGACAATAATGGCTATTTTTCCTCACAATCGGTGTTAATATTAATTAATTATCTCTTTGTAATTGATTTATTTGGAACAAGCTTTTTGCTATTTATTTCTTCTCCAGTTTATTTTTATCAATAAATAAGTGAAAAAGAAGTAAAACTTCCAAATGTTGTGGCACCAGTGAATGATTTTATTACACTGTGTGTCTGGACCTTCAGAGGGACAAAAATTTCTCTACATTCAATAATGATTTCTTATTTTCTGTTAATAGTTTGAACTGTGTAAACTGTAATAGCTAGCCTCAAATACTAGTTAAAACAGTTCTAGACTTCTTTCTCCATGTGGAGATAATATATCTGCATCCAAAGTAAACAACTCATTTGTTCTTACAGCCTGTTTTCCTGCTTATAGGTGAATCATGTAAGGTTGAGTAAATCTCCCTCACCTCCAATAATCTTGTAGAACTCAATTTTATTTAGTCCTATGCCAATCCGTCAGAAAGATTAGTTCTTAATTTTATAGATATGTTCTGTTATACTTAAAAAAAAATCACGACAATGTACTACGAATTCAATTAGAACCAGGGGAGTGCAATAATTGATTTGCTGTTTCAGGTCATAAAACATGAAGTCCTGGGGTTTACTGGGACATGAAAATTCTTGTAGTATTTTTTCACTTAGGCTTGAGAAATTTTCCACTGCCAACAGATCTTCTGACCTGGCTTTATGTTACAAGGCATACTGACTGATATAAATTGATTTCAAATTATTTAACTAACTTGCATATCGCCTTAAGACAAGGGTATTTTCATTTAAAAAGAGCAAATTCTCAATGATTTACATGAAACAACACTATGAAAACAAAATAAATAAGATTTAAAAGTCTTCATTAGTCTGACTAAACTTATGTACATCTGTGATATTTGAAATATCTTATCTCTGTAAATACAGAGACCCGCTGTCTGTGATAGGGAGAAAAGATTTATTTCCTTCCATTGGTGTTAAGTATATGCGTGTTTAAAGGCAGTCTTGATCCCATCATATTCCAGTGTTTCTTCCAAAAGAATAGGAAACAAGATTACATTGAAAACCATCCAAAGTTGTTTCAGAAGTACGTCTGCAGGATTAGTAGTCAAAATGTTCCCTTAGATGTTGGGTTCATGCAGCCCAGACCTTCACACTCTGGCTCCCCACTAAAATGAGCCATTTTGAACCTTCAATCATTTTCAGTGTTATAGGCTGTACAAGTCTAAGTACTGAGGCTTTGTGCCCTATACCTCCCTAACAGACTGGAAAAATCTAAAAACTGTTGCAGAACAATATCTATTATTTAATTTTTTAATTAATATCCATGACTGAGACTGTTTCCAACTCAGAAAAGTTTATGTCTTAAAATCACCTCAGAAACCTTTGATACCATAAACTAAGAAGCTGTTTTACAGCACTGCACTCAAAACACAGACTAAAATTGGAAGTAGAACATGTACCCACTAGAATGGTATTTAGAACAGCCACCTCTGGAGGCAAAAAAAGGCACACCAGTGATAGTGGGGTGGTAGAAAACCTTTAGAACTTGTTTAACTCAGCTGCAACTAAAGCCATTGATTATGATGTAAATGAAGTAGAGCCAACGCTATTTATGTTCAGTCTTACCGTGGTGCCTAAATGTATCATTATTTTTTCAAATCTTGAGGTAGTGAACACGTAGTACTAATGAACAGAGATGTTCTACCACACCTCAATCAGAAAACCTGCCTCATGCATACTCTTTAATTTGAAGGATCTCTTTGTCTGGAGACACTGGTAAATTAGATAGAACAAATGTAAGATTTTTAGCTCTCATTTCAGTAAACAGAACATGTAATTTTAGCAGCATAATTATAGAGAAGCTAAACAGGTGTCATGGTACCAGGCCAGGTCATTTGTGGTATCTTTAAAAACTAACCAAAGCACAGCACAGAGAAGATCAAGGCATAGCTTTCAAGTTACAATTATAAACACAAAATGAGTTATTCTTAATTTTGTAGTTACCAGGTCTGCATACAGCATTAGCCATTTTCCAGTACATTTCCATTAGTAATGTCTTTGCTGATTAGTTTTTTTTCTAAATTAGCATGTTTATCCATTAGCATATCAATATTGCTGCCAACCATCCTCTTAATTTTTAGTTTTCTTGTTGCAACAAAAAAATTGCCAATAAAAGCAAGCTTTACTTGAAGCCTTAATTAAGTCTAGTACAATTCTTTTCTATTTCTTTTTTTTTAAGCTTTTTTAATAATACTGTGCAATATTTACTCAGATTACAGATTTGCTTTGCTCAATAACACCACTCACTTGAATAATCAAAATTTAATATTTTAGTTTGGCACCAACACCATGTATAGCATTTCCCATGCTTTGGAGATATTTCAATGAAAGCCTTCCTTAAAATCAGAAAGTCGATATCATCACAGTCAAAACTGGTTTACATCGGTTCTGATGTTCATCTTAGAGGTAAAATGAACTCCAGTGTGCTAATAACAGTAAATAAGTAAATAAGAGACTGTTAAACATAAACGCAAGACCTATTCTGATCTCCTTTACACTATCTTAAGCTACTGCTCCCACATTAACCTGTACATATATTTCTGATCAATGTCTTGCATGGGAGAGGAATGTCCAAGCCCAATTCTTACAAAAGTTTTTTTTCATATTCCTCTATTTTTGTACGATACAAAACGATGTACAATACAGAACGATGGTTCTTTTCATTTCTTTGATATGTTCAGTTATTAATTTAAAATCAGTTACAGCAGAATAGCTACCACTATGTTTAACAGAAGTATACAGAGAGCTGGCTTGAACATACAGCAACGCCACCTTCTACTGTCAACACTCATATTCAGGACAGATACTCCCGTCTGACATAATTAAATCTTGACAGTAATTATTTCTGCTTATTCCTGGTAGACGGCTGTTAAAGATATGCTTATCCACTTTCAAACACACTATCTTATTAAACTAAATGCGTGTCAGTAATTGCAAAGCCTCTCTTCCTAAATTTGAGATTTTCTAAAAGTCTTTTCAAAAATCAGTAGATAAAGTTTTCCTTAAAAGAATCCTCTATGTTTCAAAACCAGAAGAGCTCAGACAGTGCCTAGAACTCCAACACCTAACAAGAAAAAAAGAGAGAGGGCATGCTTGTGTGTGCATGCTACAAACTGTCGAGAAGTTTTTTTTATTATTCAGTAGGTCAATTTTTGTTAAGGTTATATGGAAATTCTCACTATCCATCACCATCTTCTTCAAATAGAAAGACCCTCTGAGCCATCTTGTTAACATATTTCATAAGAAATAGGCATTACTTGTTTTATTTCACTGTTTGACAGTGGGAGATGGGGAAACTTCAGGTAATGGTCATGCTTAATCATTAATATTTCTTTTTACATCATAAGGCTATCAAAACACGACAAAAAATAATTAAGGAATAAAGTTCAGAAAAACAAGGAAAACAAATACATAGTTATTTCTGAGACTCCTAAGGTGGATGAGAAAAGTAAGATCAGATGTGCCTGAAATGTCTGAATATTACTACCAAAGATTACCGTTAAACTTTTCCAGTATTCATATCTAAGAACATAAAATATTTTCACAATACAAGTACATTCACCATGAGCAAATGTTTAAACAAAAGAACTAGGAATTTTAATGAAGCACCCTCAGGAAAATGTTTAAACTTTGCCCTTAAGTTTACTTTGTTCACTAATAGGCTTCTATTTCTAGTACTGAGTAGGAAGGATAGGTTCAATGTGTTAATAAGAAAAAAGTAATAATATTTAATTAATTCTGGCTGAACACACATGGTTTAATATACTTGGCAATATCATTCTATCACATGATATGATAATTTAATGGAACTTTTTTATTTAAATTGCTGGCAAGTTTATGAAATTATAAAGCAAATAGGCCATGCACTTGGGTGTAATTGACTGTATAAATGTGTTTTATACTATACTGTTGGCAAATTAGCCAATCCCTGTCACAGAATCAATTATTATCTAGCTGTATTCTACAAACACAATAGCAGAAATACAGCATTTATAGAAAAAAATACTACAATTGTTAATCTTGCACAGTGCATCTTAAAGTCAGGCAATAAACATTCATACGCTGTATAATCATCTTACAATAATGCTGCTGCCAAATGAGTGCACATTTAAAGATTTCTTGTTGTTGAAGGAATTCCTTAACTGGAGGTGGTATTTCTGTTTTTTGTTTGTCTTTTCTGCTTCAGATCAGTGAAGTGAATAATACACGTGTCAGTGACTCAAATGATATAAGGCTTGACTGTATGACTGAAATTTCCAAAGCTGCTTAAGGGATTTGGGCACTATTTCTCTTGGTGTTGCATCCACTCTAACCCCCACCTAATGACAACTTTGATAATCTGAGTACTGTAGCAAAAATTACAAGGTATGTTCTCTATATTGTTAGTGCATGTTGTTGTTGAAGAGACCAGTGGGTGATTCTGAATGAACTGGACATTTAAAATATTCCTTACTAGTTCGCATAATAATATAACTGAAGTTATTTTTCTTTTTATACACCACTCTACAAGTAGGCCATGTCTAAATTATAAGCAGTGTTTAACATAACAACTTTTTGATGGTGTAAAAATAGAAATGAACATGAACCCGCTATGCTAAGGAACTCAAAATCTGCTGTTCTTGAAGACTATATCAAAAACGTAGTGGTTCTCAGGAAATGACTCACAAGATCTGGACTGTCGTGTCACCAGTATTTCTCCCTGTTTCTACACCACAGCTGCTCAGCTGGGATCAACAGTTGTATGGACTACATGAACTGAGCAGCTACAAGCAGTTTCACAAAGCAGATGCAACGGTACTTCTGTTCACTGGAAGGAAACTGAGTGCAAATCTGTAGGCAGATGGTATGGTTCTACTTACGAATGTTTCCATGTACCCATATGTGGGCTTTTACGCTATGATCTGCACCGTAGCTACAAAGTGAAGGATGTTCACTGTCTTCCAGGTGCAGCTCATGTAAACATCCTTCAACAAGCTCATGTACCAAAACAGTTCAGGTATTACAGCAAACAGCACAAGCCCACCAGAACATTGACAGGTTCTTGGCAGCTGAAGCCCGTGCTGCTATGACTTCAAGACTACAGAATCCCAGGCTATATGATTTAAAGCTTTCTCAGGGATGCCTGCACATACCTGTGAACAGATGCGTTGTAGATATCCCCAGCACTCTTAATGACATGCAGAAAGCAAGTTGTTTAGAGCTTTGAAAGGCTCTGCAATTCTTTAACGTATCTTTACAGCACTTATGTGGGAAAATACCATCATCCAGCTGAGAGTCATCAGAAATATTCTGTTGTTCTAGGGCTCCAAACTCAGCACTCTCAGTCTCAGCTCCATTATTTACCTAGACATTATTTTTTCCATGGAACCAAATTGCTGACACCAGTTTGAAAACAAATCTGCCAAAAGGGAAGTTATCAACCATGTGTTTCTATCTTACAATCAGCCCCACAGAGGACACTCATGAATAGACTGTATATATTTCTTATGAAAACAAACCACGATCCAGCTAGTAGTCCTCTTAGAATAGTACTGTTTCCTGTAGTCTGTAAGCAAAGTACAAACGTACAAGTGCCCACTCCTGCATTTCTCGTATTAAAGGCTTCCATGAAGAACTATCTGACTTCAAGCACTCTTGCATGTGATATTCTCATTCAAATTGTGCTGGGTTCTAAGATTCAAGCTCTAATCAGAACTCAGCAGTTTGGACATGGTGTCTTTTTGATACTCTTCGCATAGATGTTAAAGTTACAAGTTTGAGGTGAAATTCTGTCCAGAGCTTCTCAAAAAACAGACATGGAAAAAGTAGAGTTTCAGGTTTTTGTGGTTTGTTTTTTGTTTTTTTTTTTTTTTACTGAAATAAAATTTTAGAAAAAAAGGATGAGGTAAATTAAGCAGAAAAGGGGAAAAAAGACAGAAAGTTTCTATCAAAACCAGAATCTGTCAAATTTGTTCTCGGTCTTGTTTGACTTCCTTCCTCTATTTAGTTCCCTCTGATTACTCCTGGTAAAAATGTATAATCTGTGTTTTATTCAGCTTTATTCCTCTTGTTGGTGAGGTGATTTTGAACTCTCATTCCTGAAAATATAACCTTAATCACATGTAAAGGGAGAAATATATCAAGTTTGGGGTCCAGAGACTCTTAGTCATACTAAACGTACAACTGAAGTTTTAGAAAGAGATGTGCCAGTCATGTTTATTGAAAGGTAAACCTTTGGCTGTATGATTCATTCTATACTAGGAATCTTGAGCACTGTGGCAAGACCTTGGAGTTTATTTTATAATTACCATACGATTAGGATATCTTACAGAATAACTTGAACCTAACAACAATTTGATGCAAGAGTATTGTTACAAAATATAAATGAGTGAGACTAGGGTACAATAGATGCATGCAAATGTAAGATCTATATTTCAGATTTTTCTTCTGGCATGCAGAAATTTTAAATTGATTAATTAAAAAATCCTAATTTCCAATGTCACAGCATGTATTTAAATCAGTTTAAAAACAAACAAAACAAAACAAAACCAAAAAACCAAAGAAACCCAAAAACCAGACAAACCCTTCCTTCTCAAAAAACCCCCCCAAACCACAAAATGATCACACTCTCATTGGATACAAAACAGTGAAAAATTATTATAAAGACTCAATGGCAGTTATAGAGCCTGGACAAGAAATGTTTCAAAGAAATATGTAAATGCAAAGAGAGGATCAGTAACCTCTTCAAAACCTGCTGTGAGCTGTTTTAAAATGACATAGTAATGATGTCTTATTAGCCAAGTGGTATCCAGTGCTTGGGATTATGTAGGTTTGTGTCCTCTAGGAAGAGAAAATGATATGTTAGGTGTATTCATTAGAGCAATCTTACTTATATCTAAAAAATATAAAATCCTGTTTCTCTGTATGTAGTGGGGAAAAAAAAGCACATTAGACCATCTACTCTCTGAAGGCTGCTCCTTCAGCAACATTTATGTTCAAGAAGCTCTTTGTGCCCCATCCCAAGGACATTCAGATAATTCAGAGATGGAAAGATTCAGGCACATACAGTCGATCTCTGTGATACTTTATTTAGTAGACTGTACATTCTAATTGGAAAAGCAATGAGACACTATCATTGATTCATTATTTCTATTATTTATTTACTGCATTACCCTGATATAGTCCTGAGCAAGGAATTCGACCGTGACCATTTACACAGAACTCTGCTGTTATTCTATAGAAAAATGCTTTTCTCTTGAAAAGGACGACATTCAGCATACAGAATGTAGTAACAATCCAGAAGGAAGACTGCAAGATTTGTTCAAACAGATATTTCAGATCTCACACTTCATAAAATATTTTTGTAACTCTTGGTTTCAAATACACAGCAGAAATAATTTTCAGCAAAAAGATGATGAAAGATTAAAAAAATAAGGGAATATAGGTAATTCTGGGATGTGTTTTCTGAATACAGTAGATCATTGAAAGATTTCTTCCAGGAATGAAACTTTCATTGAAGTGTTTCCATTAGATACTGAAATAGGAAAAGTTATCTTCCTTTGAAAGCTGGAAAACAAAAAAGAACATAACACAATGTGGACATGCTATATATTTCAATGTTCAAGTTCAGTGTTTATGTTCATTGATAAAGCAACCATCTATGAAATTCTGCTTTACTTGCTTTACTTTTTCTTGTCTTTGAATGTGTGGGAGAGTTATAAATAAAATGTTGTTCAAGGAGCTGTATAAATAAATCGGTATAATTAGGTGTCATAATTAAGGTGCCCATTGCTGTTCCAGACACATTTGCATAATTGTCAGTGCTAAAATGAAAATAATTGTTTGTCAGAATTACTTCTGTTAAGGCTGATAGTTCCTTACTTTGTCTAGTTTATTCTAAGTATTTGTTTATAAAATATTCCAAATTCTCAGCATAAAATGACTGCACAAAAGCCAAAATCTCCCCAAGCAAACTAGAGAACAAAATTTACCACCTTGGAATTCAGACAAAATATCTTTCCTGGTGTCTTGTAATACCTCTTTTGCGTAGTGACCAAACTCTATGCTTTTGAAGTCCTCTATGAGATTTGTGCTCATAGAAAGTAACTACTTTGCGAATCAGAAAGGATAAAAACTTCTTGTTTTATAGGAAATTATAATCAAAGAAAAGGCCATTTAGACTGGTTTTTTTTCATAATTTCCTTTTAAGAGTTGAATTGCTTGTGTTATTCATGAGCATCGGTGTATACTTACACAAGTATCAAGAAGAGAACTGAGTCTTGTGTCAGTTCATGTAATGAAGATTTTAGACTACCACCTTAGAGAAGTAACTTAGATTTAGACTTAACCAGTATATGACATATATTGTGAATACTGACAGTTTTATTTTATTAAGAGACTAACCAGATGTCAAGTGCAAATGTTTTTATCCAAAGAAGATATGTGTTAGCACAGTTATACTACTTAGAGATAAATGACTTTGTATTTGTATAAAGCAGTCTTTGAGCACTGCTGCAGTAATTAAAGATGCTGGAACACATGTGTAGGAATAACAAATAACAGATTTTATAAACCTTCCAAGAACTTTTAGAAACAATGGAAGAAATTATTCATACAGTTGATATGACTTTTATTGCCCTTAATGCTCCTCCTTTTTCCCTACTCTTACCCTTTGAAACTTCTCTTTTCCTCAAATTAGAAACTGAAATTTTCCAGGAAAATAGTAATGTCATATCGTGCATGTAAACAGGCAGTGCTCCCAATGTTAAGATATTAACCATGGGTCCAAAGTTATATTCAAATTACAGTAAAAAATAGTTATATAGCAAAAGTAGGTTTGTGGAGGGAGAAGGGACGGGTAAGGTACAGTGTGTTCTGTTCCCTTCACTATTAATATAATATTTACTTCATAAGGTAGAAACAACTCTTGATCAATATCATAGTTAGATCCATACCTCTGTGTGTAACCAAAGATTTATTTTTACATAGTCAGCAAATACAATGTAAATACAATGTAAAAAATGAAAGAATTAAATTGGAAGATTCAAATTTACTTTATAAACATGTTATTTATACATGTATATATGCATGTCTATTTATTATTTGTATATGTATATACTTAAGAGGTGGAAGTGTACTTCTTTTGAACAGTTTGCTCCTAAAAAAACTGTTCTGCCTCTTATTCCATAATGCAAGAACAGGTTTACCATGGGCAGTAACAAAAGAGAAAATCAGTATGGTCTCAATTTCTTGCATACCAGTGAACAAGAGGGCCTTACTGAAGAACTATACATCCATTCTTTTAATTTTGTTTCTGTAAGAATATAATTATATTTTCACCATTGAGAGTGGAGAATAAACAGTAAGAATCCTTTGATTAAGTTCAGCAAACTCCTTTTCTCATGTGAGTATAATGGTAATTAGCCCTTTAAAATGTACACCACCTACCTGACCAGAAAAGATCTAAATATATACACTTGACCAAACTGTTTTGTGATTTGATTTTTCAATGAAACAATGTAATTTCAACATATGACCATAATATTTACATTCCCATATTGTACAGCTGTTCTACTTATAACAATGTCAGTGGTGTTATGAAAAGCCATCAAAGCTAATATTGATTGACTAAGAATAGGGCTTCATAGAATCATAGAATACTAGGTTGGAAAAGACCTTTGAGATCATCAAGCCCAACTGTATATTATTAAATAACTAAATCATATCCCTAAGCATTTCATCTATCCGCCTTTTAAATACCTCCAGGGATGGTGACTCAACCACCTCCTTGGGCAGCCTGTTCCAGTGCTTGATAATCTTTTCAGTGAGGAAATTTTTCCTAATGGCCAATCTGAACCTCTCATCATGGCCAACTCCCCTCTCATCCTATCACCTGTAACTTGGGCAATGAGACCAACGCCCACCTATCCACAACCTCCTTTCGGGTAGTTGTAGACGGTAATAAGGTCTCCCCTCAGCTTCCTCTTCTCCTGGTTAAACAACCCTAAGTTCCCTCAGCTAATCCTCATAAGACTTGTTCTCCAGCCCCTTCACCATCTTTGTTGCTCTTCTGTGGACATTCTTCAGGACCTCAATGTCTTTCTTGTAGCGAGAGGCCCAAAAGTGAACATAGTATTCAATGTGCAGCCTCACCAGTGCTGAGTACAGGGGCAGAATCACTTCCCTGGTCCTGCTGGACACATTGTTCCTCATACAAACCAACATTTGCCAGCCTCCAGTCAGGTGGAAGTTCCCAGTCAGCCAGGACTGCTGGTAGATGGTGGAAAGGGATTTGGCAAGCACTTCTACCAGGCCCCTTAACACCCTTGGGTGCATTCCATCCAGCCCCATCGAGATTTTTAAGCCAAAAGAGATTTAGATTAGATATTAGAAAGAAAAGTTTTACTGTGAGGATGGTGAGGCATTACAACAGGTTGCCTAGAGAATCTGTGGCTGCCCCATCTGTGGAGGTGTTCAAGGTCAGGCTGGATGAGGCTTTGAGGAATCTGTTCTAGTGTAAGTTGTCCCTGTCCATGGCAGGTCTAGATGATCTTCAAGGTCCCTTCCAAACCTAACTATTCTATGGTACTTTCTCCTAGCTATATCATTTCTCACTACCAAGAGTGGCTCCATCACCTTTATAACTCATGTTCAAGCAGTTGTAGGCTTCAGATGGATCTTCCTTTGGCAAGCACTCTAGCAGATTAAATAAAATCATCTCCCCTGGACTTTCCCAGTAGCCTGTCTACACAAGAACCCTAACCACGTTAAAAGGCTCTGCTGGAGCATCCTTCCTGAACCAGCAGAACTGTGACTGGACAGGTACAGCCTCACCAAAATCAGAACTTGCAACTTTTTTATTTTTAACTCTTGTTTTTTTCCATTTAAATCTAAGTGTAGGGTATCTTGACAACATAAGACACACTTCTGGTGAGTAATAAAATAGAAGGTAACTTTGTCAGCTTACCCCTTCATGCACTTCTCCCTGACTTTCAACTTAATTTGTTTTGTTCTATAGACTTTGAACATTTATTTCTCTTCCTGATGACTACTTTAAAGTGGGACAGTGCTTTCTGAGGTAGACGAGTAAGATACAGTCGATGGCAACTGCATGAGACCTATATCAGGGGTCTTTATTTCATAACAGAAGAAGCCATCATGTGGTCTTTCTCCGCTGCAACCATGCAATGGGAACTCAGCTCAGATTTTCTTCCCACAAAGTAATTTAACAGCTTCCTAGTGTTTATAACTTTTCAGAAAGTAAGAAATGCAGGCATTTTAAAGCAACCCATTAATTCTACCCGAGTCTGAAGGATCTCTGAAAGACTATGGAAGGCTACCTACATGACCAACAAAAATAGGATAGCTCCCACAATAAAGTGAGAATGCAAATCACACTGGCAATGCAGCCACTCACAACAGTCATTGCTATCAACAAAGAAGAAAAAAGATCTTCTTACAGCTTATATAACTTTAGGACTGGTAATAGCAATGAACTTGATAAATTCACTTGATTATCTTCTCATCTGGTAATCTTGATTGACAAGCAATCCCAGCTACCATTGCAGCAATCTCTACCCCGCCAAGACCAGTGACGTCTCTGCCTTGTTGGCCTGGTGGCAGCTCAGTTCTCATTTCATGGCTCATCATCCCATAGGCAAAAAGTAGTCTTCACAGCATGGTGGCTCCCCATATCCACAGTAAAGCCTCCAAATTTTTGCACAAGATTAAAAGAAGGCTGAAAATTCTTCCAGATAAGACAGTGGTACTAGTGGGGATCTGCAGTGTTCCCTCCAGGGGAAAGTTGTACCAGTCAGTTTTGCTGTGGAAAATGATCACACTGTGGAAAATGATCATACTCACATCATCGTGAGGATGGTAACATCAGTTTTGTTCCAGTGTCTTTTTCTCACCCCTGTTGTGGCATGTGAAATCACCGTTTCTTAAACAGGGAACCACTGAAAACTAGACACATTACACACCTTCACAAAAATGAAGTTCTAACTGCCTTGTCCTTGTTTACTACGAAAGCATCATGTCTTCCATTCTTTCTAAATATTGGATAGTAAGACTGTAAGTTCCCTGGGACAGAAACACTCTTTTGTTATGCTTTTCTGTAGTACCTTGTAAAATGGGATAACACTCCCGCATGGTCTGCAGGGAGTATCGTAACAAAATGAATAAGTAATTCTTTAGAAAGCACATCAAACACAGACTATGCTACATCACCAACTGCACCAAAACTGCTAAAAGAGCAAACTTGAATAATGACTTGGCAGAAGGTAACATGGAAGCAAGAAATACATTTTCCTGAAAATTGTCAGAAATACACTGAAAATGGCATATTTTGTTTATGTGTGATAAAAAGTAAGGTGTGGCTTGTTGGTATTTAATTATTACATAAGAGAATATTAAAAAAAGTAATTTTTATATATGTGTAAATACAGGTGTTAATGGAAACCTAATGCTTGTAAATGTATTTCCATAGAAAATAAACTTGTATGAACAAGTTGTCTGTTTGTAGGCACTCAGAAATGTTCTCTAATTTATTTCACTATATCTTTAAATATGTTTAAGAAAGAAATTACTACAGAAAAAGTAGTATGAAGTACCAAGTAGTTAATCTTGGTCAGTTTTTCCCACGTGAGTAATAAATCCTCCCTATTTGCCAACTCAGCCACAGATATGCTTGATTAAGCCAGGAGAATTGATAACCTTGTTGTAAAAATCTATTACAGACTAGATCAGCATGTCCATAATCTCAGGGTTCTGCATCAACTCTTTTTCTTCTTCTGAAATGACCTCACTTGTGAGTGAACCAGGCATTTTACCAGACTGGTAAACAGAACTTACATTTATATTTGCTTTGTTTTTTTCTCCAAATTATTGACTAATAGCTACTTTAAGAAAATTGCAGGAAAATCCTCCCCTCCAGAGAAGACCAAACTGTAATGATTTTTAAATTGTCATCAATCTCCGTTACCTTCAAATCTAGACTGCCTAGAACAGAAATACATCATCAATACAACCAGTATAATAAGCAACATGTTTTCTGAAGCACTCATCAGTATCATAAAATATGCACAACTCATCCATTGCCACCCAAAACTCCTCTCTGGGTGGGAGCTTCCACTTCAGTTCTTTCCTCTTTAATATTGCCTTCTCCAACTCTTTTAAATATAGATGAGGTTGCATCCCAAAGGAAGTGATGGGTGTTACAAGAAGGGGAAACTTATTTTTAAAAACAGGCAAGACAAGATCCAGGAAAATAATAGCATAAACAGTATAATTAATATCATCTACCATTTATAATATCTTTAAACCAGGAAAGCTAAAGTCCTATGACACCCTGAAAGGGCAACCTCTGATGACAGGAAGTTACTGCCATTTTCAGCTGCATTGGCTTTATCGCATCTACTCTACTTGTTAAGTGTGACGGACACTTCATGTCAGGGATTTTGATGTCATTCAGGCTGATGGGGTTTAGAGATGATATATCTTTCTTGCTTCAGTTAGGAACAAAGTGTGCAAGAAATTGTGTGCTCACACTGTTCAAAGTTAAATGCAGACCAGAGGAAAGAAAGTTAATGTGCCTGACTGCAGTATTTGCTCTTAGCATGCAGTTGCAAGCTTTGAAAGTCCCGTTTAAGTATCTCTTTTTTAAGATAAATACCTATTAAGTAATGTATATGCACAAGCTGAAGTGTTAAATGGTTTGTTGAAACCTATTAGAGTACACAAGATGATAAACATAAATTATAGCTAATATACTGCACCAGTGATTTTTAAACATAAAAATTACTGACACTGTAAAAACACACTTGAGTCATCGTAGCAGCATAATAGCACTAATCCATGTTTATCCAACCGTGCACTTTTCAAAAACAACACAAACCTCTAATAAATGCTTTGGCTTCACCTTGACAACTTATATGGGTTATTGCCTCGTTCATGCCTGGATAACCATGTGTTATGACTTAAATGTTCTTTAATATCAATTTATGCCTTGAAGAAGAAGGTTTGAATAACATAGTGTACATATGGTTCAATTTATTACAGCAAAACAATCATTTTATTTTGAAGATATTTTCTCATGGTGCATATCATAGAAATCTTATTCAATAGAGCTCTCAATAAACCAGATTTTTTATGTCACAATAAATGCAACTAAGGCAGCTAATTGTTGCTAAGATTCTAAATAGACGAGCCTATTTGGCTTTCTTGTCAATCAAGAAATAAATTCCTTAACACTTGTATTTCTGGATTCTAATGTCTCTAATTGGATTTTACACTATCTGATTAACGATGTAGTTTATAGACTACTGTAAAAAAACCCTGATACTTAAAAAGTGGAAGAGGAAATTGTGGGCTGTCAGCATTTATGGAAAAGGCCAAGACAACATTGAGTAATTTAGTGTTTTTGCAAAATGGCAACGAAAGGCATAAAATGTGGTCAATGATGCCACATTTGTGGTACTCCTGCTGAGTGTCTGTGATACAAAAAAAGACCCTGGAGTGCTATTCTGAAGAATATTAAAAGATGTAATAGTCTGTACTGAAAATGGATTGCAGTTTTAGGAAATTATGAAGCCAAAAAGAAATCCAAATTTTAATTTAAAACCTAAAGCAATTTGAACCTTAAAATTCAACAAATAGAACGGTGATAAATAAAACTCTTACAGAAACAGGTACAAGCATACTATAAGATGAAGAAGATTGGCTATAAAACTAATTCAAACCCATTATTACAGCAACAGCAGCAAAGGCTGTGAACACTAGAGCTCTTGTTATGATGAAGAGTTTCACAATAGTCAGGTCTTAGACAAACCAACACATTGTAAAATATTCATCTTTAGTCTCAAGTCCTTGCATGCTATCTACGTCTATGTGGATTTATACATTTTGGAAAATAGGTACTTCAGCTACTTAGAGGAATGTAAACCATCTATCTTTCTCACTTCAGAAAGAATCTTAATATCCAAGTTTGAATAGGCCAGTAATCAAAATGGGCAAGACTATAGATCTGCAGTTTAAAGATGCAGATTGTCAAAAAGAAGCAATGCCTCAGCTTATTCTACAAGGAACATGTTTGTTTTCCAAAAGTAATATCATCGGAAAATCACATAAAAAGATAAAGTACTGGACCAGGCAGCTCTTAGTAATAAAGAGATCCACCTATTGCAGTAGAGCCAGACTAGATACGAAATCATTTTGCTATAATACCTGCATTACTGTTGCTATTAATATTGGGGTATTGTGTAGTATTACAGAAGACTATCCAGCTGGATGGAATAGGCTTTATGTCAAGTGAGCGAGGGGAGTTGCCCTTTACATGAGACAGTGTTGGGAATACATGAAGTTTTCCCTAGGATAGATGATGACCCAACCTCAGTTTATGGGTTAGGTGAGAGAAAAGGAAAGAGAAGAGAAGAGAAGAGAAGAGAAGAGAAGAGAAGAGAAGAGAAGAGAAGAGAAGAGAAGAGAAGAGAAGAGAAGAGAAGAGAAGAGAAGAGAAGAGAAGAGAAGAGAAGAGAAGATTTAAGTTGGAAGGGGCATACAAGGATTAATTTTCAGCTGTCTGACCACTTCACTCCTGCCCAAAATTTAAAGTATGCTATGAAAGGCATTGTCCAAATGCCTCTTAAACACTGACAGGCTTGGGGAATGGACCACATTTCTAGGGAGCCTGTTCCAGTGTTTGGCTGCCCTCTTGATAAAGAAATGCTTCCTAAAGTAAAGTCTATATGTCTCCTGACACAGCTTTGAGCCATTCCCATGTATCCTGTCACTGGATACCAATACCAGGGAGAAGAGATCAGCATGTCTCTACACTTCCCCTCCTCGGCAAGCTGAAGAGAGCAATGAGGTCACTCCTCAAGCTCCTTCTCTCTAAACTACGTAAACCCAAGTGTCTTCAGCTATTACTTACAGGACATGCCTTCTGACCTTTTCACAAGTTTTGTTGCCCTCCTTAGGGTGCATTCAAGTACCTTAAAATCCCTTTTAAATCACGGAGCCAAATTTAGGGGATTGAATTTGCGTACTGCATTTTCCCCCTTAGTTCTCCTTGCTGCATGGCCTTGTGGATGTTGAGGAGCTGGCCTGGAGGCAGCCTGAAGACATCTGAGAGGAAACCCTCAAAGAACTCTTGGAGTGAGGCTGCTAAGGTTGTTTGCTACAATCCCAGTTCCCCATGGGGCTACTTGCAAAACTCATGGACTGAAATCCTGCTCAAGCCTTTGGGAAAGAGTTACAAGCTCCCCAGGAGATGAAAAGAACCACTAACACCTGGATGTGCCCAAGGCTACCAGTCTTTCCGTTGTGTAGTGGTGGCAAGACCAAAGGAATATGTTCACGTCACTTGAAGAGCACTGCAGAGCTGGCTGTCCTCATTCCCTGTGGAGCCAGTGGCAGCATCCATAAGAATTGGGATGCGTAGGTGTTTCAAGAGGTACCAGTACCAGCACCCTCCCCCAGTGCAATGGATGTCCCACTGGTGTCCTGTCAGGCACAGGAAGGATTCTCATTCCTAAGGTTGATTGAGGTGGGAGCATTTTGCTACTCTTGGAAGCCACTGAGATGGCCCCACTTTGAGCGAGGAAAGGGAATGGGCAGTGCTAGTGTACCCTGGGAGATGTGGCCAGCCTGTGGATAAGGAGGTAGGTCTTCCTCACATGCTTAGGAATTAGCTGATTGTCAGCTCTGATGCCAGGAAGGAACTTTCCCCCAGAGCAGATTAACACATTCTCAGGGGGTTCGACTTTCTCTGCAGCATTGAGCATGACCACTTGTCAGGGCTCCTCCAGTCCATTTTGGCTAGGTTACTGTCTGTTGCTCATGCACCAGAAATATGGCCTGTTGTGCCCTGCAGCCAAAGGTGAGGAAAGCTTTTTTCTACAAGGCAGGCCAGTAACAATCCCCAGTGTTTTTTGCCTTCTCCTGCGGCATTAAACACAGGCCCTTGTCAGGTTCCTTTGGGCCATTTTGGCTAGGTGCCTGCTGCCTGTGCTCCACAGAGGTGACCCTTGTGTCCTGCATCTTAGGGAGGGAAACATTTTGTGTCTCCAGGTGGGTTGACACTGATCCCTGGAGGGTTCATGTTTTCCTCTGTAACTCCTTACTTTAGTAGGCAGACCAATATAGGAAACATTGGAGTCAGTGACAGCTACAAACCACCTAGTCAGGAAGATGTAGGTGAGACCTCCTTAAGACAACTAGAAGAAACCTCATTTTCACAGATCTTGTTCCACATGTGGAAACTTAACCAACCTGACATCTGCTGCAGGAGCAACACAGCAGGGCACGAGCAGTCCGGGGTGAGGATTCTGGAGTACATTGATAATAACAGTGGTGGCCAAGGAGCTGACCGGCAGAAGATATTCTACTGGATCTGATTCATATAAACAAGGAAACCACATCAGGGTTGTGAAGGTCTGGGACAGTCTTGGTTGCAGTAATGAAAAGCTGGAGTTCAGCAGACTGAGAGGAAGGTGAAAGGCAAACAGCATCACAGCCCAGGATGATTTCAGGAGTGCAGATTTTGGCCTATTTACAAATCAACTTGGAAGAATCCCATGAGATATGGTCTTGGAGATAAGAGGAATACAAGAGAGCTATATACAAGTAGTCAAGCAAAGGGGACAGGAGACCTGTATAGGTGAATAAGGAGATCCAAAATAAAATGAAAGCATAAAATAAGTGGAAGCAGGTTCAGGTGACCTAGAGGGAACATAATAGAGACAGTGTGTGTACCACAATACAGTTTGGAGTAGAAGGTAGAGGAAGATCAGGTTAGGGGTCATTTAAACAGATTGAATATACAGAGGATTACGGGACATGAAGTGATGTGTCGGTGAGCACTGGAGGAGCTGGCAGATACCATTCAAAGTATATTCTTGATTATCTTTGGAAAGTCAAGGCAACTGAAGGAGATTCCTGAGGACTGGAGGAATGTTGCTACTTGTCACCAAGAAGTGCAAGAAGGGTGATTGAGTGAACTATGGGCTGGTCAGCCTCATTCCAATCCTTGGGAATGTGATGGAGCAAAATCTCCTGGAATCTCAAAAATATTAAAGACAAGAAAATGATAGGGAGTAGTCAGCATGGATTTATGGAGGGGAAATCACATGTGACTAACCAGATATTCTTCTGCAATTAGACAGTGGAGAAGGGAGAAGCAGTTATCTTCACTTTATCGAAGCATTCAACACTCTCTCCTATAAAAGCATTGTCATAGATAAGCTGATGAAATGTGAACTAGATAAAGAGACAGTGAAGTAACTTGACAACTGGCTGAGCTCAGAGGGTTGTGATCATCTAGCACAAATCCAGACGGAGGCCAGTCAGTAGCAGTGTACCCAAAGGGTCAAAACTCAGGCCAGCACTGTTTAACATCTTCATTAACGGCCTGGATCATGGAGCAGAGCGCACCCTCAGCAAATCTGCAGATGTTAGACAATTGGGAGGAATGACTGGCAGACCAGGTGGCTGTGCTGCCATTCTGAAGACTGTGACAGGCTGGAGAAATGGAAAAGAGGATTCTCATTAAATTCAGCAGAAAGAAATGAAGTCTTTTACCTAGGGAGGAATAACTCCATGCAAGACATGCTGGGGGGCAACTGGAAAACAGTTTTGCAAAGGAGGACTGGTGGTTTCTGGTGAACAACGAGTTGAACATGAGCCAGCAATGTGTCCTGTGGCAAATGTGGCCAACAGTATCTTGGGCTGCATGAGAAAGAACATTTCCAGTAGGTTGAGGGAGGTGATGCATCCATTCTACATGGCACAGGTGAAGCCACACTTGCAGACCTGAATCCAGGCCTGAAATCCTTAGTGCAAGAGATGTGGGTGTACTAGAGAGAGTCAAATGAAAGACCGTGAAGATGGTGAAGGAGTTGAAACACATGATATACCAGCAGAGGTTGAGATAACTGGAACTCTTTAGAGTTGAGAGGCTCAGGAGGATCTTGTCAGTGTATACCAATATGTGATGGGAAGGAATAAAAAGGATGAAGGCGCATCAGTGGCCTTCTCAGTAGTGCCTGTGAAAGGACGAGAAGCAACAGGCATAAACTGAAATACAGGAAACTTCATATAAATATAAGAAAAAACTTTCTACTGTGAGTGTGATCAAGGACAGGAATAGGTTGCCCAGAGAAGCTGTGGAGCTTTTGTCCTTGGAGATATTCAAACCCAATCAGACATAGTCCTAAAGAGCCTGCTGTAGCTGACCCTGCTTTGAGCAGAAGCTAGTACTAGAGATCCCCAGATGTCCTTCACAACATCTTGGATTCTGTGTTTCTGTGATTCTGTTTTCAATTAGTTAGTTACAATGCTTACTCATGCTTACTTCAAGGATTTGCACCTTAGATTATTCACAGAGGGATTTAGAGTATGCATAATCTTTATCTACACCTTCTGCGTTTATGTAGATGTCTAAGAGTGAAGTTCCATATTTTAGGCATTTCTCCTAAAGATCAGTATTTCTAACCAAATCAGATTTTGTAATAGTACATTGCGGTATTACGAAAGAGAGCCAGCTACTGATTCTTCAACCTCACTGCCTGGAAGAGAGGTATTTTCTCGGTTTGCCATGCTAGTAAGGAATGACTAGAAACAGCCAAAATAGGTCAGCCATGGCAGACATAATTCAACAGACAATATAAAATTAAACTCGAGTTTTTCCATTTCTGCATTC